>NC_090232.1:51787020-52096187 GCF_024489055.1 Chanodichthys erythropterus
GTGAGATCGAAAATAAACTCGTCATATCAGGTAAGATTTCCTTTTTGGCAATTGAGAAAGCTTGTTTGTAATTGTTCAATAGTCCATAGTAAAACTAATATAACCATTTTAGTGTTTTGTGTGTACCAAACTAAGTTTGTTTATGGAAACAGACAGTAATTAATATGTGCTGTGCTAGCATCTCATATTTCATAATAATATTAAAGTTAATCAAATTGTTAATAATATAATTAACAATACAGCAAAAAGTAACATTTGTTGGCATAACAAATACTCATTAAAGTGACAAAATAAGCAGCCATAACACTTAATGCTTACAAAATTTTACTTTGTCCCTCAGAAAAAGAGCTCAAGAAGCGGTGGGATTCATTGCGAACCCAATACATGCGTTATAAGAAACAAGGACCCTCAGGAAGTTCTGGAGCTCAGAAGACTGGCAGGCAGCAATGGATCCTGAACCGCCTGCAGTTTCTAGAGCCTCACACAAAAAGGAAGGAGAGCACTTCAAATCTAATGATCATGGTAAATAAACAAATATATTTATATTTATTTATTTATTTATTGTTTAATTTCAGAATAAAATAAACATTTTGCTTTTTGTAAGATGGCAAGTGCTTCTTTAAAAGAGTCTATTCACAAGTAACTCCGCATATTAAGTCAAGCCATTACATTAACTTGTCACATTTGTATCTTATGTTTTTTAAGGAACCTGCGGCTGATAGTGATTCCTGTTCACCCTCAGATGGTACCAACAGTGACACCTGGACTGGCACCCATGAAGACCCCAGCTTCAGTGATGCTGACCTACGGTCAAGTACACCCTTGGCTGAATCCACCATCTGTGGAACTGAGTCCACAGCCATGAGAAAGGACCATTTGCAAAGCTCCAACATAAAACCAAAGCCTCCAGGGAAGCGCAGGAAGATGCAAGACGAATCCTCCAGCGAGGAATCCACAAACTTGATGCGCACCATCGGCAAAACTCTGGAAAAGTTGGCATCACAGGAAAACACCAATGATGCCATCTCAGCTTACTGCAAAAATCTTGAACACAGAATGCGGAATTTGCCACCACATCTACTGCCACATTTCCAGCATGAGGTTGATAATTGCATTTTCAAATATTCAGTGGGCCACAACCATGCACTGGATGCATCTTCCAATCAGTATACACACTTGTAATTTTTTATGTAGCAAAATTGTAAACAGATATTGTAGCATTTAGTAAATATGTCACGCTTAGTTGTACGTTATATTAGAGTACTTATGCAAAGTTTATATTTCTGTACATTTTATTTATTTTAAATACCAACTGTTGATATTTTTCTGTAAATTACCTTAATGCTATTTTTGCACATTTGAAAATAAAACACTGACTTTGTGTAAAAGGTACTTCACTGTTCTTTATGTAAAAAATCACAAAACACAATGATGTAAAAATATAAACTTTATTTTGCAAATTCACACCATTGTTATAAAACATAAACCAAGGTCAAGGGGGAAAGAAACAAGTTTGCTACATGCTTATATTTTGCCCCACTGAAAGGGCACTGCACCGGTGTCCGAATTAAAGTACTGGCACAGTTTATCCCTGAGCTGTTTGGCGTGTGTTGTACTGTTGGTTGTGCGTGGCAGAGAGGCCTGCTGTAGGCCAGGGTCTTCTCTCCATCTTCCAGGGACAGTGTCATGATCTTGTTCTTCCTGGTCGATTCCTGCCATGTACACTTCACAGCACTCTTTGCGCAGAAAGTTGTGCAGAGCACAGCAAGACAAAACAATGTCCTCCACTTTGGCAGTGCTTTGAATATTAATGGTGGTTAGTAGGACGCGAAAACGATTTGCCAGGATGCCAAATGCATTTTCAACCACCCTTCGAGCTCGCGAAAGTCTGTAATTGAATATGCGTTGCTCTACAGACAGCTTGCGGTTCGGGTATGGCTTCATGAGGTATTCCTTTAAGGGGAATGCCTCATCAGCCACAATGCAGTAAGGGGCCAGCTGGTCTGATTCAGGAAGTGGTGCAGGTGCAGGAATGTTGGATGTTCTTTTCTCCAAGGCATCCTGCAATGAGCATCCCCCAAACACTCCACCATCTGAAATGCGCCCGTTGCAGCCCACATCAACATACAGAAATCTGTAGTTGCTGTCTACCAGTGCCATAAGCACTATTGAGAATGTATGCTTGTAGTTGAAGAATTTAGATCCAGATCCTGGAGGGGGACGAATGTTAATGTGCTTTCCATCCAGAGCACCCAGGCAATTTGGGAAATGCCACTGATTCTGGAATCCAACGGCTACTTGCTGCCACTCTTCCACTGTGTCTGGGCACTAAAAAACAATATAATTAAAAGAAATTAGTTTAACTCGTCAGACCATTAATAACTCAGTGATTTTGACATTCTTGAATTAACCCTGCAAAGCCCACTTCTGCAGAATTACAACATCACTTTCAAAAATTTAAAAAAAAATGCCTGCAAATGATTTTTTCTCTCAAGATCACATTTACATAGTTAATGGGTTCTATTGTTCGTCCTCACAATGCTATTGGGTTGAAGAAGTGTTTATAGGTCAGCATTAGGCTCTTTATGTTTTGGATTTTGGGGGAGATGCCTGTTGCATTGTTCAGGGACAGGTATGAATGGTCTTGAATATGAACCTGTAAGTGCTCTGGGGGGATGAATGTGTTCTTTTAGTATGATAAGTAGAGAGCATAATAGGCCAGCCAGACTGTATTGTTTGAATGTAGTAGTGGAATTTTATTTGCATTGAAATTATAATTTGATGGATAATACTTAGATCTCTGCCCTCGACACATGGTCTACCATCCTGTCTATTCTTTCAGTTTATCTACTACAATATAAGACCCTAAAATTACCCTTATTAAAATGTAAAAAAACTGAAAAATCTTTAATTTCTACATCAGAGGCCTCCTAAAACAATATCTGAGAGATCAAAAAAATTGCTCATTTTTGGGCTAAAACAAAAAACATTAAACAGATACATGTATACCTTTAGGTATTTCTCTTTTAAGACTTGGTAGATTGCTGCACAGGTTTCAGGAACAAATTGCTGAATTGTGGACATTCCCACCCGGAATTGGTAAGAAAGGCTCTTGAAGCTTTCTCCTGCAAAGATTACAAACACATAACTCCACTATTAATTTTCCACACCTTTTACAGAGTCAAATCTAACACTTTTAATGCATTTGTACTACACTACATTAAAGCAAATATTTTTTTTATCAGTTATTAAAGACATTGTGCTACAAACAACCATAATAATGTTTTATACATTGTGTCTTTTTAAAGTAGGCTACAACTGGATACAAAATAATAAAATTCTTTTCACTTTTATAATGCTTCATAATACACCAAAATAAACACAACTGAAAAGGTGTTTTAATGAAATGTTCAAACAACGAATAACCTTACCTGTTGCCAAGAACCGTAGTGTAATCATCAGACGTTCCCCCACGGAGATACAATCCCGGTAGTTCGTGTTTGTTCTCTGTATGATTGGACTAATAAGTTCTTTTAACATGTGAAATTGAGTGGGAAAAAGCCGAGCGAAATTTTTAAAACCACAAGTTTCCTGTAACTCGAGCTCTCGACACAGGTTCGGGAAAGCACCTTGGGCCTGTCTCTGGAGTATCCATGGTTTCACCCATTTAGTGCGCTTTCTCCGTATTTTTCTCATCCGCTTCTTCTTTTCCTCTTCCACAAGCAAAAGACCAAGGGCTGACAAAGCCAGTGCCATTTGCAACGTGTCGGACATTTTTGAAATAACACGAATCCGTATGTGATGAGCGAGAACTGGTTTTTCATGCACCTTTGTTTATGTTTTGTATCCCTGTAGCTCTTCCGGTCTCCCTAGCAACGAACCATAGCAACGAACACAAACTACTGCCACCTGCTGGCATGGAAAGGCATTTCATCTCACGCAGGCGCAGAACGGACGTGCTATTTGGCCGTCGGCTGTCGAACGTCGGCTTGGTGTGTCAGGGCAACTTTGGACCCAGACGCTGCCGACGCCAGCCGACGCCAGCCGACCCCGCAGTCTGCTTTCGTCGCCACTAGTTCGTCGCCGTCGGCTTGGTGTGTTCCGGCCTTTAGTGGTTCGTTTAATCCGTAAGCGAAGAAGTCAATGAGGGCACAGTCCGGCAGATCAGATAGATAAGCAATATCCAAAAAGTTCTGAATGTGCACCTCGAGGGTACGGGTACCTTGGCGGAGGCTGATCAGTTGCATTGCTGGGTCCATGTTGAAACGGGAAAGACGCTCACCGAAGCTGCTGGATCTGGTAGTGGCGAAGTATTCTGTTACGAATGGGAGGCTCAGGCAGGAGATCCAAGTGCAGCGTTTTATTAAGAATGAGAATGGTCGTACAGGCAGGGTCAATCAGGAACAAACAGGAGCAGCAAAGGACAGGCAGGGTCGTAGTCAGGGTACAGGCGGTAGGTCACAAGGCAGGCAGATATCACTCACAGGTTGGTATACAAAGCAAGGATCAGGACAGGCAGCAACGGATCAAAAACAGGAACAGACAAGGTCGAGAACAGACAGGCAAACAGGGAATAAACGCTCGGAAATTGTACACTGGGGAAACAATACTTCGCGGTGAGGTGGTGTGTGTGGAAGTCCTTTATAGTCCAGGTAATGAGCTGCAGCTGGGTGTGGTGATCAGTGATTAGTGTGAAGTGTGTGCAGGTGAGTGACAGAGAGGATGATGGGAGATGTAGTCCAGGAACAATGACAGGAACAGACGGTGATCATGACACAAAGTAATGCAAACTAAGAGCCTATGGTAAAAATTTCAAAATATAGACATTTTCAAAAGAGTTCAAAATATAGAGTTCAAGTAACTTTATAATGATAAAGATCTCATGTTTGCTCTGCACTCTTAAAATAAAGGTTCTTTTTTGGCATTGATGGCTCCATGAAGAACATTTTTCATCCAATTCATCCATTGCACAAAAGGTTCTTTATGGTGGAAAAAGATTCTTTACATTATTAAATGGTTCTAAGAAAGAAAGAAAAAATCAGTGCGTAAATAAAACCTTGTACATTCATCCTCACCTCAAATGTAATTCATAAACTAAAACTGTACTGTAAAAACACAGCAGAACTGTCAAAACGGCAAAACAAGAGCAGCTGTGAATTTACAGTTCTTTACTGTAATCTACTTTACAATGTTACTGTAATAACACCCTGCACTGAATTAAAACCCAACTCACTTCATTTTAGGAAACGGATTGTCTTAAACTGGTCAATTATCATTTAATATTTATACTGTGTTAGTAATGTGAGTATGTACTGAGAGTTCACTAAAACGGTGTCAATTTAACTCTCACAGATAACTGCTAGTTAACAGCAGCATGCATATGCAAAAGTACGTAGCAAAGAGATCATAACTGCATCAGCAACACTTCCAATCCTCCTGACAGTTTCAAGATGCTCGAAGGCGACTGTTTGTGGTTTTGTGTGGGAAGCATGTCTGATGGTTAAGTAATGTGTGAAAAAAATCAGCATCTTTGAGAAAAGGGAAGTGAAATATGTGTGAGTGAAGAAAGTATAAAACATTTTGTTTGTGACACGACTTTTCTGTGTTTTGGAGACAGACTATGACAGAACAACATCATCATCATCATCAGCTGAATCTCCAGCGATCACATCTGTGTCTCCTGTAACAGGTACAAACTCTCTCTGAAACACAAACTAGTGCTGTCAAAATTAGCGAGTTAATGTGTGCGATGAATTTTGTCCAGATTAAAATATTAAACACAATTAACGCAGCATTTGTTTTTTCTGTCATCATTTGGCTAGCATTAGCGTTACATTATATAATCATGCTCTTATTCATGCAAATGCTTTTAAACCATTCAAGCTCCACAAGACAAAAGAGAACGCATTGTCTGTGAATGTTGTGTCTGTGTGAGTATCAAAGGACAAAAGGTTCAAAAACACATTAAATTTAACATGCCAACAACACATAAAATATGTGTATTTCACGCATATTTTTATGTAATGCTTGAAATACGTGTTAAATACACATATTTTATGTGTTGTTGATGTGTTAAAATTAATGTTTTTGAACCTTTTGGCCTTCTGTAATAGAAAGACGCACACAAGTGTCGTGTGCAGACAGAGCACCAGAATTGAGTTGTCTTTCGCGCTTGAACAAACAATAACACACAGAATTATGCCAAAATGCTTGTTTGTCGAGTATCCTCATAAGAGCAGTCTTAAATGAGTTAAACAACATCTTAAATTAACTTAAAGGCTGAATCTGAAATCGCCCCCCTATACCCACATTCACTTTAGTTCACTAATTCTGTTCACTTGAAGAAGTGAAAACACTGAGAGCACTGGAAGGGCTGCCGCTTTTGCATAGTTTTTGTTTTCGGTGTAATAATCATTTGAAACTTAGCAAACTGGCCGCTCCAGTAGTAAGGTGAAAGGATTTGTCTTGATTTCTGTCACGGAAATTATGTATAAACCTTAGATAAACAATTTAAAATGAAATTTATAGGCCTACCTGTATTATTACGCTGATAATTTTATTCAAAAACAGGTAGGAAGGCCACAGTTAAATATGACATTTATTAAAATGGCTTTATGTGATTGTTTTAAGTTCACCTATATTAAAAAAGCCTAATAAATGTTGAAATTGATAGCTTTCAATTATACTGTGATGTTGACTATCTACTGTATCATTAATGGTTTTTTTTTTAAATCAATTTCATAGATTCATCTGTACAGTAATAGTATCGGTAATACTGACCTTCATAAAAAGATGCCATTAAACAAATATATTTATAATAAACAAAAATATTTATAAACAAATACATTTAAAATTTACTGTCTTTAAGTTGTTTCTACATTAATTTGTAGAGTAACTGTCATATTATTACAATAAAAAAATACAAAAATCTCCAGTGTTTTTAGTAAAAAAAAAACAAAAACAAAAAAAAAACGTTTAGTTTAATTAGTTCCCTTTCAGTCGGTCACGTTCGATGTACGTCAGTAGTGACCGACGAATTGGGATATCGCTTAGAGAGCCCTATCAGCTTCATGTAAACTAAAACAAGCCAATGGAATTAGCGTGCGATATTTGCATAATGCGCACCGCCTCCGACAGGTGTATATAAATAGGAAGCAGATGCAATCGCACTCTGTCTTTCGCTTCGGAGCCATTCAGTGGTGTCCTGTTTAAGAAGACTGTTTTGTGTGAACTAAACTGCCTCGAAGAGGATTCACAGCAAGCCGTGTGTGCCGGTGTAACGGTGCTACAGCGAGGTCGCGAGCTCCCGAGGATCCGAGCTATAGCTCTCAACTGCTGTTTTCACAGCACACGCCTAAGAGTGAAGCGTGTGTTGCGATTTGGGCCGGTTCCTCGGTGTGCCCAGGGAGTGGTGTACCTGGCACATCGCGTCACTCCCTGTGTGCTTCGGCACGAGCGAGTTGACTGTTTTCCCCTTCTAAAAGAGCTTTACAGACGAACCCTGACAGTATGTCATTTCGTCTGTGCGTTAATGGGTGCGGTCGTTCCCGTGTCCCTGCTGATGGGCACCATTGCGGGAACATGACTATCGCGGTGCTGAGGTCGAGACTCTCCTTCCTGAAGTCTCAGGAAGCGGGGGTCCCCTCCCCTATGCCCCGTTCGACCGTTTTTTCCGGGCCGGAATGACGGTTCGGCGGTGTATAGGAAGGGTGACCGGAGGATTACGGTCAGGGCTTCCCCGCCGAGCGGAAACGCTCCTCGGGCCCCTGCCGCCTCATCAGCACCGCAACCCATCGTGCCACCGTTGGTTTCCGCTGGGCCCTTTACGGACTGTCCAGCCGTTACCTTTGGTGCGCCGGCAGCGGATCGGATGTCGATCGCTGCATCGGAAGGTGAGCCTGAGTCCTCGGGGGAGGAAGATTCGGGGCGGCAGCGTCGCCCGAGTCGTATCCCGAGCTCACGGCTGTGTTCTCCCGGGCCACCTTGTGCGTCGGGCTTGAGTGGAACCCTCCACCCTGTCCCGGCCCATCTCGGTTGGATGATTGGTACTTGGGGGGGGGTCGCGTTGGTCAAACCCAGCGTCCCGCCCCAATGCCTTTCTTCCCGGAAGTACACGATGAGGTGACCAGGTCTTGGCAAGCTCCGTATAAGGCTCGTTCAAGGCCTGGTCCCTCGTCCGTCTTCACCTCCCTGGACGGCGGGGAAGCCAGGGGATACGCGAGGATCCCGCCAGTCGAGCGGTCTGTTGCGATGCAGTTGTGTCCAACGGCCGCTGGCTGGCGCGGTGAGCCGCGTCTCCCGTCCCGGGCCTGTAAATTCTCAGCCGGTCTGACTGAGAAGGCTTACAGTGCCTGTGGGCAGGCTGCCTCCGCCCTGCACGCGATGGCCCTTTTGCAGGTTTATCAGGCAAAAGCGCTGTCGGAGTTGCCCCAGGAAGGTCCTGACCAACAGCTGCTTGGGGAGCTGCGCGCTGCCACTGACCTTGCCCTCCGGGCAACGAAGGTGACAGCGCGTTCTGTTGGCCAGGCGATGTCTACCTTGGTAGTCCAGCAACGCCACCTCTGGCTGACCTTGGCAGACATGAGGGAGACCGACAAACATCGGTTCCTGGATTCCCCCGTGTCTCCGGTCGGCCTTTTTGGCGACGCGGTGGAGAGCTGTGCCCAACAGTTCTCCGCTGCACAGAAGCAGGCTGAGGCTATCAGACATGTCATGCCACGGCGGCCCGCTGCTGCCTCCACCCAGCCGCCCGTGGCTCAGCCTCAGCCCGCTCGTCGCCGAGGGCGCCCGCCTGCGTCTTCCTCCGCCCCTGCTAAGTCGGCAAAGCAGCAGCCTACACCAGCCAAACAGCAGGGTGCCGGTCGCGGACGTGGTGCCCAGCCCGTCTCTGCCAAGCCAGGTGGCAAGCGTTTGGGGAAAACTCAGCCCTGAGACGGGCGACCTGGAGCGGAAGGTTCCTGCCCTTCGGGAGAGTATTCCATCTGCTCTCCCACCCCCGGAGGAGGGCCGGGGGGATTTTGTGGCGCCTGTCCATCTACCGCTGCTGGCTCTCCGGAGTCCAGCGGTACCCACTTTGCCACAAAAAGAGCAGTTTCCTCAAACTCCAGGTCACAAGAGGGCGCGTTTGCCAGTGTGCCAGGCCCCGCCTCGCCGCTCGCAACCCCCTCCCATTCCGCCAGTAGGCGGCAGTGTGATGGCGCAGACCGCATCCCGTGCGCCGTCTCCCATTCGCACTGCTGCCTCGCAGAGTCCGACCTCACTCCGGGCCGCTCCCATGCCGTCCGAGTCGGGTCCCTCTCTGCCTTGCTGCCCCACCCCCGGTGCGTCTGTGGTGCCTTTGGTCCCGCTGGCTCGGAGTCTGGAGGCGTGGATCACACTTCCCAGCCCGTCCCGCTGGCTCATTCGCACCATCAGACTCGGCTATGCGATTCAGTTCGCCCGGCGTCCCCCGGTTTTCAGGGGAGTCCACTTCACTCAAGTGTCGCCTACTGGCGAAGGATGCAATCGAGCCGGTCCCTCCAGCCGATATGAAGTCGGGGTTCTACAGCCCCTACTTCATTGTACCGAAAAAGGGCGGTGGGCTACGGCCAATCCTGGATCTGCGCGTCCTGAACCGGTATCTTCACAAGATGCCGTTCAAGATGCTCACGCAGAAGCGTATTTTCGAAAAAGTCCGTCCCCGGGATTGGTTTGCAGCAATAGACCTGAAGGACGCGTACTTTCATGTCTCGATTCTGCCTCGACACAGAACCTTCCTCCGGTTTGCGTTCGAGGGTCGGGCATATCAGTACAAAGTCCTACCCTTCGGGCTGGCCCTGTCACCCCGCGTCTTTACGAAGGTTGCGGAGGCGGCTATTGTTCCCCTCAAGGAACAGGGCATTCGTATTCTCAACTATCTCGATGACTGGTTGATCCTGGCCAGCTCGCGAGAGCAGTTGTGCTAACACAGGGACATGGTTTTAGCTCACCTCAGCCGGTTGGGTCTTCGGGTCAACTGGGACAAGAGCAAACTCGCCCCCGGGCAGAGGATCTCTTATCTCGGTCTCGAGCTAGACTCGGTCGCACGGACTGCGCGTCTCACCGAGGCGCGCGTCCAGTCGGTGTTGAACTGCCTGAGCTCGCTCAAGCGCAGGACAGCGGCTCCACTGAAAGATTTTCAGAGGCTCCTGGGGCATATGGCATCTGCAGCCGCGGTCACGCCGCTCGGATTGCTTCATATGAGACCGCTTCAACACTGGCTCCGCGGCCGGGTCCCGAGATGGGCGTGGCAGTGCGGCACGCTCCGTGTCCCTGTGACACCGAGCTGCCGTCGCACCCTTGTCCGGTGGTCGGACCCTTCGTTCCTGCGGGCCGGAGTACCCCTCGAACAAGTGTCCAGGCATGCTGTGGTCTCCACAGATGCCTCTGCCACGGGATGGGGGGCCACGTACAACGGGCATGCAGTGGCAGGTCTTTGGACGGGGCCTCAGCTGCATCGGCATATCAATTGCCTCGAGTTGCTAGCGGTACGTCTTGCGCTGGCCCGCTTCAAGAAGCTGTTGTCAGGCAAGCACGTTCTAGTCCGCTCAGACAGCACTGCGGCCGTTGCGTACATCAACCGTCAAGGTGGTCTACGCTCCCGTCGCATGTCGCAACTCGCCCGCCATCTCTTGTTGTGGAGTCAGAAGTATCTGAGTTCCATTCGGGCCACTCATGTCCCAGGTGTGCTCAACCGTGCAGCCGACGAGCTGTCACGGCATCCTCCACTTGTGGGCGAGTGGCGGCTCCACCCCCAGGCGGTCCAGCTGATTTGGCAGCATTTCGGCGAGGCCCAGGTAGACCTGTTTGCCTCCCCAGAAACTGCCCACTGCCAGTGGTTTTATTCCCTGACCGGCGGCATGCTCGGCACGGATGCCCTGGCACACAGCTGGCCCCCGGGTCTGCGCAAATATGCGTTTCCCCCAGTGAGCCTTCTCGCACAACTCCTGTGCAAGGTCAGGGAGGACGGGGAGCAGGTTCTGTTAGTGGCTCCGTACTGGCCCACTCGGACCTGGTTCTCAGACCTCATTCTCCTCGCGACAGCCCCTCCCTGGCCGATTCCTCTGAGGAAGGACCTCCTGACTCAGAGACGGGGCACCCTGTGGCACCCGCGTCCCGATCTATGGAACCTCCACGTGTGGTCCCTGGACGGGATGCGGAGGTTCTGAGTGATCTCCCGCAAGCGGTCGTAGACACCATCACTTCCGCTAGAGCTCCTTCCACTAGGAGTCTCTATGCGTTGAAGTGGAACCTGTTCGTCGAATGGTGCGCCTCTCGCCGAGAGGACCCCCGATCATGTTCGGTCAGATCCGTGCTTTCCTTCCTGCAAGAGGGGTTGGAGCGAAGGCTGTCTCCCTCCACCCTCAAGGTGTATGTTGCCGCTATTGCCGCACATCACCACGCAGTTGAGGGTAAGTCCCTGGGGAAACACGATCTGATCGTCAGGTTCCTGAGGGGGGCAAGGAGACTGAATCCTCCTCGCCCTTCCTCCGTACCCTCTTGGGATCTGACCCTGGTTCTCACAGCTCTCCGGGGTCATCCCTTTGAGCCTTTGCATTCAGTCGACCTGAAACTAATGTCTCTTAAGACGGTTCTTCTGGTTGCATTGGCTTCCCTGAAGAGGGTAGGGGATCTGCATGCATTTTCGGTCGACGAAACGTGCCTAGAATTCGGGTCCGGTGATTCTCACGTCATCCTGAGACCCCGGCCTGGATACGTGCCCAAGGTTCCTACCACTCCCTTCAGAGATCAGGTAGTGAAGCTGCAAGCGCTGCCCTCGGAGGAGGCAGACCCAGCCCTAGCTTTGCTCTGTCCCGTCCGCGCTCTGCGCGTTTACGTGGACAGAACGCGAAGCTTCAGGACCTCAGATCAGCTCTTCATCTGTTACGGAGGCCAGCAGAAGGGAAAGGCTGTCTCCAAGCAGAGGATGGCCCACTGGATAGTGGATGCCATCGCCTTGGCGTACGATTCATAGGGCGTGCCTTGCCCGCTCGGGTTGAGAGCCCACTCCACCAGAGGGGTGGCCTCTTCCTGGGCGCTGGCTCATGGCGCCTCGCTGACAGATATCTGTAGAGCTGCGGGCTGGGCGACACCAAACACGTTCGCTAGGTTTTATAGCCTACATGTAGAGCCGGTATCTTCACGTATACTCGCATCCACTAGTCGTGGACATGTTGTACCCTCTCTAAGTGTCGGCTTGCAATGCCATTCCCGCCACTGGCCGGATACGTGCATACTTTCACTCCAGTCGTGTTCCTCGCTTGGCGAACCCTGTCAAGTTCCTCCACCTCCCCCTTCGGCTCGGACATTGCGGAGTGTCTGATGCCAGGCCTACATCCGTCGCTGACACTGCCTGTTGGCTGGGGCCCATATGTCGTGACCCCTCTACGTGAGCGGTCCCCTATGTGTAATTATCCACGGTTTAAAACTCCCTACGGGCTGAGTCCGTGTCTTTCCCTTAGCAGAGCCAGCTCTGCTGTCACCTGTCAGATGAGTCTCCCCCTACCAGGTGGAGCCATCCCAGGGACTCCATATGCGTACTGCCCCCCGGGCCAGTCCATATGTGTATTTCCCACGTAAACTCCTCCCCCATTGGGTAGGTAGTGGTCTCCGCAGCGTCCCTTACGGGTTCGCTTCCCCAGTGTAGTCTAGTTAACTTAGTGGGTATTGGTTAGACAGCAGTAGACTCTCTCGGTGTAAGCTCGCCCCCTTCACCGCCAGCCGGTGCTATGGGCGGCTGAGCTTGCGCTGGGCACTGGAAGGGGTTTCGTAACTGTGGCGCTTTAGTTGGGATCCCAATTCGTCGGTCACTACTGACGTACGTCGAACGTGACCGACTGATAGGGAACGTCTCGGTTACATATGTAACCCTTGTTCCCTGAAGGAGGGAACGGAGACGTACGTCCCGTCGCCACAGTTTCTGTACCCTCGCTGTAGCGCGGACACCAGTTGTCTCCTCAGCGAAAAACAGAGTGCGATTGCATCTGCTTCCTATTTATATACACCTGTCGGAGGCGGTGCGCATTATGCAAATATCGCACGCCAATTCCATTGGCTTGTTTTAGTTTACACAAAGCTGATAGGGCTCTCTAAGCGATATCCCAATTCGTTGGTCACTACTGACGTACGTCTCCATTCCCTCCTTCAGGGAACGAGGGTTACATACGTAACCGAGACGTTTTTTTTTTTTTTTTTTTATCGATTCACAGCACTATGCCAAACACATTCACTTGTGTGTGTGGTTCAGATTGTGAGTCTCTGGTGTTTTCAGGCTCTTCTCTGGTGGTCAGTGTGTCTGTGGTTCTGCTGCTGATCAGCACTGGACTCGTGATTGTGATCTGGACTGTCTGCAGGAGGCGTCAGTCCAACAGTAAAACTCCTTCTTCTGTCGATAATTTTACTTTCTTTACAAGGACTTTTTCCACATTGATCAAACTGATATATTAACATTCTTTTTTTCTTCATAAAATGAACTTTGTTGCCTCCTGCTGACTAAAGATGAGCAAAATAGAGGAATATAAGAATGTGAAGAGATTTACCAAACCATTAATTTTCTTGTTTTTGACAGATGCTGATTCCTTCTCCAAAAGATCACATGTGACTCCAGCAAACAATGAAGAGGTTAGTAGAATTACTGTGTTTGGAAAAGATATTTGTTTTGATCAATAATGAGAATAAATTCTGGGGCCAGCTGTTCAAAAGTAATCTGATAGGATTGGATCAAATCTTGAAAATTAGTTGTTCAAAAGGAAAAAGGGATTCTGAATTCAGATTAGATCACAAAAATCAATCATGGTATTGATCTGGATCAAATCATCAGTTTGTGTTGTTCACAAATGTTTAGTAAGATTGGAATATCTTTGATCCAAAAAATCTGAATTATACGGATCCCATCAGAAGGGTGGATTTCACGAACAAAAATTTTATAAACTTTAAAACTGGTAAAAAAAATACAACATTTTATCATGTAAAATACACACATTTTTAATTTTTTTTTTTTTATTTTGCTCTTGATTATTTAAACTGTTAAAGTAATAAATTAGAAGTAGACATTAGGCTACATATTTAGCCTTCGGTAACCTACTGTAAAGTTAAAAAAAAAGAGATTTTGGTGCCATAAAATAATGTACTGTAAACACCAAACAAAAATACTATAATTAATTTAAATTGTTTTTTATTTATTTGTATGTATTTATTTATTTATTTTTTATCACTGTTTGTTAACTACATTGGCACAATCATAAGAGATGAACCAGTCAAAAGTTCTTTACAAGCGAATGCAAAGTATCTCGGGTGAACAATGCTGAACTTTTCTGAGAGAACGTAAAAGCATTGAAATGTTCAGTGTTCTATCACCATGTCCCTTTAGGGCAAGGATGGACAACTCCGGTCCTGGAGGGCCAGTGTCCAGCAGAGTTTAGCTCCAACCCTAATCAAACACACCTGAACCAGCTAATCAAGGTCTTTAGGATTAGTAGAAAGTTATAGGCAAGTGAGTTTTTATCAGGGATGGAGATAAACTCTGCAGGACACTGGCCCTCCAGGACCGGAGTTGTCCATCCCTGCTTTAGGGGCTCCTTAGAGCACTAATAATCCAGATTTGGTTATCTGAAAAAGTCTGTGTCTGGATCAGGGTGATCCAATCCCATTTTACTTTGAAAAACCAGCACAAAAGTAAGATGGATTACCTGATCCTGGACAGCAAAACATGGGATTTCCAAATCCAGAAAATTCTGATCCATATTAAACTTTTTGAACAACTGGCCCCTGATGATTTAGAGACTGAGGATTTGTTAATATTATTAAATATTCAAATGATTATTATTAAATACACATATGTTCTGTCTCTCATCAGGTTTCTCACACTGGTTGTGATTACAAGGAGCTTAAAGACACTCACAGACAATTACCCACAAGCCCCTCTGCTACAGTTGAGAAAGCCTCTGGAGACTCTCAGTGCTGCATCTCATCTGCTGAGGATCTGAATTACGCAGTGGTGAATTTCCACAAGAGATCAGACTGTCCTGACAGTGTCAGTTTCAGGAATGATCAGGATTACAGTGAATACGCTGCTGTCAATCATCTCTCAACAGCAGAGCATATTATAAACTGATGCATTTAAAGATACGGACTCAGTAAACAGAACAAACTGATCACCATATGAGACGCGTACTGTCTAAACACATCATATTTAGCATATATAAATTGATTGTAATGTCAGATAGTTCTGGTTCCCCTTTTCCTCTGCTATATTTAAGTTTTGCAAGAGTTGTTAAATGAGTCAGGTATTTTTTGTGTGTGTGAGATATATAAATAATATATATATAACTTTCTTATTTTTATAAGTTTGTACTTAAGCATGTAGATCTAATCTGAGGTAAAAATGATTTAATTTTCTGAGGTGAAGGTAAAATGTGTATTGTTTTTTTTAAATGCATCATTAAATAGAATCGCAAAATAAGAATCGTTTTCAGACAAGTTTCAAATACTCCAACATTTCAGAAACATGACTGGTTGATTAATGTGATTTTGAAGATCCCAGTAAGGCTGCTTAACTAATGAATTCATACTCTCATTTATATTCCAGTGGTTTCTGAATACTTTGTCCAGTCATGTTTATTTGATTTTTTCACAGATGACATTAGTTTATAAAGCAGCTCCTGGACAAGTCTGATCTTCTTCAGTGGTTTTCAGTCCTGGAGATCCATCGCTTGTCTCTCTTCTCTGACACACTCGCTGCGTCTGAAATCACAAACTGTCTGAGTAGGTACTACATCTGAGTTTGAACTTACTTCATGACCATTAATATTTTAGATCGTATTTAATCTGGATGTACTAGCATCAGTTGTGTCGCTTCACCTCCATTCGTAAATCCTCTCCCGTGACCTCATGGGATAGTAAAGTGTCCATCAAATGCACACTTCAGAATCTCAGTGGAAGTAGTAGGTCATCCAGGTACTTTTCACCTCGTTTTTCTAATATATTTGGAGATGCTCTCTTGGCGTACAACAAGCGACAACTCCAGGTTTTACTGTAAATTTTATGATTTGATTTATTTTGATGATCATTATCAACATTATTTTCTCTCTGGAAAAAATCAAAGTGTATCTTTATATGGCAGTAAGAGTAATTTGTTAGTTTGCTTTTCTGAATTCAGTAAAAACATAATTGTCAGAGATGTAACTCGTATTACTGAATGTCAAATGTCATTGATGTCGTGTTGTGATATTACTGGTGAGATCATCATCAGACAGAAAACAGATGATAAACCGTGAAATGACGAGTCTGTATATTTGTGTGTATTTTCAGAAAATGCTCTTTAACTCAGTATTTTATATTTTTACTAGGATAAAGACACTTGCTTAAAAGCCTTTTGTGTTTGCAGGTTGTTGAATACTGTCAGTGTGATGAAGATCATGAACTTGAGATGCTCTTCAGCTTGTGGTTTCCTGATCTATTTATCTTCTGTGGGTCAAACCAAGAAATCCTGTGATAAAAAAAACAAAAAAAAAAAACAGAAAATATTTATTTATCTTAGTATCGATTGGCACAGACTTTGCACTCCATAAAAGATACAGAGAATTTTTCTGTTATTGTGATTAATCGCACCATATATATATAGGATGATGGAGGAAAATGGATGCTGCGATAATTGCATTAAATAATTTTAATGCGTTAAACTGAAAAAAAAAACAAAAAAACAACCGCATGCATTGTATTCATTTTGACAGCTCTACTATAAAGCTAAGTATAACAACTATTTTAGCGTCGACACCAAAGCATGATATCATTCTGTTAATTCTAAATGCTGCATTTTTTTTCTGAGTCTGCCTGAATCTCACATCAAACCTTCAGTTCTTATTTCAAGATTCTGAATATTCAAATATGACACAACATACACGAGAGAGCCAATGAGGTTTAAGCACAGTTTCTACTCCTCCCTTTTCTCCTTATATGGCGCTGAGCGCTGCGCTTCCGTTTGAATGAAAACAAAGTTCGCGGGTGAATCAAAATTTGAACTGACAGATCAGCGAGAGGAAGATTTGTGAGTAATCAATTCATTTTAGATCTGTTCCTCACACAAACTTGTTTTATCCCACCAGAAGACTTAATTACACACCACAAGCGTATGAATGACTTTTATGGTAGTTTATTTGATCTTGACAGCAGTGCTTTAACTAACGGTCGCGCTGAGGCTCGTGAATCTCACAATACAACACTGTTAACTGACTGTGATGAATTATTAAATACCTCATTATACATTATATAAATTAGTATATTAAACATTTTACTCTAAAACTCGCTGAAATAACAAAAAAAAAAAGTAGCAGGAAAGATGTTTTAATGTTTAATGTTCAGTTATGTTGTGCACTTGAAGGAGTTTCTGTAATGTCTTTGGATTTTGTGGTTGTGCTGAAGAGCAGCACTTGTGTTCAGTGAGTAAAACTGCTAATGTCAACACTGATAACAGCCTTTTCTTATTTATTCATTCTGTTCATAAATTTATTCAATTTATTCATTTATTAAAAAAAAAAAGTAGGCCTATATTAAACTATGCTCTGTGTACATTTCTGAGGGAAAATAAAGGTAGATTTTGTAAAATTCCCTAAGTTATGATATAATTTAACAAAGACTAAATTAATAATAATAATAATCTGAGGAAAAAAATACCTTGAGCAGATCATCAACTTGTCTGATACTGAAAACACAAACACAAATGTCTTATTCACACCTCTGGCTCCATCTAGTGTTAAATATGTGTTAATGCCTGTTAAATTTCTTGGTTTTAGTGAAATGTACAAGTTATGGTGTGGAAATTGATAGAGTAGATGCTCGTTTCTTATTCTTCTGTTCTGTTTTGATCAATTATAAATGACAGTGATTGACATGTATTCTTTATTTTGAAATAAATGAGTGACTTTGCAGGAATGAAGGTTTTCAAATAATATTTCATAATTACGTGGACTCATTGTTCATGCAGATGATTTTTAAACCAAAGTTAAAGATGAAGCAAAGGAAGCAGATGAAGTCAAGTCTCAGCATTTCTCTCTTTGTTCAGTTTGTGTTGTTAAACTGTCATCAGTGATGCTGAAGTTTGATTGACAGCTGCTGTCTGTGGTGCTGAATCCACAACTGCCTGTTAAAGTGACAGAAGCTGCAATCAGACACAGACTTCAGCTGTGGAAGCCCTCTAGTGGTAGATTTAAATAATGCCGATCAATGTACTTATAGATGAAACCTGTATGAGCTCTCAGTATCAGACATGAGGCCAGAAAAGCTGCTCATTACTGATAAAAAGCTGAAAGAAAATCCACTGCCATTTAATGCTGACAAAATGACACCACATGGAAAATAATTTCTTTGTACAAAAAAGGTCAAGGTTATAAGAAAATTACTAAAACTTTGCTAATAAGTTTTTTGACTACTGTCACAAAAGTGAACCAACAATTCCAAAAGGATGGACTTGTGGGAAGCTTGCTTAGATGTCCAGGCTGTCCACAGAAGCTAATACCTGGCAAAGGGAATTTTTTTTCTAAGATTTTACATTTTTATTGCGATAAGACTGTTAAGAACAGAGAGGAAGTGAAGTGGGACAGAGAGAGGAGGACAGGATTTGGAAAGGCAGCTCAAACCCGGGACGCCCAAAGCACAATGGCGCTATATGTCTGTGTGCTGCCCATGAGGCTATTGGTGCCGGCATAAGCATTTTGTGTTGAGAGAAGTTGAAGAAAATCACCATGCAAGTGCAATGCAGTTGCCTGGTATGCCTGGTAAACTTTGTTTGATTTTGGACTGTCGCAGACAAAAGATGGCCAATCATGGCAATTTCTGTGGTCATGGTTTCTAAACAGTGGTCCTACGTCATACAGTGAGAAAGGTTCAAAGACGACTGTTGTCACGATCTTGCGAATAACGCCAGAAATTTAGCATAATCATCTCATGTTTGCTGCTATGACTTACGTCTACTGACTATAGCCACATATATTTATAATATAAAGGCTATATATTTTTCATTTGTAGCCTTTTAAATATGAATCTGAAATAATAAACTGTGTGCAATGTAGTGGTCAAAAAATATTGATTTTTCAATACTTATCGATACTGAAATATCTGAAATGCTTCCAATACTCATTTTCGGCAGAATAGATATACAATATCAGCTGCTCTTTCTCTCTCTGACACACAAACCTGCCACCCTTCACTCACTCGCTTCATTTGCTCCGGATGAATGTTGTTGGTGTTACAGGGCTTGAATTTCGGCGTGGGATTGCTCATATTGCTCATAATTTTACTCATTTCCACATATTTTGTTCTCACACCCAAAGTGCACAAACAAAATGTTCTGCTTATTGCACTTAAACAGTCAAATACACACAAAATAATGTCAAACTGACGGTCTTGGTGAGTATTCATGTAAACACAGTCAGTTATGTTTTAAGTGAACGTAAACACGCTTGTATAACAGTATAATGGATCCGTGCATCAGGTCTTAAAGTGACAGCAGCCTAATAAACCTGCTCCCAAATTATGAGATAATATTTAAAATATCTCTAGGTTATGGTAGTTTTCCTCATGTATCGATGTCAAAATTGTGTATTATAATTCTGAACATATTAATTTCTGCGTCTCTTCTGGATTCTTCAGTCCCTGTTCGCTTTGATAGCAGCTCTTTACCTCATTATTTGAATCTTTTCTCATGTTATTCCAGCTTCTGGCCGTATTTCTAATGGAAGCGAAGGAAGTTGCATAAATAAAACCCATCTGGACTTCAGCGAATGACAGAAGAGTTAAATAAATCACACTGCAGGTGTGTGTGCCAAATCTTCTGACACACCGTCCGAATTTTGTCGGAGGCTAAATTTGATCATTAATTATAATCATTTAAGATTTTCTAAATTTGTCTAGATGATCAAATCATGGCCAAAAGTGTGCCCAAGTTTAAGTTCTGCACTTTTAAATCTTAAATGCCTCACATTACCAGATAATCTGGACCGAACATCAGAACCGATCAATGTTATGGATGAGATTTTTTCTCATATTCTCGGGAGGGATAAATCAGGCATAAATCGGCCTGAAACTCCTGTAGTGTGATCCCGGCTTGATGGACGCCACTGCTGTAGAGAAGCATGAGTCACATGACACAATAATCAAAGATGTTCAGTAGGGGGCGACAGACAAAAGAGGAAAAGAGTTTTCTCATTCTGAATGCAAAAACATCAACTAACATAATAAGCAATGTCCCCCTCTAATTTTTTTTCTCGCTGAGCAAAACTGTTGAGCGCACATTTTGGCCACCTGAGCAAAAACATTCTTTATATCAGACCTGTACAATGAACGTAAACACACACACAAAATGGTTTTACTGTATCATGCAACTGTAACTTTTACCTTTAATGTGCCATTTCTATTTTATTTGACCCTTGATGTAACTTAGTGATATATTAAATCATATTTTTGAAAACAAGCAGTTCAGTCACTAAATTAAGCATTTAGGTTAATTTTAGGTTACTTGAGATTTATTCACATTGCTGTATAAACTGTACCAGTCATTACCAATAAATTCAATAAAAAATGATTTAAAAATCTCCTGCAGGAAAGTTAAATTCTTTATACTAATATAATATGAGCAGTTACACTGACGATTTGGAACAACCCTAATGTGTTTTTACACAGTTAATTACAGCAACAGACAGTGTTAAACCATCAACATGACATGTTTATTGCTTATGAATTTCCCAGATTTTATATACCAGGAGGTTTCAAGATTTTGCAAGGAGCCCTAAACAATCCTCTTGTGAGATCAATTCTTTATTAGGCTTATATTTATAATATAATAAAATATAATCTTGAAGTATTTAAACTGATATACAGTATTATATCAGTTTAAATACTTCAATTTGTTTTATATTATAATATGAAAACAAACCAAAGCATATAAACAGATCTGATAGCTAAATATTTTTTTTTTAAGAAAAGTGAACGTTAACTCTTTTATAGTTATCTAAACATCCCTGAAACCCACACCACCACCACAGACAATAATCTGTTTAAACTGAGGTATATCACTGATGTATTTTGAGTTTGCGAGCTACACCTGTGGTGGGTGTGTGATTGTAAATGTTTTGTTAGCATTCTGTGCCCATCATCCATTGTTTCCGCCACTTTTCATTAAAACATGACGTTTTATTTCACATTTCTTTTCGTTTCGCTTGCCTCTCATATTGAGGCATTTAGTCCCCAAACATGACAGTATTCTCAGTCGTTCTCTTTCTATGAAACTTGTAAACCGTATTCACCGGATCTAACTCTATAGCGATAATAACTCTATAGAGGTTGACCAGAACACTGCAATTATTTCTCATTTAAACTACAATCAAATGGACTTCCCCACACATGATTTCATGTCTGAGTCTGTCCTCTGTGCGGCAATTGTCCAGCTAAGCTAAGATGGAACATTGATAATAAGTGTGAAATATCCAGCAGAACGTCTGGTTATACTGTTCGCGAAATATAATGAGTAACTATATTTATATTAACTTAAAGAAAAGATCATTATTTTTCTTTGGTTATAGTTCAGTGATGTTGTTCTCTTGTTGAGGGAGGGACACTGATATTTCCAGCACTGGTTATTAATAAACAGTGTTAACCACAATCTGTCCATTTAAAGCTAAAGTGCTTGAGATAAAACAGTCAGTCATTCAGTTGCTGTTGATCTGATGAGCTTCAACACGGTAAGACAAACACATTCATACTTCAATAAAAACTGATGATTATTTCTATAGATGAAGCTCATATAACACATGATTCCTGACATGAGAAATATCTTCTGTACATCTAATGATCAGTTCATTTACACACACTGATGTTGAGCATTAATAATCTTCAGATGAGCAAAGATCAGGTGGTTTAGGGGAGGGACTTTCTCACTCATCAGAGCATTTGATTGGACAAACATCAGTGTATCACCAGGGGTTTCCGGGTTGAACGACATGTTTCCTGATGTGGCGAGGCCGTAAATGGCAAGAAGTGACACTAGTGCACAACTCAAATAAGCAAGTAGACTACGCCACCCCGTATCTATGAACGGGGAAATTTATACCCAGAATAGGACACATAGGTTCGTTACCACTCAACACAAGAGACGTGGCTATAAATACAAAATGTTTTTATTTCCAATAATTATTAAAATGTAAAGAACTGTTGACCAAACAAGAAAAGGAAACAAAAAAAAAAACAAACTTTCAGGCTGAGGCTTACCAGTAGGGAGCTAGCTGGACAGTGAGTATCCTAAGACACACCACGCACCCAAATATGCTCCACACAAACACTCACACTCGCACCACACACTAAGTGAGGGAAATGCAGTTGTCAAATGGCAAAACACTCTGTGAGAGAAACACCACCACCGCAGGGCCAAAACAGCTAGCTTCCCTCACTGGGGGCCTTCAGCTTCTGAAATAACAAAAAAAGAAAGAAGGTAAATAACAGCACAATTAATCCAACCCACATTCAATCCCGCAACTTGCATTGGAGTAAGTTCAAACCATGAAGAAGACCAAAGAACAGTTTACTGGCCACCGGGATCAGACAGGAAGTTATAAACATTCACTAGGTTAGCACCAAAGGCTCATGAACCTGGACATGCCATGAAGCAGTAAGCGGGTAAAGAAAACAAACAAACAAAACCAAAAAGAACAAACAATACAATTGAAAGAAACAGCAAACAATCGATCATCAAAATAAATCCCATGAAAAACACAAAAAAAACAATTAAATAGGACAACAACAAAACTAGAAAGGCTTCAGTACAAGCACAAATCAAACAGACAAAACACATAAATCTTCCAGGTACGAGATATTCCCGATTTTGCTACGCCGTCCCTAGGAAGAGTACAAATCAAAACAAATAAAGAAACAAACAAAACCAACAAGCTGCTGGTGGCAATATAAACAACAGTGAGGCTGAAAGTGCACCGTTAACGGTGCATCTCACTTTCAGCGATGGCTAAAGCTAGCCATCCTTCACCTTAACCACCAGCATAAACGTAAGGACCAAAAAACAAAACAAAAACAAACGATAAAGGATCGAATACAATGGTCACGCAGTCATAAAAATAGCAGCAGAACAAACAGTGCAGTCTTCTCATTGACGTAGGAGCAATTGCCCTGCAGTCCACCGTGACGAAATGCTCACGAGCAGTTACCCCACTAAAATAGACCAAAATAAATAAAATTAGCCAAAGACACCACCCCAATAATGCTCAAGGGACTAGATATACATATCCAGAAGTAGATCGCTAAATATACGGGTTCAGTAAATATGCAGGCGTTCCAAAGCATACGCAAACTGCAATATGATCAAAGCACGTTACCACGAGTCACAATATAACAAACGTTAATACATTGAAATTACATACCTGGGGCCCTATTTTAACGATCTAAATGCAAAGTGTAAAGCGCACGGCGCAGGTGCACTCAGGGCGTGTCCAAATACACTTTTGCTATTTTAACGACGGAAAAACGGTCCGTGCGCCGGGCGCATTTTTGAAATGGGTTGTCCCTATTCTCTTAATGAGTTATGGGTGTAACGTTCAATAAACCAATCAGAGTGTCATCTCCCATTCCCTTTAAGAGCGAGATGCGCTCGCGCCATGGCGGATTGCTATTTACATGGTGGAATCTGTTGGCGGAAAAGCTGAACGCTTTTCAAGCGAAGAAACCGATCTGCTCGTGCGCGAAGTTAAACGTTTAGTTAGAAGGTAAACGAAGTTACATTTTTATATTTATGTAGCCTACACAATAATATTCTTTTACACTGTAATCCTTTTGTTTTTAATATTTGGCATGTTTGTGTGATGCGCATCCCTGTGTGTAATAAGCAAAGTCGACGCGCCCAGAGGCGCAGTTTCTACCAACGCGCTCTAACAAAAAAATATTGCGCCACTGACTTTAGACTTTAGACCAGGTTTGAGTTGGTCTATGGCGCAGTCTATTTTCAGCTCCTTAAAATAGCAATGCGCCGGCAATGCGGCTGAACACACCTCTTCTTTAGACCAGCACGCCCATGGGCGCACTAACTGGTGCAAATGCATTTACTAATTTAAGGACGTGGCGCTGAACGGGAAAACGCGAACGGCGCCGGACGCAAACTAGCAAACACACTTGCGCTGCGCCTTGCGTCGCATTGCGCCAGGTGTATTATAGGGCCCCTGGAGTGAAAGACAGCCTGTGCCCAACAGCAACGTAGTACCAATCCTGACCATAACCTGGCCATAACAAATATACACACTTAGATAGTGCATAGACGCTAGCAGCAACGTTAGCCAAACCACTAAATACATACCTCCCGCAGAGCTGCGCGCGCACACACCTACACACAACGATGATTACACGATGCACCCCCAGGTGACAGACTACGCTTTAAATATACCCAGAACAACAGCCAATAGGCTGTTGCACCTGTCATTCAGGTGACAACCACATTTAATAGGGCGGTACCTAGACTGCCCTACTACACTGAGAAGGGTCTGGCTGCAGACCATGGGCCACTTGTGTTTTACTAACATCTACACCTACCACAACCCTAAACCTACCCTTACAATAATGTAAATACGGTAATTAAACTAGTGGAGGTGACGTATTACCTGTGCGAGAGTGGAGCTCCACTCGCCCCCTCAGGCTGCAGCCAGACCCTATTGTGTTTCCTGGAAACGGTGTGCAATGGGTTTGAGATATGTCTTCTCTTGTTTGGTGGGTGTGTCAAAAATGTCAGCCCAATCAGCAGCAACATGTATATAAACCACACAATATTAAAGAGACAGCTCACACAATGGGTCCAAGTAAAGTCATTTACAAATGTGATCTCTTTTATTCTGGATGGCGAGAACTGTGACTGTAACATCGAGCGTGTTTTGCAGTATTAAACGTGTATTTATATCAACTTCATCAGGCTCTGAAAAGTCTTCAAAAAGAACACAGATTTTATTTTTTTTTCTCAGAAGACAATGTGGAGATATGATAGAGGTTTACTGTATGTGACTTTGTTTGCATATAGATCTCTCAGAGCTGATAGACATGAACTAAAAGCCATACAATTCTCTTTTTTGATATAAATGATTCCTTAAATCATTGATGCTTATTATTTTTCTTAGTCTTAATTCTCATGTGATTGAATACTTAATAGAGCAACATGTTGTTCATGACCGACCACTTTGAAGAAGATAGTCATATACACCTAGGATGGCTCGAGGGTGAGTAAATCATGGGATAATTTTATTTTTTGGGTGAACTATCCCTTTAAGACATGTAAAATGTTTCTGAACATGCATTTGAACATGGTTTGATCTTATTGTGCAAACACACATGAGTCTAAATGAAACACTACTTCTCTTTAAATGTGGGCATGAATTGAGACATCAAATCTTTTGACACATATGAGGCCTTCATAAGAATGTCAGAACTGAAAACTTCCTTGTTACTCCAGAAACGGCTTTTATTGAAACCAAGATTAGAAAGCAACTTTTTTTATTATTATTATTAGAGATCTGAGAAATGCATTAATTTCAATTAAGAAATATGAAAAAGTAGGCTGAGAGTAAGAGAATTTTTGCTTATGAATAGTATTTGTTTCCAAACAAATAATAATAATAATAATAATAATAAACAATGTAAATCATTGGAGTATTAGTTTTACCTTTATAGTAACAGATTATATATTTTAACTGAAAGTGGAAAAATCAAGATGTTTACCAAATGAATATATAAACTATTCCAAAAGTTTTGAGTTTGGCACATTGAAAAAATAAACAGATTGCGCCTTCAGTAAGAGTGTGCTTGAGCACTGATCGGCTATGTAGGCAATTAAAGGCTCATTATTATGATTTATGTGGTTTATTAATAAAAGTGAGATTAGCTGATTGATCACTTAAAATGAACGACTACTAGTTGATCAGAAAACCTTTAGTAAAGGGCAGCTCTACTTATTTCAGCCAATCATAGCAGTGCATCTCTTTTATTTATTTTATTTATTTTTAATCATTCATGTACATTTTTAATCATACTTTTTCATTCTTTGCAAGTAGTTTCATTTGGGTTGTTCCTGTCTCGGCATGGGGAAGGTCACTCCAATAGACTTTAAAACGAGGAAGGAAATAATTGCAAAAACTGCAGAAGAAAGTTTTCAGCTCACATTTTCAGTTCACTCTCCTGGAGTCTGTTTGCTGTCTGAAACTACAACACGGTAAGAGTTACACTTGTTCAGTGATGAATATTGAATAACTAATGAATCTCCATTCACAGAAGAAACTTCTGAGAAACATTTTCTTTCATAATAACCTCTGAACATCCAGAGCTCATGTGTGCCTAATGTTGTCTTTGAGTTTCAACGGTGGAAAACTGCTAACAGTCGTGATTTTTACAGTGTTTACAGTACAATAGACTGAAGTTATTGTGTTTTTGAAGCTAAAGCTGACATGTTGTGCTGTTGTGTAAATGATTTAGTTTTCTGCAGTGATGTCACAGAGACCGGCTCCTTCTCTTCTTCTGCTGTTTCTGCTCATGATTCCAGGTGAGTCTCTCCTGAAAATGTGTGACTGATAATAACTCAATATTAGAAACAGAGATTGTGACTGATTAACTTGGTTCAGTTAGTCCTGCTGTTAGCCCTGGGGAAAAAAGATCAGCAGTAAAATATCTACTAAAATGTGTTAAAATATTTTTGTTGCATCCAAATAAAATTGTATTATTTAGGTTTTTACTGATATAATGCCAACTGCTGAAACTTCTAACATTTAGTTCAGACTGTTTTTCATGTTTAGCATTTACACTTCTGCTTCCTGTATTTCATCACCTTCCATGTATGGAGATTTTACACATGATACGTGTAATTCTCAATTTACATAAACACCAGTTTTGTAAAATAAAGTTTTCATAGAGGAGCATTTTCATTATTTTCTTGTGAATGTTGTGTTTCAGGAGTTTGTAGCCAGTGGAGTGGGAGGGGTGTGAGTTACAGTCCTTCACACATCTGTGCACTACAGGGATCATCAGTGATAATGAGCTGCTCTTATATATACCCTACTGGACATCAGATCATGAAAGTGTACTGGACCAAAACAAGTATTAAAGAGAAAAATGAAGAGTATCCAGATCTGTCTAAGGACCCTGAATACAGTCAGAGGCTTCAGTATCTGGGAGATAAACAGCAGAACTGCACCATCAGACTGAGTCATGTGACACTGAAGGATTCACACGAGTACTATTTCAAATTTATCACTGATAAAGATGATGGAAGATATATTGGTAAACCTGGAGTGACTCTTACTGTCACAGGTGACTTTCATGAGGTTTCTCTCTTCTTCTGTGCATTACGTTGAATAATAATGAGTGTATGACAGCAGCACTAGATATAATGTGTGTGTTGTGTTCAGATCTTCAGGTGGAGTCTCCTGAGAGAGTGACAGAGGGAGATTCAGTCCGTCTGACATGTAAAAGCAGCTGCACTCTGACTGACAGAGCAACATTCATCTGGTACAGAAACTCACAGCAATTAACTACAGGAATTATTGGAAACCAGCTCGACCTCGGGAGAGTCAGCAGAAAAGATAAAAGCAGATATAGCTGTGGTGTATATGGACACAGTTACAGATCTCCTGCTGTTCAACTCAATATTAGATGTATGTATATTCTTTGAAGTTTGAGTTTATTTGTCCGTCCTTTTGTTTAAAAGTGGAAGTACTGATCTGTAACTCTGCTGATCATTAAAACAATGTTAAAATACTGTTTCAACAGTACAGCACAACATGTGAACAATATGCAATTTTAAGTGAAGTTAATAAATGTAATTTCGGGAGCAGTTACTAATCTAATCTAATCTAATCTTCCAATTAATACCAAGGTATAAAACCAGCATCTTACCTCTTCCTGTTGTTAGTTCTTTCGGCATCCCCCCTCCTCCTCCTCCCCTTCTCCTCCTTTTGTACTATTTTTGTCTATTATAAGGGGGCAATCGGAGCTCGAGCAGAATACCCTCTCCAAGCTCCTCTATAGCAGACAGCAAGCCAAATCTGTTTACCACTCACGCTAAGATTATATGGGCACACAAACTCGTGAAACACATTTAAAGCTCAAATAATGTTTGCATTTTAACCAAAGAATCAATAATAAAACACATTAATTAAATACCAAATAGCATTCTAAATAGAATATGAATAATTCACATAACAATATAATAAATATAAAAAGGCTAAGATACTAAAACAGTATCAACATACAAAAGCTTGAATATTACTAAGAATGGAAAAAAAAATGCCATATACCATGTTCATACACTCAAAAAAAATGCTGGGTTAAAAACAACCCAAGTTGGGTTGAAAATGGACAAACCCAGCGATTGGGTTGTTTTAACCCAGCGGTAGGGTTAAATGTTTGCCCAACCTGCTGGGTAGTTTTATTTAACTCAACTATTGTTTAAAAATTACTGTATTGCTTAATTAAAATTAACCCAAAGTATGTTGGAAATTAACATTTATTAATGTTCAATGAATAATTATTAAACAATAAACATTTATTAAATTGCTTATTAATAAATTTATATTAATAAACTATTAAACTATTAAATTTATATTAATAAAATATCAAAGCTTATTAATAAACATTCACCTTATGTCTATTATTGTTGCCTCTAATTGCATCTGGTTTTTAATTTCCCAACTATTTTGGGTTCATTTTAAGCTAGCCATATAGCAATTTTTAAACAACAGTTGGGTTTAAATAAAACTACCCAGCAGGTTGGGCAAACATTTAACCCAACCGCTGGGTTAAAACAACCCAATCGCTGGGTTTGTCCATTTTCAACCCAACTTGGGTTGTTTTTAACCCAGCATTTTTTAGAGTGTATTATTCACACTCTTATTTTTCATATGGAGTCTTGATATTACATATTTCTCCTGTAGATCCTCCAGAGAATCCAGTGATCTCCATCAGTCCATCTGGTGAAATAAAGAAGGGAGATTCAGTGACTCTGATCTGCAGCAGTGATTCAAACCCTCCTGCAGAAATCAGCTGGTTTAAAAGAGGAATGTTTGTTGGATCTGGAAGAATCTTCAACATCTCAAAGATAAGCTCTGATGACAGTGGAGAATACAAGTGCAGATCCATCAATGAACATGGAGAGAAATACTCTGATGCTGTGACTTTAAACATCATGTGTGAGTTAATGATCATCTTCACATTTATCACATCCAAATTCATAATTTTCTAATATTCATTAAAATTTATTTTTCATTCATTATAGACCCTCCCAGGAGCGTTTCAGTCTCCATCTCCATCATTCAGTCTGGTCACATTTGCTCAGGAGATTCAGTGACTCTGATCTGCAGCAGTGATTCAAACCCTCCTGCTCTGAACTTCAGCTGGTTTAAGGAGAATGAAAGCTCAGCTGTTGGATCTGGGCAGAGTTTCAGTGCACTACAGAGTGGACGCTTCTACTGTCAGGCTCACAATCAACATGGATCTCAGAGATCAGACGATGTAACTGTCACAGGTGAAGCTTTTATTAACACACTCCTGTATCTTCACATCATTCATCAGTTTGGAGAGTTAATCATGATGATCTTCCTCTTTCAGTTCATCATGGTGATGGTATTAATGTGATTGTGATCGCAGTGACATCTGGAGGATTATTCTTCATCATCATCATCATCATCATCATCCTGTTTATAATGTGAGATCAATAAAAAACTGCAGTGATTGTATAAGTTCAGTTTTGTATTTGTAACAGACACGTCAGGTTCCACCTCACTTCCATACCCACGTACCCAATCACCGGAGTACTAATCACCGCCACCTGCCACTCATCAGCACTGCAATCAACACCACTACAAAGACTCTTCACACACACACACTCACTGTCCGGTCTCGTTCGCACTACTACACATGTATGCTAACCTTAAGGACTCCAAACGCCATACTTACCTGCTCCAGTCGTCTCCTCCATCTCCTTCGTCTCCCGTTCTCCTTGTGTGCTTACCTGCCTGTGTGTGTGAGTGTCTCCGCCAGCTTCAACCATCCCATCTCTTCATCTGCATCTGCAAGACAATATAAGGACAGTATTATATTCCCTTCATCTCTCCAGAACTCTCTATCTGCTTACCATAACCCAGTGCTCTGCTTAATTGCTAATAAACTCACCTGGATTGTTTATACCTCTGCCTCCGTGTCTCTGTTGTAACAGAAGACCGGACCCTAACAACTTCACAGCATGAGCACCAACGACCCGTTTCAAGAGCTCGTGGACGCACTGCGCCGAGCACTCACACCACAGCCATCCTCACCATCACCATCCACCGCTACAGCTTCCGCACCTTCTGTCACCGCTCCTTCTCCAGCATTCACCGCCAGTCCCATGGCCAAACCGGCGCCCTACTCAGGATCGGCAGAGGAATGCAGCGGATTCCTTCTTCAATGTGAACTGGTCCTGGAGATGCAGCCGCACCTCTACACTTCCGACACGGCAAGAATAGCGTTCATCATTTCGCAACTGCAAGGTAAGGCCCTGCAATGGGCAGATTCCCTGTGGACTCAGAAAGGCCCTGTTGTCCAATCATATTCGGCGTTCGTCTCTCACTTCCGTGAGGTCTTCGGGAAACCTCTGAAGGATTCTTCCACTGGTGAGAAACTCTACAATCTAAAGCAAAGAAATCTCTCTGTGAATGATTATGCCTTGCAGTTCCGAACGCTAGCCGCCACCAGCGGATGGAATGAACAAGCCCTCATCACCTCTTTCCGTCAAGGATTGGAACCAAACGTGCGGCTGCATCTCGCTGCATACGAGGACTCAATGGGACTTGAACGCTTCATCCAACTCGCCATCCGCGTAGGTTCTCGTATGCAGTCGTGTCTCCTCGAGCACCAGGGCCAGTCACCTGCCACCAACCTCCTCCGCCGGTCTGAACCCGTCAGCTCCCCAGAACCAGCCACCGAACCAATGCAAATCGACCATTCATGTCTAACTTCCAATGAAAGACAAAGAAGGCTGACCCTGAACTTATGCTTCTCTCCACATGCCCAACCCATCCTCCTCGGCCAGTGGTGAGTGCTATTTTCCCCTCCATTCAAAAAATGAAACCACTCACGACTATTGTAATCCTTACTGCTGCAAATACCTCTGTTCCAGTGGTGGCGCTCCTCGACTCAGGGTCAGCAGGAAATTTCATCTCAGGCGCCCTCTGTCGACAGATCAAGCTCAAGATCTCCCCGTCTCCGGTTAACTATCAAATCCACTCCATCACGGGCAAACCCCTGAGCCGTAAGAACATCCGTCATTGTGTGGGACCACTTCAACTCTGCGTGGGAGTTCTGCATTCAGAAAAAATACATCTGCTGGTTCTGGAGGAATCCACCGCTGATGTGGTTCTAGGGCGTCCGTGGCTAGAACAACACAATCCCACCATCTCTTGGCGCACGGGCGAAGTCCTGAAGTGGGGCGACCACTGCTTTCCTGATTGCTTCCCAGCGCTTCCTGTTCCAAAGTCTCCACTCTCCAAATCTCTCTCCATGAACGCAACCTCTATCGAAAGCCCTGTCGAGAAACGCTCCGTGGATGTTCCCCCGGACTACGCCCCCTTCAGTGACGTTTTCTGCCCGCAACGCGCCTCCAAGCTTCCTCCACACCGGCCATGGGACTGTGCCATTGATCTGCTACCGGGTGAACCAGTGCCCAGGGGACGCATTTACCCCCTGTCAATACCGGAGGAGAAGGCCATGGAGGAATACATCAAAGAGGCCCTCAACAAGATCACAGTTAAATTCCGCTACCCGCTTCCCCTCGTCCCAGCGGCCCTGGAACATCTCCGTGGTGCCACTGTGTTCACTAAGCTGGACCTCCGCAGCGCGTACAACCTCATCCGGATACGCGAGGGGGACGAGTGGAAGACCGCCTTTGTCACGCCCACCGGACACTACGAATATCTCGTCATGCCGTATGGCCTGGTCAACGCCCCCTCCGTATTCCAGGATTTCATACACGAGGTGCTCCGGGAGTTTCTCCACAAGTTCGTTCTGGTGTATATTGACGACATCCTCATCTACTCCCGGAGCTTGGCCGAACATCGCCACCACGTTGCGGAGGTCCTCCAACGCTTACAGCAATTCCACCTCTTCCTCAAAGCTGAAAAGTGCTCCTTTCACCAGCCCTCTGTCCAATTCCTGGGGTACGTAATAGATCACAGTGGCATCCGGATGGACGAGGGGAAGGTCTCCGCCATTCAGTCCTGGCCCACTCCATCTTCAATCAAAGAACTCCAACGCTTCCTAGGTTTCGCCAACTTCTACCGCCGGTTTATCAAGAACTACAGCACCATCGTCAGTCCATTAACCAACCTACTCCGTAACCAGCCCAAGTCTCTGTCCTGGTCCCAACAAGCCACCAACGCCTTCGAGACCCTTAAAAGAGCCTTCACCACCGCTCCCCTCCTCGTCCACCCTAATCCAGAGCTCCCATTCGTCGTGGAAGTGGACGCCTCCACCACCGGAGTGGGAGCGGTACTATCACAGCAGCAGGGGACACCAAGTAGACTCCATCCATGCGCCTTCTTCTCCCGCAAGCTCAACCCGGCGGAGGTCAATTACGACATCGGTGACCGCGAACTCCTGGCCGTCAAGTTTGCCCTCGAGGAGTGGAGGCATTGGTTGGAGGGGGCTACTCATCCATTCCAAGTTCTCACTGATCATAAAAACCTTGAATATCTGAAGGCTGCCAAAAGACTCAACCCTCGCCAAGCTCGCTGGGCCATGTTTTTCTCAAGGTTCAATTTCTCTATCTCCTACCACCCTGGTTCAAAAAATACCAAAGCTGACGCTCTGTCTCGCCTCCATTCCCCTGAGGAAAAGCCTGAAGATCCTGAAACAATCCTGCCGGAGTCCATCTTCGTGAATCCCATCCAGTGGTCCGAAGAAACCATACCCTCCTCCAATGCCTCCACACGCACTCCGCTGGGTTGCCCCCAAGGCTTGCAATACGTCACACGGGCACGTCGCACTCCACTTCTGCACAATACCCACTCTTCACTTGGCACTGGTCACCCGGGGGTCAATGAAACCCTCTCGTTGCTCAAATAACGCTTCTGGTGGCCCAACATGGCCAACGATGTCAGAAGGTACGTGCAGGGCTGCAGGGAGTGCGCCATCTCCAAGAGCCCACGCCATCTTCCCACCGGCAAGCTCCTACCTCTGCCCGTTCCTGAGAGACCCTGGTCACACCTGGGAGTGGACTTCGTCACAGATCTCCCTGAGTCTGACGGTAACACCTGCATCCTGGTGGTGGTAGACCGCTTCTCAAAGTCCTGCCGCCTGATACCCCTGGAGGGTCTACCTACCGCCATGGCGACTGCTGAGTTGATGTTTAATCATGTTTTTCGTCATTATGGAATACCTGAAGATATAGTCTCCGACAGAGGACCCCAGTTCGTCTCCCACGTCTGGAAAGCCTTCTTCTCCCTCCTGGGTGTGACCGTCAGCCTGTCATCTGGATACCATCCTCAGTCGAACGGGCAGACGGAACGCAAGATCCAGGAGATAGGCCGCTTCCTGCGTACCTTCTGTCACGGCCACCAGAACTCCTGGAACCAGTACCTGGGTTGGGCCGAGTACGCACAGAACTCCCTCCGCCAAGCCACAACTGGACTGACACCCTTCCAGTGCGTACTCGGCTACCAACCCCCACTGTTCCCCTGGGATGGGGAACCTTCCAACGTCCCCGCAGTCGACTACTGGTTCCGGGAGAGCGAGAGGGTTTGGGACTCAGCTCATCACCAACTGCAGAGAGCCCTGCGCAGACGCAAGACGACAGCCGACCTTCGGCGCTCCGAAGCTCCTGTCTACCAACCGGGGCAGAAGGTCTGGCTGTCCACCAGGGACATCAGGATGCGTCTGCCCTGCAAGAAGCTGAGTCCCCGCTTCATTGGCCCGTTCACCATCATCCGGCAGATCAACCCCGTCACCTATCGTCTTCAGCTCCCAGCACAGTACAGTAGAATCCATCCCACATTCCACGTATCACTGCTTAAGCCTCACCACCCTTCTGTTGTTCCCTCCACAGAACCTGACGTGGCAGCCGCCGAGCCCCCCCTTCCACTCATCCTGGAGGACGGCACAGCTTACGTGGTTCACGAAATCCTGGATTCCCGGCGCCGTGGTGGTCAGCTGGAATACCTCGTCGACTGGGAAGGCTATGGTCCCGAGGAACGCTCATGGGTCCCCAAGAATGATATCCTTGATCCTATCCTATTACAGAACTTCCATGCCAATCACCCTGACAGACCTGCCCCACGCCCGAGAGGAAGACCACCACGACGTCGGGGTCCGCGGCCCTCAGGAGCGGGCCGTGGGAGGGGGGGTACTGTAACAGACACGTCAGGTTCCACCTCACTTCCATACCCACGTACCCAATCACCGGAGTACTAATCACCGCCACCTGCCACTCATCAGCACTGCAATCAACACCACTACAAAGACTCTTCACACACACACACTCACTGTCCGGTCTCATTCGCACTACTACACATGTATGCTAACCTTAAGGACTCCAAACGCCATACTTACCTGCTCCAGTCGTCTCCTCCATCTCCTTCGTCTCCCGTTCTCCTTGTGTGCTTACCTGCCTGTGTGTGTGAGTGTCTCCGCCAGCTTCAACCATCCCATCTCTTCATCTGCATCTGCAAGACAATATCAGGACAGTATTATATTCCCTTCATCTCTCCAGAACTCTCTATCTGCTTACCATAACCCAGTGCTCTACTTAATTGCTAATAAACTCACCTGGATTGTTTATACCTCTGCCTCCGTGTCTCTGTTGTAACAGTATTGAGTAAGTCAACTTTTGATTTAATGTAAGAAATTGCTCAGTTGTGTTTTAATTATTAGTAATTTTTAAAAACAACATTCATATTTTCTCTTAATTTAATAGAGTCCATATGATATTAATGTCTGTCATTACAACAGGAGGAAACGAAGGGATGATCAAACTGAAGATCTCACAGTGAAACAGGTAAATCATCTCAACATGACTTCACATCAGCTGTTGTCTGTGTTTTAGACTGTAACTGTACAGACCGACGGGATTCAAACCTTCTCAAAGTCACAATCCAGTCAGTAAACAGTTTGTATGATAATATAAAAATATCAAGAAACAAGCCTTATTTTATTGGACAGTTGTGAATGGACTTGGCAAGTTTTTAGCCAATTTAGCCAATCTGTTTATTATCAATTTTATGATGATTCAAGCCATTAAGGGTTTTGTACAAGATACATGACCAATCAGAGATGACTTCATTCATGTGGTCAAAAAACATGGTCTAATATCAGCTATGCTCAGATTTAGAGAAAGCAATATATACCTTTTGTTTTCATGTAACATGGAATAAAATATTTATTCAGTAATCGTCTCAGATGAGCAAATGCTCACTCTTCTGTACATCTGTACACATGAGAGGCGGTAAGAAGACAAGAAAATTGAACGGCGTCCCATGAAGAAACCCTTTACTTTCAACACTGTCAGGGATCTTTTTCCAGTATTTTTTTTTTTAAAGAAATGTGTATATTTCTGAATGTTTCATTGATCATGTTTTTATTATTGTGATATTTTGTGATGTGTGTCCTTCTGTCTCTCCTGTAGATCTCTGATCCCAATGAAGACACATGTACAGCTCTTGAGCTCAAGTCCACGACCTCTGACCTGTACGGCACACTCACAGTAAGTGAGACGTCACAGTCAGATGATCCATCACAGATGATCACATGACCGATCTCTCTCTCTCTCTTCCACACAGACGGTTCATCCCAGAGCTCCTGAAGACTCCTGCAGGACTCTTGATCCTCAGAGCTTTTCTAAACATGAGAATCCATCAGTGAGTGTCTGAACCTGCAGCTCTTCTCAATATCATCAATCAAACTCTCTTCAGCTCTAGTGTGATTGATTTGTGGATCTTGTGAAAGGTTTATAATGTTGTTGATGAACTTCAGTCAGTCTTTCTTCATCTTATTGTTTGTTCAGATCAACAGGAAGATGCTGCAGTAAGAGGCGGAGCATGAAGGAACCAATCCTGAGCTCTGTGGGCGGAGCCACATGTGATTGACAGGATCATCAGTGATGAGTCACACAAGAGTTTCATTTCTGTACAGTTGAAGAAACATGATGTAACAGAGGAATGAAATGAAAGTTAAAGCTTGTTATTGTGTAAATATAAATGTTAAAATTAATTCAGCAGAGCAAAACACAAGTGATGTTCAGCAAACAAGCCATGCTTTTCATTTTACAACATTTTCCTGCTTTTAATTCACAGTTGATCATTTTACCCTGATATACTGAACAAAATCATAATTGTGTGCATTAATAAAGGAATATGTTGTTTTTGCTCTCAAAGTGCTCAATATTATCAGCTTCTGTTATTCTGGCTCTTGTGTTTCCTTTAAATGTTCAGTTTTATTTGTAATATGTGCTTGTACAAACCTTATGGGCTGCAGCATTGATGTATCGATACTCACAAGATACTTATTTAGTATTGATTCCATTAAAAATATATTTATATTAAAATTGGTGACTGTGAATCACTGCTTTCACACAAAATGCATTCATGAATGTATTCTGGATTCTTTCCCAGCGTCTCAGGTTGTAGGCAGGAAACACACTGGACAGATGTCGGTCCATCACAGGATGACACACTCACATATCTTCAGATTCACACTCACACCTATAGATTTGAGCTCCTACAGTAAACACATGACCAGTTGTGTTATTGAAAGCTCTGGCTCCATCTAGTGGCAGAGATAAGTTCATGTTCTATATTGTAATTTCAATGACTAAACTTTACATTTATTGGTTTAATTAGAATTAGTTTCATGTAGTTGTGTTGTACAGTAGTTGACACAGAGCATAATTTCCTTGTCTTCTGAAATTATGAAATGTAAATGGTACAGATTTACACTTCCTGTGTGTTCAAAGAGAGAGAGTGAATCTGGAGAAATTAAACTAATATTTGATAATTACATACAGCTATTGTTCATACAGATGTTTTTATGACCAAACCAGAGATGAAGGGAAGCAGATTATCAATGATGCTGATGTTTCTCTGACAGCTGCTGTCCATGGTGCTGAATCCACATCAAACTATGATATTATTAATGATTTTTATGCATAAAGTATCCAAACTAATCCAGTCAAATGCCGGACAGATCTGATCAGTTTCCTCCTAAAAAAGCTGTTAACGTTTCTTACAACTGATGAAAATGTCAAAAACACTATCAGTATCAGGTGCAGTTTTAATGGGCTCTAGTGAGTGAACTTACATGTGAATTATACTGTCGCCCTCTAGTGGAAGATTTAAATAACACTGATCAATAATCTTCAGTGTCATTAGTCCTTATATAGGCTGCGTCCGAAAACTGAAAAATGCTGCCTTCCGAGGAAACATTTCAAGGTAGTAAGGCATCAAGGCACGTCCGAATCCAATGTTAGCTTCACTTCCTCTCTCATGAGATACCTTCCTCAGATCGATTTTTTAAGGAAGTATAGATGTATCCTTAGCTGCCTTAGATATGCCACAATCCTGTGCTTTCCATTCTGTGACAGTTGAGCTAGAAAAATAAAGATGGCTTCCGAAGGTTGCGTTTGCTGCTCAGTTTGTGTATAAATGTACGTTTTTGATCAACATATTTCAGTTTTGATATCATTTCTATCGAGAAATTACTACTTTAATAATTAAATATTTGTTTAGTTCTCACCAAAGCTCATGCTACATTGCTGTAGATCATTATACTGTTACACTGCCTCAGAAGTCTGTCCGAAATCAATTTCGTTAGGTGCCTTCAAGCACAAATGCTGCCGTACAAGTCATTCTCTTATAAGATAGTGAGGCAGCAAGACAGCTACCTAGGTTTTCGGACACAGCCATAGAGAAGATGAAACCTGTATGATCTCTCAGTATCAGACACTGTATCCTCCACTAGGTGGCGCTCTTTCAGTGTGATTAATGTAATATTCAGTCAGTGCTGATGGTGGGAGGGGCCAGTAAAGCTGCTCATTACTGATAAAGAGCTGAAGAAAGAGGAAGTAACTAAAGCAGACAGATGCAGAGACAGAGAGATTCACACAGAGAACATTCAGCATAAAGAAGACTGAACTCAACTCACAATGAAGATCCTCCTCATCTTCTTCACTTTCTACCTGATCTCAGGTCAGAGCTTTTCTCTTTCATCACTGCAGTAATGATGCTGTTTTCTGTTCATGAGGTTTCTGATCACAGTATCAATCTGATTGACAGGTGCAGTGAGATGCTTTAGTGTCACTGGATATTCTGGAGGAAGTCTTCTTGTTAGTTCTTTTACATCTGGAGACTTTATTTTATTTAATTGTTTTGTGTGCTTTTGTGTTTGTTTCTCTTTTTGTTTTTCCTACATGTCCACAACTACCTTGCTGAGGGAGGTAATTGGGTACACCTGTGGCTGATTTGCTGCCCATTCACCTCAGAACCACTGATTGGCCAAGAGAAAGCCAGCATATAAAGCCAGCACTGTCTCACAACAAGCTGAGAGGGTTGCAGATGGTTGCTTGCCTGCCACATGGACTTCTTTTCTCTTGCCCCAGATAATGCCACTGTTTTTGGTCAATGGTCATTGTTTACCATTGGTGCTGCTGTGAATGTAGTTGAGGATTTATAGGCTTTGTTTTCTTTAGAATTTAAGATTTATTTTAAGCAAATTTGTAGGGAGGTGGGTGCCTTTTTCGTTTGAAATTGCTTTTCTCCTGGTTATTTGTAGTCAGGAAGATAGGCAAGTTCATTTGTTATTTATTTTCTTTTTGGTTATGTATAGGTAAGTTATGATTAAACTTGAGTTAGAAATGTTTTGTTTGTTATGTTGGCCTTTGCCCCCTGAAGCTTATGTTTTTCCTTTTATCTTTTACATTTGATTTAATAAATATCATCTAAGAATCATTGGTTTTGGATGTGTGTTGCTGGGGTGGGAGACAAGAGGTTCCTGTGCTCTCTCTCTCCAAAATGTTGTTACTGCCATGCCATTACCCCTAGACTAAAACGGGCTGGCATGTAACAAGTGGGGGCTCGTCCTTTCAAGTGAAAGTTTACCGTGGCGTAATTGTAAGTATCTGCTCATTTTCTTTTGTTCTGTTTGGCTGTTTTCATTTTGGTAAGAGAGAAAGCTCCTGTGGTACTGAGAATTATGGAATTTGATTTGATTTCATTTACAATTCTCCTACCATATACGTTTTTGAGCGCTGCAGGAAGGTAGATTTGTTGGTAATTTCAGACTTCTTTAATGTTGAGTTTCCTAGGCAGTCTACCAAACAAGTTATTAAAGATCACTTGCGAGAAAAGCTGATTGATGATGGAATTTTGCCAGATTACTCTGCCATCAGTGCTGAGGAACAACCTGGGCTTGCAGCAGAAGCTGTGGCAAGTGGGGTTCTTCCTGGTCTGGCGACTGAGTCTCTGGGTGAGTCTATGTTAGCTGTCAAGTTGAAGGAGTTGGACCTTCTTATAAAAAAGCAGGAGTGTGAGGGTCAAAAGATCAGGCTTCGTGCTATAGAGGCACAAGCAGATAGGGATATTAGGATGCGTCAGTTAGATTTGCATGCTCAGGAATTAAATCCGAAACCAGTTCCTATGCATCACTCAAGATTACACTTTATGATATCTCCTGCAACTTCACCTGCAGCTGTTGTACCTCAAAGTGCTGCTTTGTCTTCCGTCATTTCACCTGCTGCTATTATACCTCAAAGTACTGATAATGCAACTTCTGAGCCTGATTTGGTAAGTATCTTAAACTCGTACCCCCGTTTAGAGAGGCAGAAGTGGATTCGTACTTTGTTGCCTTTGAATGGGTGGCTATGAAATTACGGTGGCCAAAAGATGTGTGGGCTCTTTTGTTGCAGTGCAGTCTTTCTGGTAAAGTGCAAAAGGTTTGCTCCGCCTTACCAATAGAACAGTCTCTTGACTATGATGTAGTAAACTCTGCCGTTCTGTGAGCGTTCGAGTTGGTGCCTGAGGCATACCAACAAAAATTTAGATCACATGTGAAAACAGCCAGACAGACATTTGTTGAATTCGCGAGGGAGAAGAAAACCCTTTTCGAGAGGTGGTGTCTCTCCAGCAAGATTATGACTCTTGATCAGCTTCAAGAGCTTATCTTGCTGGAGGACTTCAAAAGTTGTATTTCGGAAAATGTTGTTGTCCATTTAAATGAATTGGAACTTGTTACAGGTACTGTAAAACTTGGTGTACGTTCTCAGTTACCTGTCGAGGGGGTGGGTGTTATCTTGGGAAATGACCTCACAGGGGGCGAAGTTTTTCCCTGTCCTATTGTGGTTCATAACCCTACCATGAGTGAGAAACCCGACTTAGCACGTCAATTTCCTGCAGCTTTTCCTGCATGTGTTATGACCCGTGCTCAATCATCTAAATTCAGAGACATGGTAGATCTCTCTGAATCATTTTTGGCGGCACCTGATGAGTTAGTGGTAGCTAAGATACCAGTAGAGTCAGAACTTCGCCCTAACAGTGAGAGTGCAGCTACATTTCCCTTAAAGATTGGTAAGGAGCAATTGGCTGCTGCACAGAAATCAGACCCCTCGTTGGTTCATTGCATAGAAACTGCTGTTCCCCTTTGTCAGGTGTCTAATGCTAAGGTAGCTTACTTTTGGGAAGATACAGTACTCATGCGTAAGTGGAGGCGTGAGGCTCATGAGGATTCACAAGAATCGCCCCAAATTGTATTGCCAACTGATTACCGAGGGCAGGTATTGAAATTGGCTTACGAACATGTGTTATCAGGACACTTGGGTGTCACAAAAACATTTCGTCGAGTTTCAATTGGCGGGAAAGCCCAATAAAAAGATACCAGTCGCACCTCTGCAGCCAATACCGGTTATGAAAGAGCCTTTTGAGCGCCTGCTTGTTGACTGTGTGGGACCAGTACCCAAATCCAAGTCAGGACACGAATACATTCTAACAATAATGTGTACCTTAACACGTTTCCCAGAGGCGATTCCTTTACGCTCGATTAAAGCCAAAGTCGCCATTAAGGAATTAGTGATGTTCTGCACTACCTTTGGTCTACCCTGTGTTGTACAAACTGACCAAGGGTCAAACTTTACATCCAAGGCATTCACACAGGCTCTTGTTGAGTTAGGGGTTAAACATCAGCTTTCAAGCGCGTACCACCCTGAGTCACAGGGCGCGCTTGAAAGATTTCATCAAACCCTTAAATCAATGTTGCGCTCCTACTGTATAGCCAATGGGAAAGATTGGGCTGAGGGTCTTCCTTACCTTATGTTTGCTGCCCGTGAAGCAGAGCAAGAGGGTCTTGGGTTTAGTCCAGCTGATCTTGTTTTTGGCCATACTGTGCGTGGTCCTTTGAAGCTATTAAGTGAACAATTATTAGCTAAAGACTCTCTGCCTGTGACAGTAATTGACTATGTTAGCACTATTTGTGAACGATTGCATAAGGCCAGCAAACTTGCTAGAGAACATTTGGTTGCAGCTCAGTCAAAAATGAAGATCCATTATGATAAGAGAAGTGTGAATCGTAGTTTTCAACCGGGTGATAGTGTCCTTGTCTTCTTACCCGATTCAGGTTCTGTGTTTCGAGCTAAATGTTCGGGTCCCTATGAAGTCAAAGAAAAGCTCAGTGACACCAATTATGTCATTCATACTCCTAACCACAGACGCAAGACCCGTCTATGCCACATAGATATGTTGAAGCGGTTTATTAAATGTGGTGAGAAGCCTGCTTCCTCCTCTGTTTCACCTGTTGCTGTGGTCACTGCTAATGTAATACCAGAGGATGAACCAGTTGAAAAGGGTGTAGAAATCGCAGCTAAACGCCTTCAAAACTCTGTCATGTTGAATGATTTGCCGAGCTTTCTTGTACATCTGACAAGAGAACAGAGTGACCAGATTATTAGGTTGGTTCGTGACTACCCCTCACTCTTTTCTGATGTGCCTGGCAGAACGACCATGTTAGAACATGACATTGATGTAGGTGAATCTCATCCAGTCAAGCAACATCCTTATAGAGTAAACCCTAAGAAGCGTGAGATAATGGGATCTGAGGTTGAGTACATGTTGCAGCATGGACTAGCGGTGCATAGTCAGAGTCCATGGAGTTCGCCCTGTTTATTAGTGCCTAAATCTGACGGCTCCTATCGCTTCTGTACTGATTATTGTAAGGTTAACTCCTTAACACAACCTGACTCATTTCCTTTGCCTTGGCTGGAGGACTGTGTCGACAGAGTAGGCTCGGCCAAATATGTCACAAAATTGGACCTGTTAAAGGGTTATTGGCCAGTGCCCCTAACTCCATGTGCATCTGAGATATCTGCATTTGTCACTCCTGAACACTTTCTACAATATCAGGTTTTAGCTTTTGGAATGCGAAATGCACCTGCCACCTTCCAGCGCCTTATGCAGGTGGTTTTGTCAGGAGTGCCGAATTGCAATGCATATCTAGATGATGTCGTAATCTATTCAAAAACCTGGGAAGATCACGTAAAGTCTTTGGAGTTAGTGTTCAGCCGCCTGGCTGCTGCCTCTCTAACCTTGAATCTTGCCAAATGTGAGAGGTTACCACAGCTTTACCTATCTGGGAAAACAAGTTGGCCAGGGTTGTGTTAAGCCAGTTGAGGCCAAGGTTACTGCCATACTAAAGTTTCCTACACCCCGTAACAAGCGTGAACTATGCAGATTTTTAAGTATGAGTGGGTATTACCGGGGTTTTTTCTGTGATGTTTCTACTGTTGTGTCATCTCTTAATGACCTCCTCAGTACTACCAAAAGTTTTAAGTGGATCAACGAGTGTGATAATACTTTTAAGGCCACAAAAGATCTCCTTTGCCATGCCCCAGAGTTGTGTGCACCTAATTTTGATTTGCCTTTCAAACTCCAAATAGATGCCAGTGCTACCAGTGCTGGAGCAGTCCTGCTGCAGGAGGACTCTTGTGGTATCGATCACCCCATCTGCTATTTCTCAGAGAAGTTCTCAAAATGCCAACAATGCTACAGCACGATTGAGAAGGAGGCATTTACCTTGCTTCTAGCTCTCCAGCATTTTGAGGTTAATTTGGGAAGTAGCGCCATGCCTATCGATGTGTATACTGACCATAACCTATTGATCTTTCTCTCCCGCATATCCAACTCTAATCAACGTTTGATGCGCTGGGCTTTAATTGTCCAGGAGTATAACCTTAACCTCAAGCACATCCGTGGTAAAGAGAATGTGGTGGCGGATGCACTTTCCAGGACTGCAGATGCAGAGATTTAAGTGGGTTGGTTAAAACAACTGAGTTGAGATGCAATAGGCTTGTTGCACTACTATTAGAGTTTTGTGAGTTGCTTGTTTTTACAGTCAAGGGGTTGTAAAATTTAACGGTGGGAGTGTTACGTCTGTGTTATGGTACAGATGGCATGGAGGCAGAGGTAAAAGCAAGTATGGTAGTTTATTTGAGAAACAGCAATGAGCAGGTGAGTAAATGGAAGATGGAGGATTCAAATGAGATGATAGATGATTGATACTGTCCTTGTGATTGCAGATGGAGGCAGAAGTCGAGGAGATGGAGAATGGCTGACGAGGAACACACACACACACGGAAGGAGGAACACAGGAGGGAGACTGGAGACAACGGAATGATAGGGATCGCTGGTAGCAGGTAAGTAGCAGGTAAGTAGCAGGTTGAGTCCTTGAGGTTTTCGCATACAAGCGTCTGTACGACAAACGAAACCGGACAACTGGTGTGTGTGTGAGTGCGGGTTAAATAGTGCTGGTGATTAAGTGGCTGATGATGTGCAGGTGGCGATTATTAGAATTCCGGTGATTGGGTGCGTGGGAATTGACGGGAGGTGGAGCCTGACGTGTCTGTGACAGTACCCCCCCTCCCACGGCCCACTCCTGAGGGCTGAGGACCCCGACGTCATGATGTCCGACCTCGAGGGCGTGGGGCAGGTCTGTCCGGGTGGCTGGAGTGGAAGGCTTGTAGCAGGTTGGGATCAAGGATGTCGTTCCGCGGGACCCACGACCGCTCCTCTGGCCCATAGCCCTCGCAGTCGACGTGGTATTCCAGGAGACCACCACGGCGCCAGGAGTCCAGAATTTCACGAACCTCGTAAGCAGTCCCATCCTCCAGAAGTGGAAGGGGGGGCTCGGCGGCTGTCACGTCAGGCTCTGTGGAAGGAGAGAGAGAAGGGTGGTGAGGTTTGAGTAAGGACACGTGGAAAGTGGGATTAATCTTATATTCAGGAGGAAGCTGAAGACGATACATGACGGGGTTGATCTGCTGAAGGATGGTGAACGGGCCAATGAAGCGGGGACTCAGCTTCTTGCATGGCAGACGCAGTCTGATGTCCCTGGTCGACAACCTTCTGCCCAGGTTGGTAGTTGGGAGTGTTGGAGCGACGAAGGTCGGCTGTCATCCTGCGTCTGTGCAGGGCCCTCTGCAACTGATGGTGGGCTGAGTCCCACACCCTCTCGCTCTCCCGGAACCAGTAGTCGACGACAGGAACGTTGGAGGGTTCCCCGTCCCAGGGGAATAGTGGGGGTTGGTAGCCGAGTACACATTGAAATCCGGTGGAAGGCTGACGGAGAGAGTTCTGGGCGTACTCGGCCCAACCCGGGTACTGGTTCCAGGAGTCCTGGTGGCTGTGACAGAAGGTACGCAGGAAGCGGCCAATCTCTTGGATTTTCCGTTCCGTCTGCCCGTTCGTCTGAGGGTGGTATCCCGACGATAGGCTGACGGTCACACCTAGGAGCAACAAGAAGGCCTTCCAGACTCGGGAGATGAATTGGGGGCCCCTGTCAGATACAATGTCTTCGGGGATTCCATAGTAGCGAAAGATGTGGTTGAACATTAATTCAGCAGCAGTGAGAGCAGTAGGTAGACCTTGGAGAGGGATCAGCCGGCAGGCCTTGGAGAATCTATCCACTACCACGAGTATGCAGGTATGACCATCAGAAGGTGGGAGATCCGTGACAAAGTCGACTCCCAGGTGTGACCATGGTTTCTCAGGAACGGGCAGAGGATGGAGCTTGCAGGCCGGCAGATGACGAGAGCTCTTCGAGATGGCGCACTCCCTGCAGCCCTGCACGTACCTTCTGACATCCCTGGCCAAGTTGGGCCACCAGAAGCGTGCTTTAAGCAGCGAGAGGGTTCCATTGACCCCCGGGTGACCGGTGCCAAGTGATGAGTGAGCTGCGTGGATGAGTTGAGTGCGTCATGCTCTGGTGATGTACTGGAGACCTTGAGGGCAACCCGGCGGAGTGTTGGAGGAGGCATTGGAGGAGGGCAGAGTCTCTTCAGACCATTGGATGGGACTCACAAAGATGATTTCGGGAGGATGGTTGCTGGAGCTTCAGACTTCTCATCAGGAGAATGGAGACGGGATAAGGCGTCAGTTGCCCCTGCTGCTGTGAAAGTACCGCTCCCACTCCTGTGGTAGATGCGTCTACCTCTACGATGAATGGCCGGTTGGGATCAGGGTGGACGAGGAGGGGAGCGGTGGTGAAGGCTTCCTTAAGGGCTTCAAAGGCTTGAGTGGCATCTTCGGACCAGGACAGAGACTTGGGCTGATGGCGGAGAAGGTTGTTGAGTGGGTAGACAATGGAACTGTAGCCCTTGATGAAATGACGGTAGAAATTGGAGAAGCCTAAGAAGCGTTGGAGTTCTTTTATGGTAGTTGGACTGGGCCAGGACCGGATGGCGTCCACCTTCCCCTCGTCCATCCGGATGCCACTGTGGTCAATGTAGTATCCAAGGAAGTGGACGGATGACTGGTGGAAGGAGCATTTTTCCGCCTTGAGGAACAGTAGGAACTGCCGTAAGCGTTTGAGGACCTCCACAACGTGGTGGCAATGTTCGGCCAAGCTCCGGGAGTAGATGAGGATATCATCGATGTACACCAGCACAAACTTATGGAGAAACTCCCGGAGCACCTCATGAATGAAATCCTGGAATACGGAGGGGGCGTTGACTAGTCCATAGGGCATGACCAGGTATTCATAATGGCCAGTGGGCGTGACAAAGGCGGTCTTCCACTCGTCCCCCTCGCGTATCCGTATGAGGTTGTATGCGCTGCGGAGGTCCAGCTTAGTGAACACAGTGGCACCACGGAGATGTTCCAGGGCCGCTGGGACAAGGGGAAGTGGGTAACGGAGCTTTATGGTGATCTTGTTGAGTGAGCGGTAATCAATACAGGGCCGCAAGCCTCCGTCCTTTTTGGCCACGAAAAAGAAGCTGGAAGCAGCAGGGGAAGTAGACGGACGGATGTATCCTTGCTTGAGGGCTTCGTCGATGTAGTCCTCCATGGCCTTCTCCTCCGGCACAGATAGGGGGTAGATCCTTCCCCGTGGCACTGGTTCACCCGGTAGCAGATCTATGGCGCAGTCCCATGGCCGGTGTGGAGGTAACTTGGAGGCTCGTTGTGGGCAAAAGACATCGCTGAAGGGGGCGTAACAGGCTGGGATGTCCATGGATCGTTTCTCGATGGGGCTTTCAATGGAAGTGGCACAGATGGAGATTTCTTTGGAACGTGGAGATGGAGGAACAGGAAACCCGGAGAGGCAGGTCGAGAAACAGTGTTCGCCCCACTTCAGGATCTCGCCCATGCGCCAGGAGATGGTTGGGCTGTGTAGTTCGAGCCACGGGCACCCTAGAACCACGTCAGCGGTGGATTCCTCCAGAACCAGCAGATGGATATCCTCGACATGAAGGAGGCCTATGCGGAGTTGCAGTGGACCAGCACATCGGGTGATCTTTTTGCGGCCTAGGGGTTTTCCGGTAATAGAGTGGGCTTGATAGATACTAGGCGAAGGCGAGGTTTTGAACTTGAGTTGACGGCAGAGGGACCCGGAGATGAAGTTCCCGGCTGACCCTGAATCGAGGAGCGCAACAACTGGAACAGACATATTTGCAGCAGTAAGGGTTACAACGGTGGTGAGTGGTTTCATCTGGATTAAAGAGGGAAGGATGGCACTCACAAGAGGTCTTGGAGGGCGTGTTGGGCATGCGGAGAGTACATTCCCAGGAGAGGCGCAGTAGAGGCATAAGTTCAGGGTCAGCCGGCGTTGTCGTTCTGCAGGGGTGAGTTGGGAGTTTTCAACTTGCATAGGTTCGCTGACTGGTTCTGGGGGAACTGACGGGTTCGGACCGACGGAGGAGAGGTTGAAGAGGTGGCTGGCCCTGGTGCTCTTCGAGACACGACTGCATATGAGTGCCCACACGGATGGCGAGTCGGATGAAGCGTTCTAGGCCGATGTTGTCCTCGTATGAAGCGAGATGCAATCGCAACTTTGGTTCTAACCCCTGGCGGAAGGAAGTGATGAGGGCTTGTTCATTCCATCTACTACTGGAAGCCAGGGTACGGAACTGCAAAGCATAGTCACTCACAGCGTTAGATCCTTGCTTTAATTTATAGAGTTTCTCACCGACAGATGAATCCGAAAGGGGTTTTCCAAAGACTTTGCGGAAGTGAGAGACGAAGGCTGATTAGGATTTCACCACAGGGTTCTTTTGAATCCAGAGTGCGTCTGCCCAACGGAGAGCTTTACCTTGTAGCTGCGAGATGATAAATGCGACTTTAGAGGTGTCTGTGGGGTAAAGTTGCGATTGCATCTCCAGGACCAGCTCACATTGCAGGAGGAATCCGCTGCAATCCTCTGCCGATCCTGGGTAGGGTGCCGGCCTGGCCATGGGACTGGTGTGCTGAGTTGGAAAGTGCAATGAAGAAGTGACTGGTGAAGCGGCGGCAGGTGCTGGTGACGGTGGTTGTGGTGGAGTGAGTGCTCAGCGCAGCGCGCTCACAAGCTCCTGGAACGGGTCTTGTTGGCTCATGCTGATCGTTAGCCGTGTTTTACTGGTCCGGTCTTCTGTTATGGTACAGATGGCATGGAGGCAGAGGTAAAAGCAAGTATGGTAGTTTATTTGAGAAACAGCAATGAGCAGGTGAGTAAATGGATGATGGAGGATTCAAATGAGATGATAGAGGATTGATACTGTCCTTGTGATTGCAGATGGAGGCAGAAGTCGAGGAGATAGAGAATGGCTGACGAGAAACACTCACACACACGGAAAGAGGAACACAGGAGGGAGACTGGAGACAACGGAGTGATAGGGATCGCTAGTAGCAGGTAAGTAGCAGGTAGAGTCCTTGAGGTTCGCATACAAGCGTCTGTACGACAAACGAGACCGGACAACTGGTGTGTGTGTGAGTGCGGGTTAAATAGTGCTGGTGATTAAGTGGCTGATGATGTGCAGGTGGCGATGATTAGAATTCTGGTGATTGGGTGCGTGGGTATTGACGGGAGGTGGAGCCTGGGGTGCGTGGGTATTGACGGGAGGTGGAGCCTGACGTGTCTGTGACAGTCTGGAGACTTTATTTTATTTAATTGTTTTGTATGCTTTTGTGTTTGTTTCTCTTTTGCCACTGATTGGCTGCAACCAAGAGAAAGCCAGCATATAAAGCCAGCACTGTCTCACAACAAGCTGAGAGGGAGAGGGTTGCAGATGGTTGCTTGCCTGCCACATGGACTTCTTTTCTCTTGCCCCAGATAATGCCACTGTTTTTGGTCAATGATCATTGTTAACCATTGGTGCTGCTGTGAATGTAGTTGAGGATTTATAGGCTTTGTTTTCTTTAGAATTTAAGATTTATTTTAAGCAAATTTGTAGGGAGGTGGGTGCCTTTTTTGTTTGAAATTGCTTTTCTCCTGGTTATTTGTAGTCAGGAAGATAGGCAAGTTCATTTGTTATTTATTTTCTTTTTGGTTATGTATAGGTAAGTTATGATTAAACCTGAGTTAGAAATGTTTTGTTTGTTATGTTGGCCTTTGCCCCCTCCTGAAGCTTGTTTTTCCTTTTATCTTTTACATTTGATTTAATAAATATCATCTAAGAATCATTGGTTTTGGATGTGTGTTGCTGGAGTGGGAGACAAGAGGTTCCTGTGCTCTCTCTCTCCAAAATTTTGTTACTGCCATGCCATTACCCCTATACTAAAACGGGCTGGCATGTAACAGTTCATGGAAGACTTGTCATAAAGATGATGCTAAATATATGCAAAAGCTACAGAGTACAATAATAATAAATTACAGAAAACATAATCAGTGGATTAATGAAGGAAGATTCACTTTATTTTGCAATGAATATAGAAACCTCATGATTTACATCAGAGAACTGAACACACAAGATGCTGGAACTTACCGGATTGAGGTTGATGGCCAGTGGTTCACTGATATGAGTTTGAATGTGAAAGAAGGTCAGTCATTTTAGGATCAAAGGTTTTGTGTAATGAAGTTACTGACCATCTCAATGCTTTTATGTAAGTAAAATATATTTCTTCATTATGTGAATCACAGATTCATGTTGTAACGTGACAGAGAGTGATAGTGAATTTTGGAGAAACTGTCACTTTCAGCTGTGAATATTCACAGAATCATATTAATGATTACAAGATCATATGCAAGGAAGGAAAAGACTCCATTAAGATGATTTATACCACATGGGATAAGACACAAAGATTCAATATTTCTGATGACAGACATACACTCATGACTGTGAGAATTACTGCTGTGAGACCAGATGATGGAGGAGTTTATTTATGTGGAGTTTGGATCAGAGGACAGTCGTATAGTTGCACAATTATTAATAATGTTCATCTACATATTATTAGTAAGTAGAACATATTATCAATCCTATCTGGTACAAAAGTTTCTACATTATGTGTTTGCTGCAAAATAGATTAGATGCGATATTTGTGATTGACAGCTAAAGTGGGCGTGTCTAGAGTGAGTGGATACTCAGGAGGTCGTATGATGATCAAGTGTAAACATCCTCAATACAAAACCAATCCAAAATACATCTGTAAAGAATCAGATGGATGTTCAGAGAGGAAGAATCCAGGAGTTCAGGATGAATGGATGGAGAATGGAGATGTTTCTTTATATGACGACACCAGAGCAGGAGTCTTGATGGTGTTTTTTAGAGAGCTGAAAGCTGCAGATGCATGAACATACAGGTGTTGAGTGAATGTGTCTCACTATACTGAGAGCTTCACTGAACTTCAGCTGAACGTCACAGATGGTGAGGAACATGAAATACTGTATCTTGCATGTATAAAATATTTATTCCAATGTTTAATGTCATTTCTCTTGGTTTACAGATGTAATGTTTGTGACTGAATCTGCTCATCTTGGTGAAGAAGTCAACATCAGCTGTCAGATCCCAGAGGAACATAAAGTTCATTTCTGCAAAGAGGATGATAATCACATCTGTCAAAACATCAGCACATCTACAGTGACAGAAATGAATGGTTCATCTGAGAGAAATGAAGAGAGAGTTTTTACAGTGAGCATCAGTAATGTGAGAATGAGAGATGCTGGAGTTTACTGGTGTGGAGCAGAAACCAGAGACACAAATTTGACTTTCATCTCTCTGAACACCAAAATTCAGCTCAACCTCATCAGTGAGTGAATTCAGATTATTTCATTGTAGAAATACAGTCTATTCAGAATCATGTGTGTTAAATGTCTGTGTTTGTTGGTTTGCAGTGGCTCCAGTAGTGAGACGTGAAGGAGAATCTGTTGAGATCATCTGCCCTTATGATTCAATCTATAAATCAAAGCCAAAGTCTCTCTGTAAGGGGAAGTGCTCCACTAGAGATAGAAATACTCTCAATGAAGAGAAAGAGACCAAGACTGACAGATTGACTCTGAATGATGACGGCACTGCAAGTGTCTTCACTGGGACCATCACTGGACTGACAGCAGAGGATGCTGGGAAATACTGGTGTGCAGTGGCATTTGAGAGAGACGTGAATTATCTTTACACTCATTTGATCGTCATCATGAACGAGGGTGAGGAAGGTTTATCATCTGAATATGTCAAACTATGGCTGTGAATTGATGTTCTTATATTTCTCATCATTTCCAGAGCTGAACTTGACTAAGTATGAAGGAGACGACATGTCAATCCAGTGCAAACATCATGATGAACATCAGAAACTCTTCTGCAAACACATGAACTCTTACCATTATCCTTATCCTTGTTGACCTTTAAGTGCACTTTAGTGATGATGTGAGCTCCACACCAGTATATCCCAGAATCCTCTTCTCTCAGTTCAGTGATGTTCAGAGTAAAGACTCCAGTAGAAGCTTCATCACTGAAAGAGAATCGATCATCTCTGATCGTCTCCAATGAAAAAGCACACGGTCAGTCACCGCATGAAACTCAACTAACTCATTTATAACAGACCACAGATCAGCATACTTTACTAACAGTATTGCTTACATCAGTGGTTCCCAAACTTTTTTTCCTGCGCACCCCCTTCTATGTCACAACCGGGTTGGTGCACCCCCAATCCCCACTTCAAAAAAAAAACGCAACAAAGTTTTGTTTTATCGCCATATAAACACTCATGTTTAATCATGCACAAATAACCAGAGCATGCATGACAGTAACAACAACAACAAAGTTTCAATATAATGCAACAAAGCTATGCACAAGCTTCCACTTTTAAGAGGACGAGTGACAGACACAGGCTCAGTAACAGAAAGCACGGCTATTTTCAGTCGTGCAAAAGAAACATTGGAGCAATTAGGCTATATTTCCTTCTTTTTTCCCCCGTCTAGGGTTCACCCTCATCTCTTTTTTGCCATCTCCTTCCCTCCTCTTCGGTTTCCTCCGGCACATCTTCTGACTCCCGCTCATTTTCTTTCTCTATTCTCTCTATTGTCTCTGTTGCCTCCAAATCCTCACTCTCTCTTGGTCCCTCTCCTCTTTCGTGACTAACAACTTTATCATAAGACGTCCCACTTGACAGTTTCCCTGATTTCAGCCAGTTAAGCATATTTATAATATATATATATATGGAATGAATGAAACGAGTTGGCACACATATAACCTAGCCTGCAGTGCATAAAAGAAGAGCAGTGCGTAGAAGAAGACAGCAGCTGTCTTCTTCTATGTTTCTATCAAAAACTAATAAATTATAGTTTTTTTTTATTTAAAATAAAAGCGATTACAAAGGAAATGTTTACTGTTCATGTTTTTTTTATTGTACAGACCGCCATTACATTTTTCCTCTTGCGCACCCCCTGGTGGCAGCTTGCATACCCATGGGGGTGCGCGTACCACACTTTGGGAATCCCTGGCTTACATTTACAGTTAATTGATAAAAATCTCTTTATATTCCACAGTTTAGTGTTAAAGAGATGTTTTCTGGATCAGGGTCATTCAGTCTGTTTAATCATGAGGCACTTTAAAGTTTCCTTTGCTGATCATGTTTCTTCTTTCACATGTTTAAAATAGCAGTTGTGTCAGAGGTTTACTGGTGTGTGTACAGAGCTTGTCGTCTCAGGTTATCTGAGGGTGTGATTAAAAACAGGAAATAAAACTGAGTGACGCTTATAGAGTAAACTGTAAAGTGTCCACTCCACATGCAGAGACACTATAGTTAATAAAGGCTCTTTAACAGCAGCTGTTTAAATGTTTTCTCTTTCTCGTCTCTCTGAATATTGATTCTCTTTGACTTGATTTTGTTTTGTACATGCAAGAGACTTTTGCTGATGTTGTTTTTAGTTCATTCTTGCTCTGGAGGAACTGAGGTTATGCAGAGTTTTACTGTTGAATCATATACTTTATTAATTGAAAAATAAACATTTATATTTTCTGTTTATTCTTTGTTTAATGCTTAAAGCTTTTATTTAAAGTTGTAGAATCAGATAAGTTATTTACAGTGGTTTTACATTATAAATGAAATTTCAAACATTGTCATGGTATTGACGTATAGATGGAAATTTCTGTCTCAAAATGTCTCATGAGCTCTGGGGGTGTTGTTTGTGTTTGCATGATGAACAGGCTGTTTTTTTCTGTGCAGCTCAAAGTCACAGAAAACTGGTGAAGGTTCAGGCTCTCAGTTCAGTTTAATTAAACAGACTTACTCAGGAAACCCACAGTGAGACACATGAGACTGAACAGAGAGAGACAGAAGATCAACATCCATTGAGAGCAGACGACAATAAAGACTAAGAGCTGATCCTTCACTAATTCACCTCCAACATTTACTGAGAGTGATGAACTTTTCTCATCAAAATAAATAAAATAAAAATATCCTTGAGGGTTTTTAATAGTTCTTTAAGTGTCATTCATTTGTATTGTTAGTATGTTTATTTCAATACCACTTTAAACAAGTAACATCTGTGGGATTACAAATTTAAAAATCTATTTAAGATCTGACCCTACATACTGACATAACCTCAGATGAAATACTAAGGTTAAGTACATTGTATTTAGCATTTTAAGGTAAAGATGACCACATCAGATGAATGATTCTGTTTAGCAAAGTTTCTAGCAAGAGTTTTCTGCCAGTCCCTGTTTTCTTTATTGTATGTCTAATGAGTCAGATTACTGAGATTCTCACCTTTTGTCGTTAATGGCTCTTGGAGCCCCTCTCCCATTCTTTGAATAGGTATGCTGATTGGATTAGGACTTGTGAGACCTTAGCGTCTGGGGTGGGTTCATTTGCATGCTTTGTTGTCTCCCTGGTGCTTTGTCTCTATCACTAAGCACTGCACCCTAAAATGTATATAAACTTCAATGTACACTGCCTTAGTGAGACTTGGATGACTACAGCGATGCAACAGCATGTTTCTCAATAAAACGTAACTTATGCTTGAAAGATATCCCGACGTCTCCTGGTCTCTGCTTTGACGAGGAAAAAAGTTTCCAACAGTTTTGGTGCCGTGATCCGGATAAAGCTTCTCACCTCAATCCAGATTGAAACTAAAAGCACATCAGAGATCTGATCTAAAAGAAGATCCAGGCTGAATTTTCCTGTACACCCAAGGGTTGGTGAGTGATACTCTATCCAAAAGAACCATTAAGACCAGTACAAATGTGTTATCCTCTGTGCTGTCAGAGAAGAGTTAACAGACAGCTGTAGGGTTTGGTTAACGTTTGTTTAACCCTCTGGAGTCTGAGGCTGATTTGGGGCCTGGAGATGCCCTGACATTTGTGCTTTTTTCAGTTGTTCATAAACATATTAATGGAAAAAGTGTCATTACACTGTATTCAGCACAAACTAGGCTACAATAATATGTGAGGAACATGTATGTACATGTTTGTGTTTTTGAAGGAATAACATTTATGCGTGGTTGTTGAAAAAACAAAAAACTTAAGTCACTGAAATAAGGCCAAAAAAAGTATAATAAATCTGTGTTCATAAGACTTTAGGGTATTGGAGGTTGTAGACTAGAGTTTTTGCTTCAAAATTATGTAAAAATTATGCTGCCTACTCCTTCATATAAAACAATATATTGATTTAGTTTTTGTAAGACACTTTTTGCCAAGAAACACAGTATGCGAGGAGGCGTGAATCACCACTGAAAATGGGCCATTCTCACCTGAGAAGACAAAAGAATTGGATAGTAATGAGCTGAAATGACTTGCATATTAATGAGGCATTTCAGTCAGGTAGGCTGTGAAAAAAAACCTTCTGTGATGTCTCAAGCTCATTATGATATATGAAACATACAGAAAAATATTATTTCAATATAAAGTAATGGTTTTATATTATACTTTAAAATATATTGTATTTCTGTGATGCAAAGAGTCTGAATATAGACTTTTAGTTTAAAAGCATGCACATTTGGAGAAATATTGGATTCTCATATGCTTATGTCAATTTTCTATACAGAGGAGTTATATTACTTAATATTCATTGTCATTACTATGAGCGCTGGTGTTTTCAATTCATCCTTGAAGTCGGAGGGCGCTCTGTGCATTTTAGTCCACAAATTCATCTAAAAGAAGAAGAGGCTATTCCATGAATGGAGTTTCCAATACATACAGCAGCCGGAGGGCGCTAAAGAAACAAAAACTCATCTAAACTTCATCTGTAGAAGACAAGTAAACAGGAAGTAACTGCATGTCTTCTAGAGATCGCTAACCATGACTTTTACATCCAGATAAACACTTTTCAAGACAATAAATACACGATTGAGATAATAAATGCATGTATTGACTGAATTAGCGTCTGAATAGCGCTGGCTCCGTGGGCGTGGCCGCATTACCAGATAATGAGCTGAATCACGGATTTCTGACATGGCTCTCTTTTCATACAGATTACATAAACAAAGAAGGTTTGTTTTCGATTTGACTTACATGATTTAAAACCTGACATCTTAACGTTTTTTTAGACATAAGTGTAATTTTTTTGTCATTAGTATTCACTAAGTTACAGTTCATTTTCTGAGAACTATCAGATTGGAGTTCGTTCAGAGGGAGAGGAGAAATCACGCATCATGTTAGTTTTCTTTATTTTACAAAAAGCACAACATTCTGTTTTTACTCTGAGTGTAAACAAATGAAAGAAGATATTCCACAGATTAAAATGGTGTATAACTCTTAATTGTATGTGCAACATTGACAGAGTATTTTGAGTCTCTTTCACACTCATAAGAAAAAAACCATGGTGGTATCGCCGGCGATACTGTCAGACCTCAGAGTGTTAAGGTTTTGGTTAAGTTATCCTCTAAAAATGTTCTTTTAGAGATGAAGTTTATCCTCTGTTCAGGCAGGGAAGATTAGCATTAACCCTCTGGAGTCTGAGGCTGATTTGGGGCCTGGAGAAGTTTTGACATGCCCTGACATTTGTGCTTTTTTCAGTTGTTCATAAACATATTAATGGAAAAAGTGTCATTACACTGTATTCAGCACAAACTAGGCTACAATAATATGTGAGGAAAATGTATGTACATGTTTGTGTTTTTGAAGGAATAACATTTATGTGTGGTTATTGAAAAAACAAAAAACTTAAGTCACTGAAATAAGGCCAAAAAAGTATAGTAAATCTGTGTTTACAATATTTTAGGGTACTGGAGGTTGTAGACTTGTTGTAGAGTTTTTGCTTCAAAATTATGTAAAAAATTATGCTGCTTACTCCTTCATATAAAACAATATATTGATTTAGTTTTTGTAAGACACTTTTTGCCAAGAAACACAATATGCGTGGAGGCGTGAATCACCACTGAATAATGGGCCATTCTCACCTGAGAAGACAAAAGAATTGCATAGTAATGAGCTGAAATGACTTGCATATTAATGAGGCATTTCAGTCAGGTAGGCTGTGAAAAAAACCTTCTGTGATGTCTCAAGCTCATCATGATATATGAAACATACAGAAAAATATTATTACAATATAAAGTATTGGTTTTATATTATACTTTAAAATATAATGTATTTCTGTGATGCAAAGAGTCTGAATATAGGCTTTTAGTTTAAAAGCATGCACATTTGGAGAAATTTTGGATTCTCATATGCTTATGTCAATTTTCTATACAGAGGAGTTATATTTATTTAATATTCATAGTCATTACTATGAGCGCTGATGTTTTCAATTCATACTTGAAGTCGGAGGGCGCTCTCTGTGCAATTTTAGTCCACAAATTCATCTAAAAGAAGAAGAGGCTATTCCATGAATGGAGTTTCCAATTCATACTGCAGCCGGAGGGCGCTAAAGAAACAAAAATTCATCTAAAATTCATCTATAGAAAAAAAGAAAACAGGAACTAACTGCATGTCTTCTAGAGCTCGCTCACCATGACTTACATCCAGATAAACACTTTTCAAGACAATAAATACACGATTGAGACGATGAATGCATGTATTGCCTCTGAATTTGCGTCTGAATAGCGCTGACTCCGTGGGCGTGGCCGCATTAGTGGATAATGAGCTGAATCAAGGACTTCTGACATGGCTCTCTTTTCATACAGATTACATAAACACAGAAGGTTTATGTAATCTGTGATTAGTATTCACTAAGTTACAGTTCATTTTCTGAGAACTATCAGATTGGACTTTGTTCAGAGGGAGAGGAGAAATCACGCATCATGATAGTTTTCTTTATTTTACAAAAAGCACAACATTTTGTTTTTACTCTGAGTGTATACAAATAAAAGAAGATATTCTATAGTTTCAATTGATACATTACTTATGTCTCTATGACAAAAAATCACTGAGTATTTTAAGTCTGTTTTACTGCAATGTGAAAAAAAAAAACCTGCAAAACGCGCCGGCGCGTTTTCAGACCTCAGAGAGTTAAGTGCTAATATTGGTATCCTCTGTTTAATCAGGGAAGGTCGTGTGTTAAAAGAATAGCCATCCTCTACTTTGCTAGAGAAGAAGGTTCATCCTCTGTTAATTCATGGAAGGTTACAACTGTTACAGTGTGTTAGGAAGTTGGTTCTACTCTGCTCGCCAGAGAAGGTTGAATACATTACGATGTGTATTAACTAGGTTAACCTCTGCTCTGTCAGGAAAGTGTTGAAGTGTATTGTTGTGCCAGAAAGACATTAAACAATGTTGAGAAAGAACGCTAGACTAATTTCAACAACTGAGAAAGGTGGACTAGCTACCCCTTTATGGACAGATAGTGAGTTCAAATCATTGTTAGGAAAGCAAATGGACTCAATAGTGAGTCAGTCAGATTGGATTTGTCAAAGATTCATCCAGAAAAAAAATTTGGTCCATTGAAGGATGCAAAAAGGTACTTGGTGCTTGTATTCGGAAGAAAAATATGAAGGGCATTATCTGCTGCCATAGAGAATTTACTCTATCAATTGCACAAGAACAAATCCAATGTATTGCTAAGTTAGAAAAGCAGAACAAACAGTTGCAAACTCGAGTGTCTCGTCTCACTCAGAAGTTGGGCCTTAACAAAGCTTCAACCAAATGTGACTCAAAAGACCAACAGTCAGATGAAAGCTACCCTGACTTACAGTCTTTCTGTAGACTTGAGGGCAATAGCAATTCTGGATTCAGTAGTAATATGCTGGTGCTTGTGTCAATTTATGATATGACAGGTGTGACCTTTTGCCCTTCCGTTTCCGGACTGTGTTTATGACAGGAAGTGTGACCTTATGCCCTTCAGTTTCCAGACAGTGTTTATGACAGGAAGTGTGACCATCTGTTTCTGGACTGTGTTTATGAGTGTCATATGTTTTTATGTTCAGGAAGTGAAATAGTGTTGGGTATGTTTATACAGGTGTGGTGGGTAATTTGACGATTGCACTAGGTGTGAAATGGTGTGGGAATTTTTATACAGGCGGTGGGAATTTGACGATTGAACGTTTGAACTTTGACACAACGATATCCGCATTCCGGTGCATGTCTATATAAATAATGCTTGGGCTTCTGCTGAAACAGGAAAAATGCTGTGAAACATGTCTGGTTTGTACTCACCTAAAAACCATGAGCCAGAATGGTGCAAAGAGTTGATGGAAAGTCTGACTTTGGCTGAGAGAAAGACATACGGACATGTCCAATTGACAAAATTCCTCCATGACAATAAGGAGTATGCGAAAGGTGCATTTTTGCTGAATAGTAACCGTGTATTCGGTTACATATTGCATAAAGTGGGTCGGTCGTTACGCTCTACACATCTGACAACAGAGATGAATTTATACCGGGAGAAGACCCATGACTGGTATTACCGGATAAATACTGGACTTTATTTTATACACGAGTCTGGAAAGATCTGAGTGACTGTAGAGAAGAACCTTTGTACATCGCAGAGTGGGATGGGATAACTCTGAATGTCCGCTTCTCAGTGGTCGGTGATCATTCCAATAAGAAACAGGACGAGTGCGTCTACATATTCTGTTGCAAAGACAAGACAAAACTTGGCGACCGCTCAGGAGCTGTCTCGCATATTGAACATAATGATATGTATGAGATGCAATTTTTGTTCAAATGGTGTGATCTGGCTCAGCTGAGTTCCTTTTTCTCAATCATAAACAAAATGTTCAAATGGTGTGACATGCATGATGGATACAACAGAATTAAAGTGCAGCTGTTCCACCCCGAGAGATGCGCACGCAGCAGTACATATGCTCTGCCGTCCCCGCCCATTCACTACACCCATAAAGAGAGCGGTAAGGCAGGACCTCCCCTCAGAACATCTTTATAAGCCATGTCTCAAGACGTCGCTTCAGAGCGGGGTCGCAACAGTAGTTGTGGAGTCTCTTTCAACCGAACTCTTGACCCAACTGACGATAATGCTATTGATCATATGCTGACAGACGAACATGCGACATCTGATGACAAAAAAGGATGGTTAGATAAATTCTGCACTGAGCTTGGATATCGCAATCTGACTTTCCTAACTGGACTGTGTGATAGTACCTCTACATCTGCCAATAAGAATTTTGACACCACAGACGGGTGCTTCTCCGACACTGGATTAAAAATCATTAAAGTCACGATTGCAGTACTACTGCAACATCTCATCAGCGATAAGCAAAATGATGCGAAGGCTGCACGATAAATCATCCAAACCAGCTTCAACATTTCTGCCTGTTTGAGCCCCCCTTGACGAACTGACCCAAAAACTGTTCAAACCTGATCTTCGGACCGTTATAGCCTACGCCCTACAATGGTCTGGCTTAAAATCACACCCTCAGTGAATTCAAGGAACAGCCGGAGCTATTCTGCATGAATTAAAAGACGAACCATTCATCACTGCAAAACTACAAGAAATCAGAGACAAACTTCTGGACAAATCCTGCGAGAAAGCTGTGCATGACACCTTCGATCTCTGGCAAGGTTTCTCAATTTTGAATGGAGAGTGAGCAAGACCCCACCGTCACCATGGGTGCTGTATGTAGCCAAAGCAGAATCATAGATAATCTGTTTAAAGGACATTACAGAAGACAAATGAATGCGTTATTGGAAAAATTTGATCGATGAAGCCCTTGATACGTATGATGATCTTGCTTATGAAGATGATGAGGATGATCCCTCCCACAAATCAAAATTCAGGAAATACTGTGAACAAATAAGGGGGCTAGCTCTTTCATGGGAGGATTTGAAAAACATATGTGTTAAAGGGACTGAACCATATTGCGATACGAAATGTTCTGGAGACTCGAAGTAACACATTTTTTTTTGCATCAGTGACATCCTCTGTATCTACACATATGTATCAGATGTTTGTGTGGAATTGGTTAGATTCCATAATGATTCTGGCACCGTCAGGGCTATTGTTGAAACAATGGGCAGCTATGTCCTAGACCATGATTGGAAGTCATGCCGTGAATTTCTTTTCTGGCTAGACAATCACTAATCTTTTTTACTTTCTTACTTAGAGCATGCCTGCAATATGTATTCTTTTTAAATATTTTCTTTTACACACTGTAACGTCATCATATTATTTTAATAAAAGTTTGAATCTGCTTGTATGACTTATTTTTAATCATAAGGGTGATACGATAACATGTCAGAGCTCATGACAAAAGCTTATTACACGCCATCCAACCCTGGTTCTTTAGGCTGTAAAAAACGATTAAAAGACTCTGTCTCAACACTCTGAGGTCTGAAAACGCGCCGGCGCGTTTTGCAGGTTTTTTTTCACATTGCAGCAAAACAGACTTTAAATACTCCGTCATTTTTTGTCATAGAGACATAAGTAATATATCAATTGAAACTATAGAATATCTTCTTTTATTTATATACACTCAGAGTAAAAACAAAATGTTATGCTTTTTGTAAAATAAAGAAAACTAACATGATGCGTGATCTCTCCTCTCCCTCTGAACGAAGTCCAATCTGATAGTTCTCAGAAAATGAACTGTAACTTAGTGAATACTAATCACAGAAAAATGTAACTTATGTCTAAAAAAACGTTAAGATGTCAGGTTTTAAATCATGTAAGTCAAATCGAAAACAAACTTTCTGTGTTTATGTAATCTGTATGAAAAGAGAGCCATGTCAGAAATCCGTGATTCAGCTCATTATCCGTTAATGCGGCCACGCCCACGGAATAGCCAGCGCTATTCAGACGCAAATTCAGAGGCAATACATGCATTCATCGTCTCAATCGTGTATTTATTGTCTTGAAAAGTGTTTATCTGGATGTAAAAGTCATGGTTAGCGATCTCTAGAAGACATGCAGTTAGTTCCTGTTTACTTTTCTTCTATGGATGAATTTTAGATGAATTTTTGTTTCTTTAGCGCCCTCCGGCTGCAGTATGTATTGGAAACTCCATTCATGGAATAGCCTCTTCTTCTTTTAGATGAATTTGTGGACTAAAAATACACAGAGCGCCCTCCGACTTCAAGGATGAATTGAAAACACCAGCGCTTATAGTAATGACCGTGAATATTAAATAAATATAACTCCTCTGTATAGAAAATTGACATAAGCATATGAGAATCCAATATTTCTCCAAATGTGCATGCTTTTAAACTAAAAGCCTATATTCAGACTCTTTGCATCACAGAAATACATTATATTTTAAAGTATAATATAAAATCATTACTTTATATTGTAATAATATTTTTCTGTATGTTTCATATATCATAATGAGCTTGAGACATCACAGAAGGTTTTTTTCACAGCCTACCTGACTGAAATGCCTCATTAATATGCAAGTCATTTCAGCTCATTACTATCCAATTCTTTTGTCTTCTCAGGTGAGAATGGCCCATTTTCAGTGGTGATTCACGCCTCCTCGCATACTGTGTTTCTTGGCAAAAAGTGTCTTACAAAAACTAAATCAATATATTGTTTTATATGAAGGAGTAAGCAGCATAATTTTTACATAATTTTGAAGCAAAAACTCTATTTTACAACCTCCAGTACCCAAAAGTCTTGTGAACACAGATTTACTATACTTTTTTTGGCCTTATTTCAGTGACTTAAGTTTTTGTTTTTTTTCAACAACCACGCATAAATGTTATTCCTTCAAAAACACAAACATGTACATACATGTTCCTCACATATTATTGTAGCCTAGTTTGTGCTGAATACAGTGTAATGACACTTTTGTCATTTATATGTTTATGAACAAATGAAAAAAGCACAAATGTCAGGGCATGTCAAAACTTCTCCAAGCCCCAAATCAGCCTCAGACTCCAGAGGGTTAAAGGATAGTGGAGTACGTCTAACCGATAAAGAGGTTTCGGATTGGTTGGCCGGGGAGGATGCTTACACATTACACAGAACTGCTCCTATAAAATACAAACGCAATAGAGTCATCATGTACAGAGTGGATACCCAAGCGGATCTCGTTGACATGTCAGCCTATTCCATAGACAATGATAATAATAAATATCTGCTAACATGCATCAGTGTATTTAGCAAGTATGCATGGGCACGTGTGTTAAAGAATAAGAGAGGGGTCGAAGTAACTAAAGCATTTTCGTCTATACTCCAACATGGCCGCGTACCTCAGAAATTGCAGACGGACCAGGGGAAGGAATTTTTCAACAAACATTTTCAAGAAGTGATGAAAAAACACAACATCAATCATTTTGCAACGGCTACTGATTTGAAAGCCAGCGTCGTTGAGCGATTTAATAGAACACTAAAAAGTTGAATGTGGCGAGTTTTAGCTGCTACAAATTCCCGGCGTTACATAGACATTTTACAAGATATTTTGCAGGGCTACAACACCAGTTATCATCGTAGTATTAGGATGAGACCGGTGGACGTGAACAAAGAAAATGAGGGTCTGGTGTTTCAAAATCTGTACGAAGATTAGACTTGTGCCGATATTCGGTAATGCGATAAATCGCGGTAATGAATATGCACAATATTGTAATCGTGGGCACTTCAAAATACCGTAAATAATAATTTACTACCAATTTTTTATAAGGCAATTAAGAATTCTTTACCCATCAATCGTATAAAATGCACAATACCGCTGTATTCTGCGTCAAAAGGACACGCGTTCAGATGTAAACAAGCCCAACGTGCATGTGGCACATGGCGGAACAAGTGAAGGAGACGAGCTGAATGAAAGTGCGCGTTCACTCTCTGACAGCAGAGGGCGCTGATGGAAGAGCAGAATGCAGCGGTTACCACAGAAACCGTGCAAGCAAAGTAACTGCGCTAGGGAAGTTTTTAAAATGCTTCAAACAGCCATTCGTTTTTTTGTAATCTTAGTGTTGTTCATCACAGCACCAAATACTGAATACTTAAAAAAGACTTAAAATTATATTTATTTTCAAACCTAAACATTTTTATATTTTAATCTGGACTACAACATGCCCTAATGATTAGAAATGTTCTGATTATTTGTTATTGTTCAGTAAAACTTCGAAAACATACAGCACATTAGTTAACATGTTAGTTAATTTATTATCACTAAACTGACAATAAACATACTTATAAAGTATTAATTATTATTAATTAATGTTAATTTCTTATTTACTGTTTAATAACATTACTAAAATCAAAATAACTTATTTAATGGACCTGAGATAAAACTAATAATGATCAGTTGTGTTTCTAAACAAAAAATAACACTTCCTGTAACAAATGTAGCTATTGCTCAATCTTAGTTAATGCATTAAAAAAAGTGTTATCTGTTGTTCTTTCTAGCCTAATTCTTTTACATTTTAATCTGTTTGAAAATTTCAGTCAGTTGTTTTTGTTTTATTACAAAAAGAGTTCTCAAACCTGTTAAACTATGATAAAAATTGTTTTGCAACTTATTTTAATATCATGATAATTCTGTATACCGTGATAAAAGCTTCATCAAATAATCGCAACATGAAAATTTGATACCGTCACATGCCTAACGGAGATATAAAGAAGAATGAAAAAGCAGTATTTAAATATAAAGTCGGAGATGTTGTTCGCATTTCTAAAGTGAGAGGACCATCCACCAAAGGATATGAACAGAACTATACAGAAGAATTTTTTTTTAATGATCAGTTGTGTTTCTAAACTAACATTAACAAAAAATAACACTTTCTGTAACAAATGTAGCTATTGCTCAATCTTAGTTAATGCATTAAAAAAATTGTTATCTGTTGTTCTTTCTAGCCTAATTCTTTTACATTTTAATCTGTTTGAAAATTTCAGTCAGTTGTTTTTGTTTTATTACAAAAAGAGTTCTTAAACCTGTTAAACTATGATAAAAATTGTTTTGCAACTTATTTTAATATCATGATAATTCTGTATACCGTGATAAAAGCTTCATCAAATAATCGCAACATGAAAATTTGATACCGTCACATGCATAACGGAGATATAAAGAAGAATGAAAAAGCAGTATTTAAATATAAAGTCGGAGATGTTGTTCGCATTTCTAAAGTGAGAGGACCATTCACCAAAGGATATGAACAGAACTATACAGAAGAATTTTTCACAATATCCTCATGTATTCCACGCCAACCTCCTGTTTACAGACTGTCTGATTATGACGGTGAGGTTAACGAGGGAGTTTTTTTATGAAAAAGAGTTACAAAAAATAATCGTGAGCAAAAACAAAGTGTTTAAGGTGGAAAAGATTTTAGGGGAGAAAAAACAGGGGAGGTCTACGCTTGTCTTAGTGAAATGGTTAGGATGGCCATCGAAATTTAATAGTTATGTAGACAAAAAAACTCTGGTGGACTTGCAATCGCCTTAAAACACCTGTCCCGCATACAGGATTTGATCATTTGAGTAAACGGGGTACCATGAGCAACAACGGATTCTACGCTGCCGTGCAATGCTTCTTTGTCGGTTTATCCGGAAAATCTTATCTCTAGTTACAGAACAAGGTTAGCGAGTCCTATAAACTTGAAAGGTAAATGGGAGGTCGTGCTCGTTGAAATTGAATATCCTAGAAGTTGGTACCCTCTTAATGATGACAATGGAATTTTCACCCTAAAAACAGAGCCCGCACCAGTCCCTAAACATTTACAACCTAAACCTTCCTCTGCGCCATTTAAAGAATCATCAAAGTTTTCTGTATCAAGGAAGGTACAAATAGACGGCGGGTACTATCCAACCGTGGCTATGGCCTCTGGAAGACATCTTAAAAACCAAGCGCTCTGTATTGACAGGGATGACTTTCTGAATGGATACACACTTTACGCATTCAACCTCACACCTGACGAAGAGTGCGGTCAGCACATATCGCTCATTAAGTCTGGCAACATCAGACTCGAGTCATGCTTCCGACAACCGTTACCGCAGACTATTAGTTTATTAGTCTATGCAGTGTTCGACAGTATCATTGAGTTGTCTAACAGCAGACAGGTCCTGGTCGATTACTATTGAAATGAACACAGTACAGCTCACCGGAATCATGGACAAAATTTCATACGGCGTTCATTTTCTTGGGGTACTTCCAAGCGATCAACTACCTGAAAAACCATTAACCCTTTAAGACCTGAAGGCTTTTTTTTCTTTTTTTTTTTTTTTTTTTTTCTGAGCGACACACACAAAAGTAAAGACTCATAACTCCAAAACTCTAGCAAGGAGAGTCAAAAGGTAGGTATCATTTGATAGAAAACATTTTAACCCTTGTATTATCCTCAAAAACCAGCAACACCAGTTTGGCAGTGGGGTCTATTTGACCCCAGCAATTAAAAACCTCCAGAATATAATTTTATTTTAAATTTTTTTGTATCAGGTACTTTATGTTTCTTCATTGACTACTCAAATAGCTCTTTAAATAAAACAACACCCCCCATCACCCCGACCCCCCCTCTGCTAACCCCCCAATTCCCCCCTCCAGCTGATAAAAGACAAAAAAATATATATCTTTTTTTTTTTTAAATAATTTGACTTTTTTTTTATTTGACATGGAATAACTCAGGAACACAATAAGATCGCAAAAAAAAAAAAAAATGTTTTTTTGATGCTCTCCTATATGTGAGCTGCATCTGGTTCAAATTTCGTGCTGATAGCATAAAGACTATTTTGAAAAATTGTTGTTCATTTTTTCCGCAGCCAGGTGGTGCCAATGGGCGGTAAACTCCAGTTTAGAAGTGCTTCTCAGCACTCGTTAGGAGTTTTTCAAAATGGTTAGATGCATTAAAAAGATGAGATTCTAAGCTTTAAAATGATATCTATTATGTGTTATTCCACGTTGGAAAACGAACATGGATGGGTCCGGGAACCACACTGCATCCTGGAGAGATGAGAGACATGTTTTTAGCCAAGTATGTTAAATCATTCCGTGAGTAATATCTTGTGATCCGGTCTTAAGGGGTTAAGGAATTCACCATCCGCATCAATTATTAACACTCATCCCGCGCTGCTACCAGGCGAACATTAGTTGGCTGTTTATTTACATAGCGACGGTACCGGCTATTTTTTCGACAGTTTTGGAAATCCCCCCGACAGTGACTGTTTTCCAGGAGCCATCAAAAACCATTTGTATCATTTGATCAATGGGCATAGCTATAACGACGTGTTGAAGCTGTATAGTGGTGATTATATTAAAAATGATAAAATGGTAGCATACTTTGTGAAAAGATTAAAACCGAATGAGTGTAATGAAAAATTCTCATGTATTCAGTGTGCGCAAAAGTGTAATACTCATATGAATCATGTTTGAGTTTTCAATTTGCTTCGATTATAAATAAAGACTGTTAAAACTGAAATATTTTTTATTGTGTTTTTATTTAAACAGACAGTACATATACACAACATTTCATTAAACAGATATTAACAAACAAGACATTTTAAAATTCTAACCATTGACATCGTTCGATAGACAGTGATTTGAACACGGAATCTTCAGAAGCACCTGACATGCGTGCTTTTTTTCTTTTGTTTTTTTAGAAAACGATTTATGTCTAATATACATTTTATATATATATATATATATATATATATATATATATATGTATATATACCGGCTGTTTTTCACACTTCTTGATGGTACATTCTTCAGAACTTCACTCATGATGTCATCCACTCCTCTGTCATCTTCAGGTATAGTTGGCGGTCGTTCATCTTTATGGGGTGGTTCAGAATTGGGTAGTGACAATGTTAAAATGTTACTCTCCCGTTCGCGTTGTTTAACGATTGTCAAAAACCGGGTCAGGATGCTCACATTGAGCTTGGCTTTTTTGTACTGATTCAAATCAGATCTGAGTAAGATTTTCCTTATGGAAGTATCCAGATCGTTCTCTACAACCTGTTGAATATTCTCATTTTTCAGCTTTTCCAGTTGATGTTGCGGCACTAAATACATTTTCTCAGCATACTCCATCCTCAACCTCGTCTAGATGATATCAAGCTTGAAATAAAGGGAACTGCAACTCTAAGCAGTGGTAAAAGTAATCCTCCAGTCTGATTGAAGACACGTTTCTTAGCAGATTTTTTTATTGACGACAAATGTAATTTCCTTTTTTCTCCTTTTAAGTTTATGGTACTGTCGCCGGTTTATAGGAATTGTACCATAGAGAATGTTAAGGGCCACTTCGCACAATGTTAAAATGAGTTCGTCAGATGCAGATTGTAAAATAAGTCGGCGTTGTTTAGGCGTAGCTTTATGTATCAGTTTTAACAGTGGTAGATGTTTACAAAGTCTGGCAGACATGGCGGTCGATCACGTTCTTCTTTTTTTCGGGAGATAACTTGGCAGTCTGAAAGCAAGCCGGCTCTGAGGCGGTATTGTTCAGGAGTTTTTGCTTTATAGTCTATCATTAAATATCCAAAAGGTTGGCTGGTAGCGTCTTGATAACACTCCATAAAGTATTTTGCATTTCCAGGATACATTTGACGTCCTAGCACCACTACTTGATTGGCATCCCGCAGGTTTTTAAACAGAATCAAGTAATTGGTGTTTAAGCTAATGGTCCTGCTGGATTTTCCTTGAACAAATAAATTTTGTATGATATAAATAGCACTGAGATTACGATGATGAACATATTGTGTGAATACCCTTTTTATATTCAGGTATTCCTTCGACAAATTTAATGTCATATAATTTAAGTAATTCATCATACAGAGGTTGCCAACAATCGTATTGTACAAAAAAACAATATTTTCAATTTGTTTAGAAATCAAATTCAAACAATTTTCCAACAGACTTTTTACAAAATAACTCTTTCCTGAATTGGACAGACCACTGATCACTGCTGAGAATGGATGTTGAAGTCTGAAATCAAAATCAGAGGCATCCCGTGACCCTCTATGCATCATCGGATCAGTAGCCTTAAGGGAGAGTGGTGAAATCGGTCAAAAGCTGATGTTTATTATACACCACCTTAAAACTTTTAACGACTGATTTGTTGTGCAATGTGAGAGTATTTTTATTCCTCACAATGTTTTCAGTGTGATGCATTGCATGCTGTCGTGCGATGTCACATAGTTGTCAACCAGACCAATAAGACTCTCCAGCCGAATAGCTTGGGAATTTTTAGCGTTGAGCGTTATACCTTTAGCTTTCATACATACTTTACCTTTGAATGTGTGATACCCATAAGATTTTGGACCACTAGAACAAAATTCCGTAATATAATCGCCATTGTATACCTCATTCGTCAGCTCCCCCAGATGATCTCCTAGAGGTGGGTCCCAGTCACCCTCCCTAGATACGAAAATACGCTGTCCGTGTCAGAGTATAACAGATGGTCACCGAGTTTGTCCATGAGTTCGTACAACTCCAAGCGTGCAAGAGCCATTGTAAATGCGCCAACAAACATGTTAATGTCACAAGTTTCCCGAACGTCATCTTTTGCGGGGTGATGCTGGACAAGAGCAACGTCGTCCGAGGCAAATGTGAAATATGACAGTCTGTCGGTATTACCTAAAACAATTCTGGTGAAATGTTCAGGGTCTTTCACAAGAGTAGTCTGAGGTATATTCTCCCTCATAGAGAACCGTCCCCAAAGACTGTTCAACAATAACTTATTGATAGACCTCTGGGCGGGGTTGTGGGAGATCTTTTCGAGGTACAACTGGATGTGATAGGTTATGGATCTCATTAACAAATGCATCTATTTGAGTGTGGACAGTGTTCTCCAGTCTTCGGATGTCACTTCATTATGGATATGTTCCACTGGATGTTCTTTGACTTCTACCATGGACAGGTTGTGAAAAGGATACGCCGTCTGCCTCCCGTGTACTGTTGCTTCATCGTATTGACTGCTTGTCCAAGATGCACCATCCCAAGCATTTGTCTGTGGCTCACTCCACTCTGACAAATCATTCACACAACTGTCATGGTCGTCTGTATAGGAAAAGAAATAGCAAATCACAATTAGAGATATTCTATGTTGTATCAGTCCCAATAAATAATTTGATTAGCATAAGATTTTCTTAGAACGTTAATTTTAAAAGATTAAAAATAAAGTACATCTCACCATCAAAAAGCAGGTGACTTTGAGGAGACTGCTCAGAGGTACAATTTTCTATTTTTCTCTAAGGCCTTGGAGATATCCCCCTATTGCTAGGTCCTGCCACTTCATCTGTGCGAACAATACTGCTATCTGCTTAGAATAAGAAATAGAAAAACATAAAATAGAGATAATCAGTAGCATGAGAGGTGTAACGTTGTAACATGAGAGATGTAATGTTGTAACAGCACCAATAAATAATTTGATTAGCATAACATTTTCTTAGAATGTTAATTTAAAAGATTAAAATTAAAGTACATCTCACCATCAAAAAGCAGGGGACTTTGAGGAGACTGCTCTACTGCTATCTGCTTAGAATAAGAAATAGAAAAACATAAAATAGAGATAATCAGTAGCATGAGAGGTGTAACGTTGTAACATGAGAGATGTAACACTGTAACAGCACAATAAATATGTTGATTACCATGATATTTAAAACACAATAAATACATTTTATTAATCACAATTAATAAATAAAAATATTGAATAATCAGGTATATTAAGGTGTGCTCCAACAGTAGCCACATTCAAATCCAGACTCAAAACACATCTTTTTACCTATGCATTTGCTGATTGAGCACTGTGCTATGTCCGAACTGTTTGCACTTTTTTTATATGTATTATCTTTTTATTCTTTAAATTCTTTTCCTGTTTTTATTTCATTTTTAATGTATTTTTATATCTTTTATGTATCACCATGATTCTGACTTTTAATGCATTTTAAATCCAAATAGCAAAATTATCTGTTTTTACTGTTATTTCTATTCCTTATGTTCTATTTTTATTCTTCTTCTTTATGTAAAGCACTTTGAATTACCATTGTGTATGAAATGTGCTATACAAATAAAACTGCCTTGCCTTGCCTAATAATAAAGCACATCTTACCATCAAAACGCTGGAGACTTTGATGAGACTGCGCTGGTCTAGTATTCTAGTATTTTTCTCCTTTTCCTAGGAGGTAGATTACATTCTAGTGTGAGATCTATCAAACCAGCAGGCGGTTCATTACACTCAAAAGTGAGGTCAATCACGTCGCTACTGGTTATGTCCTCAGCTCGCGATGTCGTAGAAATGGGCGTTTCAGTTCTTAGCCTATCAACCTCGATGGTGCTGTGAACATGGTCGTCCGAATTATTCACAGTCTGGGTGAGGTCGATAAACTCCGGTTGTGGATCAAAATGAACCAATTCTATGAAAAAAAAAGTTTTATTTATTTTATTTATTTATTATTTCATTCAAAATATGGATAGAGTGATTCTATTTTTACCTTCGTCTGAATTATTTGTACTCAGGGTGAGGTCGATAAACTCCGGTTGTGCATCAAAATGAACCAATTCTATGAAAAGAAGAAAAAAAGTTTTATTTATTTTATTTATTTATTATTTTATTAAAAAATATGAATAGAGTGTTTCTATTTTTACCTTCGTCTGTAAAGTTCAACGTGTCTGCTACTGCAAAATAACACCAATGAGCCATAATGTAAATACATGAATAATCAGTTGTGGTATGACTTTATGAGTTGATATATATATATATATATATATATATATATATATATATATATATATATATATATATATACACGACTCACTTGATAAAATTGATATTTCAACTGCATTATTTAACATCAGTACTTTTTTAAGCTGGAAAACAAACTTTTCAAAGCTTTCAAAATACTTTTTTATATAATTTGTATTTCTTTTACGTTTAAAAGAGTTGGTAACACTAAATGATTTTAAGGGTGTTTTAACTCCTTAAGACCGGATGGAGCGTCGGCGCTCCCATTTGCGTGTCTCTCTTTAAAATCCAATAAAAACTGAATCCATATAGGTAGCACAAAAATTATTTTTGCATACAAAACCAGAGACTTTAAACTTTCATATCAAGCCTCCAACATGCTTCTGTTGCGTTGTTTTCACCCTCTAATGAGTCTGAGTAATATGCGTTTACAACAAAAATAGCACAACCGCTAACTGAATACAAGTATGTATATTTCACATGCTCATAACTTCATAAAAAATGCACAGATCATATAAAAAAATGCACATCAATATTTAAAGCAGATTCTCAAGATTAAAATGAATCCAAAATCAATATAATATATTGCGATGATCACAAGATATTACTCAGATATTTAACATACTTGGCTAAAAACATGTCTCTCATCTCTCCGGGATGCAGTGTGTATCCAATGTTCCCGGACCCATCCATGTTTGTTTTCCAACGTGGAATAACACAAAATAGATATCATTTTAAAGCTTAGAATCTCATCTTTTTAATGCATCTAACCATTTTGAAAAACTCCTAACACATGCTGAGAAGCACCACTAAACCGGAGTTTACCACCCGTTGGCGCCAAAAAATTAACAACAATTTTTCTAACTATTCTTTATGCTATCACTACGAAATTTGAACCAGATGCAGCTCACATATAGGAGAGCATCACCAAAAAAGATTTTTTTTGCGATCTTATTGTGTTCCTGAGTTATTCCATGTCAAATAAAAAAAAAAGAAAAATTATTTAAAAAAAATATATATATATATATATATTTTTTTTTTGTATTTTATCAGCTGTTTCTCAGCAAGAAAATGTCCAAATGTCATGTAATTTATATTGTCTTAAAATTTAAAATGTTTTCTATCAAATGATACATACCTTTTGACTCTCCTTGCTAGAGTTTTTGAGTTATGAGTCTTTACTTTTTTGTGTGTCGCTCAGAAAAAAAAAAAAAAAAAAAAAAAAAACTCTAAAAAAGCCTTCAGGTCTTAAAGGGTTAAAGGATCTAGTTTCTGAGTCATTTGATTGTAATTGTTTTGAGTGATTTTGTGTATTTCTGTAAATTATTGTATTTTGCTATATGTTCAACTAAATGTGCTGCCTGTCTTGGTCCTCTTGTAAAAGAGATTTTAAATCTCAATCTTATTTCCTGGTTAAATGAAGGTTTAGTAATAATAATAATAATAATAATAATAATAATAATAATAATTTTATAAATAAAGTTTATTTAATCTTATTTCATATAAAAAAAAACTATTTCATATGCTTCTTTAATACTGCTTCATATAAACACTATTCCATATGATTTCTTTAACAACAGAACTTCTTATTTATTAATCTTGTTTGTATTGTTTCATTCACATACATGTGCTGGAGTGCGGATATCATCGTGTCAAAGTTCAAGCGTTCAATCATCAAATTCCCACCGCCTATATAAACATTCCCACCACCATTTCACATCCAATGCAATTGTCAGATTGTCCACCACACCTGTATAAACACACTATTTCACTTCCTGAACATAAAAACATATGACACCCATAAACACTGTCCGAAAACTGAAGGGCATAAGGTCACACTTACTTTCATAAACACAGTCCGGAAACAGAAGGGCAAAAGGTCACACCTGTCATATCGTAAATCAAAGAGTCATAAATCATTTTTGACAAAAGCACCAGCATATTACTACTAAAGATGTAAATGAAGTTGAAGTGTGTGAGGCTCAGAGTAGGGAAAAAGGGGTTGACACAGTTACATCTGTAACCCCCATACTGCAGTTGCAAGCAGTCAGTACCGCTCTCGGTCCTGAAGACATAGAAAGAATTGCTGAGAATTTGCCATCAGTGCATAGAAACTTTTCTGAGTTTAGGACAGAGTTGTCCAGAAAAATTAAGCTCTATGATATGTCCCTAGCTGAAGTCAAGCCCAGATTTATATTTTATTGTCTTCTTTTATCTTCAGTTGATTTCAGGCTGTGTGGTTTTAAGTCAGTTGTAGTTGTGTTTCATTTTCTGAGAGTATGTTCCAATACATATTTGGTGAAATTTAATTAGATTTCACATTAATGGGACTACTTAGATTATTCTTATACTTCTAATCTCTGTTTCATACAATTCATGCAAATGGAGACTTTCCCTACCATGCCATGAATCAATGAAAACAGACTTACCCACTCCATGCTTAGTAGGTCGCCTTTAATCCTTTCAAAAGAGTCCTCATTCTTATAACCAATTGCTGTGAAGCCATCACTCCAAGGGTTAAAATAATCCAATGTCAAATCAGAAAAAACAAAGTAGTTGTGAATACAAAAAAGTAGAGTGTAAAAAGTTTATCACGTCGGGGTCACCAAAAACGTCTCGGTTACGTATGTAAACCTCGTTCCCTGAAGGAGGGAACGGAGACGTACGTCAGTAGTGACCGACGAATTGGGATATCGCTTAGAGAGCCCTATCATCTTCGTGTAAACTAAAACAAGCCAATGGAATTGGCGTGCGATATTTGCATAATGCGCACCGCCCCCGTCAGGTGTATATAAATAGGAAGCAGATGCAATCGCACTCTGTTTTTCGCTGAGGAGACAACTGGTGTCCGCGCTACAGCGAGGGTACAGAAACTGTGGCGACGGGACGTACGTCTCCGTTCCCTCCTTCAGGGAACGAGGGTTACATACGTAACCGAGACGTTCCCTTTCAGTCGGTCACGTTCGACGTACGTCAGTAGTGACCGACGAATTGGGATCCCAACTAAAGCGCCACAGTTACGAAACCCCTTCCAGTGCCCAGCGCAAGCTCAGCCGCCCAGCCGGCGAGGTTACACCGAGAGAGTCTACTGCTGTCTAACCACTACCCACTAAGTAAACTACACACTGGGGAAGCGAACCCGTAAGGGATGCTGCGGAGACTACTACCTACCCAATGGGGGAGGAGTTTACGTGGGAATACACACATGGACTGGCCCGGGGGGGCAGTACGCATATGGAGTCCCTGGGATGGCTCCACCTGGTTAGGGGGAGACTCATCTGACAGGTGACAGCAGAGCTGGCTCTGCTAAGGGAAAGACACGGACTCGGCCCGTAGGGAGTTTTAAACCGTGGAAAATACACATATGGGACCGCTCACGTAGAGGGGTCACGACATATGGGCCCCAGCCAACAGACAGCGTCAGCGACGGATGTAGGCCTGGCATCAGACACTCCGCAATGTCCGAGCCGAAGGGGGAGGCGGAGGAACTCGACAGGGTTCGCCAAGCGGGGAACACGACTGGAGTGAAAGTATGCACGTATCCGGCCAGTGGCGGGAATGGCATTGCAAGCCGACACTTAGAGCGAGTACAACACGTCTACCGACTAGTGGATGCGAGTACACGCGAGGATACCGGCTCTACACGTAGGCTATAAAACCTAGCGAACGTGTTAGGTGTCGCCCAGCCCGCAGCTCTACAGATATCTGTCAGCGAGGCGCCGTGAGCCAGCGCCCAGGAAGAGGCCACCCCTCTGGTGGAGTGGGCTCTCAACCCGAGCGGGCAAGGCACGCCCTGGGATTCGTACGCCAAGGCGATGGCATCCACTATCCAGTGGGCCATCCTCTGCTTGGAGACAGCCTTTCCCTTCTGCTGGCCTCCGTAACAGATGAAGAGCTGATCTGAGGTCCTGAAGCTTCGCGTTCTATCCACGTAAACGCGCAGAGCGCGGACGGGACAGAGCAAAGCTAGGGCTGGGTCTGCCTCCTCCGAGGGCAGCGCTTGCAGGTTCACTACCTGATCTCTGAAGGGAGTGGTAGGAACCTTGGGCACATATCCAGGCCGGGGTCTCAGGATGACGTGAGAAGCACCGGGCCCGAATTCTAGGCACGTTTCGTCGACCGAAAATGCATGCAGATCCCCTACCCTCTTCAGGGAAGCCAATGCAACCAGAAGAACCGTCTTAAGAGACATTAGTTTCAGGTCGACCGATTGCAAAGGTTCGAAGGGATGACCCCGGAGAGCTGTGAGAACCAGGGTCAAATCCCAAGAGGGTACGGAGGAAGGGCGAGGAGGCTTCAGTCTCCTGGCCCCCCTCAGGAATCTGACGATCAGATCGTGTTTCCCCAGGGACTTACCCTCAACTGCATGGTGATGTGCGGCAATAGCGGCAACATACACCTTGAGGGTGGAGGGAGACAGCCTTCGCTCCAACCCATCTTGCAGAAAGGAAAGCACGGATCCGACCGAACATGATGGGGGGTCCTCTCGGCGAGAGGCACACCATTCGACGAACAGGTTCCACTTCAACGCGTAGAGATTCCTAGTGGAAGGAGCTGTAGCGGAATTGATGGTGTCTACGACCGCTTGCGGGAGATCACTCAGAACCTCCGCATCCCGTCCAGGGACCACACGTGGAGGTTCCACAGATCGGGACGCGGGTGCCACAGGGTGCCCCGTCTCTGAGTCAGGGGGTCCTTCCTCAGAGGAATCGGCCAGGGAGGTGCTGTCGCGAGGAGAATGAGGTCTGAGAATCAGGTCCGAGTGGGCCAGTACGGAGCCACTAACAGAACCTGCTCCCCGTCCTCCCTGACCTTGCACATGAGTTGTGCGAGAAGGCTCACTGGGGGAAACGCATGTTTGCGCAGACCCGGGGGCCAGCTGTGTGCCAGGGCATCCATGCCGAGCGTGCCGCCGGTCAGGGAATAAAACCACTGGCGGAGGGCAGTTTCCGGGGAGGCAAACAGGACTACCTGAGCCTCGCCGAAACGCTGCCAAATCAGCTGGACCGCCTGGGGGTGGAGCCGCCACTCGCCCGCAAGTAGATGCTGCCGTGACAGCTCGTTGGCTGCACGGTTGAGCACACCTGAGACACGAGTGGCCCGAAGGGACCTCAGATCCTTCTGACTCCACAACAAGAGATGGCGGGCGAGTTGCAACATGCGACGGAAGCGTAGACCACCTTGACGGTAGGTGTACGCAACGGCCGCGGTGCTAAGTGAGCGGACTAGAACGTGCTTGCCTGACAACAGCTCCTTGAAGCGGGCCAGCGCAAGACGAACCGCTAGCAACTCGAGGCAATTGGTATGCCAATGCAGCTGAGGCCCCGTCCAAAGACCTGTCACTGCATGCCCGTTGTACGTGGCCCCCCATCCCGTGGCAGAGACATCTGTGGAGACCACAGCGTGCCTGGACACTCGTTCGAGGGGTACTCCGGCACACAGGAACGAAGGGTCCAACCACCGGACAAGGGTGCGACGGCAGCTCGGTGTCACGGGGACACGGAGCGTGCCGCACTGCCACACCCATCTCGGGACCCGGCCGCGGAGCCAGTGTTGAAGCGGTCTCATATGAAGCAATCCGAGCGGCGTTACCGCGGCTGCAGATGCCATATGCCCCAGGAGCCTCTGAAAATCTTTCAGTGGAGCCGCTGTCCTGCACTTGAGCGAGCTCAGGCAGTTCAACACCGACTGGACGCGCACCTCGGTGAGACGCGCAGTCCGTGCGACCGAGTCTAGCTCGAGACCGAAACAAGAGATCCTCTACCCGGGGGCGAGTTTGCTCTTGTTCCAGTTGACCTGAAGACCCCACCGGCTGGGAGCTACAACCATGTCGGGTAGGACTTTGTGCTGACATGCCCGACCCTCGAACGCAGACCGACCTAGGAAGGGTCTGTGTCGAGGCAGAATCGAGACATGAAAGTACGCGTCCTTCAGGTCTATTGCTGCAAACCAATCTTGGGGACGGTCCAGGATTGGCCATAGCCCACCGCCCTTTTTCGGTACAATGAAGTAGGGGCTGTAGAACCCTGACTTCATATCGGCTGGAGGGACCGGCTTGATTGTATCCTTCGCCAGGAGGACAGCAACCTCCACCCGGAGAACAGGTGCACTGTCCAACGACACCTGAGTGAAGTGGACAGCCCTGAAGACCGGGGGACGCCGGGCGAACTGAATCGCATAGCCGAGTCTGATAGTACGAATGAGCCCACTGGACAGGCTGAGCCAGCGGGACCAAAGGCACCACAGACGCACCGGGGGTGGGGCAGCAAGGCAGAGAGGGACCCGACTCGGACGGCTTGAGGGCGGCCCGGAGTGGGGTCGGACTCTGCGAGGCAGCAGTGTGCATGGGAGACGGCGCACGGGACGCGGTCTGCACCATCACACTGCCACCTGCTGGCGAATGGGGAGGGAGCTGTCAGCGGCGAGGCGGAATGGAATACTCTCCCAAAGGGCAGGAACCTTCCGCACCATGTCCGCGCCCGGCACCCTGCTGTTTGGCTGGTGTAGGCTGCTGCTTTGCCAACTTAGCAGGGGTGGAGAAAGACGCAGGCGGGCGCCCTCGGCGACGAGCGGGCTGAGGCTGAGCCACGGGCGGCTGGGTGGAGGCAGCAGCGGACCGCCGTGGCATGACATGTCTGATAGCCTCAGCCTGCTTCTGTGCAGCGGAGGACTATTGGGCACAGCTCTCCACCGCGTCGCCGAAAAGGCCGACCGGAGACACGGGGGAATCCAGGAACCGAAGTTTGTCGGTCTCCCTCATGTCTGCCAAGGTCAGCCAGAGGTGGCGTTGCTGGGCTACCAGAGTAGACATCGCCTGGCCAACAGAACGCGCTGTCACCTTCGTTGCCCGTAGGGCAAGGTCAGTGGCAGCGCGCAGCTCCCCAAGCAGCTGTTGGTCAGGACCTTCCTGGGGCATCTGCGACAGCGCTTTTGCCTGATAGACCTGCAAAAGGGCCATCGCGTGCAGGGCAAAGGCAGCCTGCCCACAGGCACTGTAAGCTTTCTCAGTCAGACCGGCTGAGAATTCACAGGCCTGGGACGGGAGACGCGGCTCACCGCGCCAGCCAGCGGCCGTTGGACACAACTGCGTCGCAACAGACCGCTCGACTGGCGGGATCTTCGCGTACCCCCTGGCTAGCCCGCCGTCCAGGGAGGTGAAGGCGGACGAGGGACCAGGCCCTGTACGAGCCCCATGCGGAGCTTGCCAAGACCTGGTCACCTCATCGTGTACTTCCGGGAAGAAAGGCATTGGGGCGGGACGCTGGATTTGACCAGCGCGACCCCCCGCCAAGTACCAATCGTCCAACCGAGATGGGCCGGGACAGGGTGGAGGGTTCCACTCAAGCCCGACGCACAAGGCGGCCCGGGAGAGCACAGCCGTGAGCTCGGGATCCGACTCGGGCGACGCTACCGTCCCGGGCGGCAGCGCGTCCGAATCCTCCCCCGAGGACTCAGGCTCACCTTCCAATGCAGCGATCGACATCCGATCCGCCGCCAGCACACCAAAGGTAACGGCTGGACAGTCCGTAGAGGGCCCAGCGGAAACCAACGGTGGCACGATGGGTTGCGGTGCTGATGAGGCGGCAGGGGCCCGAGGAGCGTTTCCGCTCGGCGGGGAAGCCCTGACCGTAATCCTCCGGTCACCCTTCCTATACAGCGCCGTACCATCATTCCGGTTCCCGGGGCCGGAAAAAACGGTCGTACGCGGCATAGGAGAGGGGACCCCCGCTTCCTGAGACTTCAGGAAGGAGAGTCTCGACCTCAGCATCGCGATAGTCATGTTCCCGCAATGGGAACATGAACCATCCACAAAAGCTGCTTCAGCGTGCAGAATGCCCAAACACGAGATGCAACGATTGTGCCCATCAGCAGGGACCAGGGAACGACCGCACCCATTAACGCACAGACGAAATGACATACTGTCAGGGTTCGTCTGTAAAGCACTTTTAGAAGGGGAAGTCAACTCACTCGTGCTGAAGCACCCAGGGAGCGACGCGATCTGTCAGGTACACCACTCCCTGACACACCGAGGAACCGGCCCAAATCGCTACACACGCACACACTCTTTGTGTTGCTGTGAAAACAGCAGTTTTCGAGCTTATAGCTCAGCTCCTCGGAGACTCGCGACCTCGCTGAACGTGCCCTTTCACCAGCACTGAAAGCTCGCTGTAAATCCTCTTCTGAGGCAATGTTTTAGATTAAAACAAACGAAGAAAGGAGTCTTCTAAAACAGGACACCAGTGAATGGCTCCGAAGCGAAAGACAGAGTGCGATTGCATCTGCTTCCTATTTATATACACCTGACGGGGGCGGTGCGCATTATGCAAATATCGCACGCCAATTCCATTGGCTTGTTTTAGTTTACACGAAGATGATAGGGCTCTCTAAGCGATATCCCAATTCGTCGGTCACTACTGACGTACGTCGAACGTGACCGACTGAAAGGGAACTGTAGGCCTGGAAACTTACGCTATTTTGAATCAATAATCGGAAAAAAGCAATTGAAGGTTGACGTGCATAATTTAGTTATTTATCTGACTCCAAAATAATTAATCTGACTCCATTAAAGTTGTTATTTTTTACCTCTTATTCATTGAAGGTAAAAGTCTTAGAACTAATAGGAAAATGTAGGATTTAGATAACGAAATGTCAGAAATAAAGTCAGTCTGGTTAGTGATAAGTGAAGCTGGTAAAGCTGTTTGTGGAGATTGATCAGATCTTGAATGATTTAATGTCTTTTATCTTCAGTTGATTTCATCGAAGGCTGTGGCTGAAGTCAGTTGTAGTTCTTGTTGTTTCTCTGTCCTTCGGTGTTTCTGCTCGTTATCACCTAATTATCTCATTAACTCCAGCATGTTTCTGTGTTTCATTTAACAGCCTGTAGTGTGCACAATGAGCAGTGTTCAGTTCATCTGGGCTAACCCATGTGGGGCCTCCATGGAAACCGTGGACAACAATGTCTGGGCCCCAGTTAGGCAGTCCAGGTGACACCCATCTGGGCCCCACCATGCTATGTTGGCTGGGTTGCTTTAAATAAATGTTCATTTAAAAGCAGCTTACTTCAATGTTACATGTTAACATATCACTGTGCTTAACACTGAGAATTTGAATAATTGTAATGTGATGATCAGGTGTGGGTCGGGTGCGGATATCTAAATCAGAGAACATCATTGGTGTGGATGGGTGTTGGGTGGATGATTTGTTTTAACAGTGTGGAGTTGATCAGCACATCTCTACTGGAGACACAAGCTATGAGAGTCAGAAATCAATGTAATAAAAGAGGCAATGATGTTGTCGGTGAGAGAATATCACTGAACAAGTGAACAATATTTGGTCTCAAAGTAGACAGAATATGTTACAGAATAATACACTAGGCTGTAGGGCCGTGTGGAAACTTGCAAATGATGCTCTTATTAATTATTATCACTGTTTAGTGACATCATTGTATGTTCAGGGGAAAACTGAAGGTGGTCACAACACCTTTTAATTGTTGTTTTAGATCCTGCAATTATTAATTTACAAATTAAGCATTGCAGAGATGGTCTTATTGTTGGGAGATATGAGGGTCTGTGGCTCAACCATTGAAAAAAAGCCTTGACATCATTGAATTTCATTCAGTTATGTGACAGTCAATCACTGTTTGCAGATTCTATAGAAATGAATGAGAAGTGCTGTAAACTGAATCATACCTCTTGTGCTATTGTCTTTGACCTCTGTGTAAGATTAACCGATAGGCTGTCAATTCGTTAAATGATAAGCTATTTCCTCACAAAAGCGGTTTATTCAGCGTATGAAGCCTATCCTCCATTGACATCCATTCAAGTGGCTTTGCTAATGTCCACCAACTGCGCTGACAAAAGGCATGATGGGAAAATTTACTTGATGATGACACATATCCGCCTTTGATCTCGTAGGTGTCTGAGCCATTCTGAGAAGTGAAAACTGTCGGTCTTGGATGCATTTATTTCTCTCCTTCTCTGACCACAGCAATCTATTCTTGTCCATTTTCAAGGTAAATGCATCTCAAAAGAGACTACAAAAACAACCCCACACCCCACGTCCTCTACAGCACAACTTTGTATACCTTACCCTTTTTTTTCTGCAAATGTTTCAGCATCACCTTGTATAGGATGCACATGAGCTTCAAGATCTGGTACTTCTGTTGCTATGTGTTAGTCAGCCAAACAAATACAATTTGGTATAAATGGGAACACTAATGCTGTCTAGGTATTCCAAGTATTATATTGACTCCCTTGGGATATTGACAGTTCAACAACATCAGCAAAAATCTGTTTATAACTACAGATGTTAGAGCAACAGGTATGTGACGTCAGCACTCGTCTGTTCATCGCTCCTGAGGGTCACATGATCATACGGTCAACTCTAGAGAGAAGCTGCTGTGAGAAAGGAAACTGTATTCATGACCATATTACAGTATTTCACAATTGCTAAAACGCTAAAATCCATTTTCAAAACCAAAGTTGCAAGTGTACAAACCACTTTATTGATTGAATCACACAGTTTGCAGAACTTTAAACACTTATCATGTGGTTAAACACAACAAGCAAATCGGAATCACTCTTTGTTCAAAACTGTAAACACATTGTCATTCACAAAGCACATGTAGCATTGTGGTGCACTTAACTCACAGCCTCCAAAAGTGAAACATGAGCAACACACTGTTGTCATCGGTAACACACAAGCACTCAAAATTGAACACACCTGTTTCAAATCAGTAATGTGTTGCACCTAATCAGTAATCAGGATATAAAACCATGTCAAATCCAAATGGCATGTGTGATTTTCACAATGGAGGGCAGGAGAGGAGGAGGAGGAGGAGGAGGAGGAGGAGGAGGAGGAGGAGGAGGAGGAGGAGGGAGAGGAGGAGGGAGAGGAGGAGGAGGAGGGAGAGGAGGAGGAGGAGGAGGAGGAGGAGGAGAGGAGGAGGAGGAGGAGGAGGAGGAGGAGGAGGAGGAGGAGGAGGAGGGAGAGGAGGAGGAGGAGGAGGAGGAGGAGGAGGAGGAGGAGACGACAGAGACAGAGGAGGAACAAGAGCCATCATTTCCAATGAAATTAGAGCAACAATCATACACCATGTTCTGGTTCATGGAATGAGCAGGACTGCGTGTTCAACCAAATATAAGCAGGTTCTCTGTGGCCTCCATTGTCAGGACATTCAGAGAAGAGAACAGGTAAGTGTACTATCATTTGTGGTCCCTCAAACTTACAGTACAGTATGTACAGTTGTGGAATGTCTCAGTAAATTACTGTAACATATCTCTACAAATTGGTCCTTTTCTTGCAGTGATATACTTATATAATAGTATTTTATGTATTGTACATATTTGGTGACATTTCAATGCATTAGGCCTGTCTGTACAATTCTAACAAGAGGTTTTATTTGATAGAACTGAAAGACTTCCACATGCCGGTGGAAGGAGAGGTATGTTCTCTCAACAGCAGGAGACCATTATTGTCAATATGGTCCTTCAAAATAATCTCATTCGTCTGCGTGAAATACAACAGCGAGTTGAGGAAGACAACGTGAATTTTGAAGGAATCAACAGTGTGAGTCTCTCCACAATTGACCGTGTCCTGAAACGCAACCTGATAAGTCTCAAACAAGCCTACAGAGTACCATTTGAGAGAAATTCTGAAAGGGTAAAAGAGCTACGATATCAATATGTACTAGTAATCATGTCCAGCGATTATACAGCACTATTGAGTTACTGTACATCTTTACTGTGTTGAATGTAATGTAGCACATGTAAACAGAGGCATGAAGCCTGGAATGCTATGTCATTTACATTACTTCAAAAATTAATTTTCGTTACAGTTTTTTCCAATTGCTAACACACAATTTTTCAAACTAGTCTGGTTTTATCAAAACACTTAACACAATTCACAAAACCACACACCCAAACTGCAAAATACCTCATATATCCTGCAAAATGAAGCACTGCAACCGAAACTACACAGAGCATTATCAAAATCAAACTTTTGCATGAAATGGCACACACTTCATTCATATTACCAGATTTTTGCCTAACCACCTACACACTGTTGGGCATAATGAAAAGCACACCCATCTTTAGTATGCTTTGCCATAATACTAAAATATGTATCAGATTGTTCACATGCACAGAAATATTTGCAGATACACACATGCTGTTGCAACATTTTTATTTTTTTTCCTTCACTACAGTAAACAAGTCAGTACAACATAAGCACAGCAGATATATTTACATGGGACTGAACAAAAATATTCTTACAAAAAAAGTAAACTGAAAAAGAAAATTTCTGAAAAAAAATATATTACAGTAAAAAAAACAAAACAAAAAAAAAGGCAAGAAAAATAATTAGGCAGCATCTTGCCGCACAGCCGGGTCTGGCCACAACGCCTCGTCAACATCACAGGCAATATCTTCCCTTGCCAGACAGAGGGAAGAAGCGCCTTGAGTGCCTTATCCATCCCTGAATTGCACCCACATCAATCTCATCACATGCCTCTTCCATGGCCTGCACAAGAGGCATGCGCACAAAGGGCTTCCGGTCGTATACCTTCCACCGCCATGCCGAAAAGAATTCTTCTATGGGGTTCAGAAATGGGGAGTATGGTGGGAGGTATTGCACGAGAAATGTTGGGTGGTCAGCAAACCAGTTTTGGACTGGGGCTGCACGATGAAAGCTCACGTTGTCCCATACTACAACGTACCGGTTTCTTTGATGGTCTGCATCATTCATACGCTCTGGTGGTATGAGAATGTTGTGAAGTCTGTCCAGAAATGTGAGAATATGGGCTGTGTTGTATGGTCCAAGTTTGGCATGACGGTGGAGGACACCATGCATATTGGAGATGGCAGCGCACATTGTGATGTTCCCACCACGTTGGCCAGGAACATCTATAATGGCTCTGTGGCCAATGAGGTTTCTCCCTCTTCTTCTGGTCTTTGCTAGGTTGAACCCAGCCTCATCTATAAAGATGAACTCATGTGGGATTGCATGAGCATCCATTTCCAGTACTCCCTGAAAACAAAGAACAAAAATCACTCAATATGGTGTTATCCAGTACACTGGGAAACAATGTTGTGTGTAGTGTACTGCAGTCAATATAGTACTTACATCCACATATGCTCGTCTGAACTCTTTGTTTCTTTGAGAGTTTCTCTCAAACGGCACCTTATAAAGTTGTTTCATTCTGATTTGGTTTCGCTTGAGAATGCGAGCCAATGTGGACAGACTAACTCGTTGAATGTTGTTGAATAAGGTGTTGTCTTGGATGATGTGGCTTTGAATTTCTCGTAATCTGATTTCATTATTTTCCAAAACCAAGTTTACAATGGCAGCTTCCTGTACCCCGGTGAACATTTGGCCCCTTCCTCCACCATGGTGTTGTCTCTCAGTCCTTTAGAAAAAATTAAATAAAAATATATATAGGGCTTGGACAATGCAGCCTAAATATTTTCCCCCACAGTAGAGTACATTGTACAGGAAACTTGTACAGTTCATGAATGGCTGATGTCATACACTAAGTAAACAGGTGTCACCCAACTGATACACTATGACATGGGGTATGCTACATGTGTACTACATGAAATTTTGGTTACATCCCTTTTCTCCAGTCTAAAGGTCCGGATGACAGAGGCGACAGTAAAACGGCTCAAGTTTGGCTGCACTCTCTGTCCAGCCTCATGCATTGTCAACCCATGGTTGATGACATGATCTACTAAGGTTGCTCTGATTTCATTTGAAAGTGTTTGTCTTCTTTGGCCATGAACTCCTCTACCTGCTCTACCCCTACCTCTCACTCTTCCTCCCCCTCTTATTCTCAACCTCCCTCTTCCTCTTCCTCTCTCTGCAATGTCTTCCATTGTTGTTGTAAAAAAAAAAAAAGGTTCTCACCTGTGGTCTTTTCATAGTGCTTACATCCTGATTGAAGTGTTAACAATTAACCACTGAGGTGTTTGGCCAGGTGGCACATGTAATTGGCCAATTAGCTCATGTAGTGTCATTTTGAATGGCAGTGTTTTGAAATGGCAAACATGTGACTTTATGTCAGATTGTTGTGTCTTATGCAGAGAACTGTATTTAGTGAATTTAAAAAGTGCTATTTTAAAATGCAAAATGTGTGTAAAACAGAAAAGGTGTTTAGACTTTTGGAGACTTGAGAAGAAGTTTTGCTCTCTGTGTGTCAGTTTAAATAATTGTGCTGTGCATGTCATTTTAGTGTGTTAGCAATTGGAAAAAACTGTAATTTCTATAGAGAATGTTTCAACTGGATTCCATGGAGAGGCCTCATGAGTGCATCTTCTTGGATGAAGCTGGCTTCAATCTCACCAAGAGGAGAAGGAGAGGCCGCAACATTATTGGTCAACGTGCCATTGTAGAGTTGCCAGGGCAGTGTGGTGGCAACGTGACCATATGTGCTGCCATCAGCAGCTACGGGGTTATTCCCCGCCATGTGACATTAGGGCCTTATAACACTGCCCATCTTCTAACATTTCTGGATGCTCTACAGGAAGCACTACTGAGACGTGAACAGAGAGGTGATGAGCAGGCAGAGCATCCCATGTATGTGGTAATCTGGGACAATGTGAACTTTCACCGAGGTCCTAGAATTCATGAGTGGTTTGAAAATAACCCACGTTTTATAAATGTGTGCCTCCCACCATACTCGCCCTTCCTTAATCCAATTGAAGATTTTTTTTCTGCATGGAGGTGGAAGGTCTATGACAGAAATCCTTATGCACAGGAAAATCTCCTTCAGTCAATGGATGCAGCATGTGACAACATTGGAGTGGAAGCAATTCAAGGTTGGATTCGGCATGCTAAAGGATTCTTTCCCCGTTGTTTAGCAAGGGACAGGATTGCCTGTGACGTTGATGAGGTCCTGTGGACTGACCATGCCCAGAGGCATGATGCTGAGGGAGAATGATTTCAAGACATTGCGTACTATCGATCTGTTGGATATTTAATTTGTGACTACATCTTATGTGTGCAAGTACTTGATAATAAAAATAATTTTTCCCTGCTCTGCCCTGAGTGCAGTGTTTTGCATTTATCTCTGTAGTGTGTAATGACTGCTGTGTAGTGTTTATGCATTAGCTGGATGTGTGTGTTATTTGAAAACTGTATTTGGTTTTGGGTAAAGATAACATAGTTCTGAAGCAATTGTTTGATATAGAAAGACAAGTCAAAGATTTTGACAGTGTAGCTTAAGTTTGGTGATTTGTGTTTAAGGTTTTGAGAAAGCGAGAGAAACATTCAAAAAAAGTGTTTTAGCAATTCAGAAATACTGTAATTCATTTTCCTGTTTCTATTAAATTTTTAATGTATTTTATATCTTTTATGTATAATCTTGTTATTCTGACTTTAAAGCATTTTAAATATTGCTGTCTGGTTGAAAGAGCTGGGAGAATTAGGAAGAAAGCATTTGTGATTAGGTTAAAATTTGGTAAATTTGGATAAGGGGACAAACCATGGGGAAATTCAAGCTGTAGTGCATGGTTAAGATATCTCTGGATTACAGTCAGGACACTTTCCAATGGGGAAATTTGAACTGCGTTGCTTAGATAAGATATCTCTGGAAGTGGGATTAGGGCTGTGTGGTGCAGTTTGAGGTGTCTTGGCAAAAGGGGAGATTGAAACTTTATCAGTTTGAAGTGCCTTAACAGTCCTGTCGTGTGAGGAAGATCCGTTTAGATCTGCTCTGATGGACAACAACAAACTCCCTGAGACTTCCTAGCTCATCCATCCAGATAGCAAAATTATCTGTTTTTACTGTTATTTCTATTCCTTATTTTCTATTTTTATTATTCTTCTTTATGTAAAGCACTTTGAATTACCATTGTGTATGAAATGTGCTATACAAATAAACTGGCCTTGCCTAACTATAAAAATAACTATAAAAATTTTTTGTACTATCATTTGTACTATAATTGGTTTTTGAAGATATTTTTGAAAAATACAATTATTTACAAGGCTGCAGAGAACAGTGCACTATTGCAGACTTATATACTGAGGTTTTAATTACATTATTTTAATATAGTCAGTCGTGAATTAAAGTGGGCCGGTCTAAGGCATGAAACTCCAGGGCTGAAAATGAGTCCCAATCTGGCCCTGACAGCAGACACGCCTCTTCAAACACTACCTATTCAGAAACCTCATGAATACTGATCATGGTGACAGGAAGAGTCTCTTCACACTGAGAGCTTCATTTGAATATTATTATGAAACATCTGCAGTCATGCTTTTATAAAATAAATAAATAAATAATTCATTCATTCTTTGCAAGTGGTTTCATTTGGGTTGTTCCTGTCTCGGCATGGGGCAGGTCACTACAACAGAATTTAAAAAGAGGAAGGAAAAAATTTCAGCAGAAGAAAGTTTTCAGCTCACATTTTCAGTTCACTCTCCTGGAGTCTGTTTGCTGTCTGAAACTACAACACGGTAAGAGTTACACTTGTTCAGTGATGAATATTGAATAACTAATGAATCTCCATTCACAGAAGAAACATTTTCTTTCATAATAACCTCTGAACATCCAGAGCTCATGTGCGAATTGAATGTGTGAGAGTACAATAGACTGAAGTTATTGTGTTTTTGAAGCTAAAGCTGACATGTTGTGCTGTTGTGTAAATGATTTAGTTTTCTGCAGTGATGTCACAGAGACCGGCTCCTTCTCCTCTTCTGCTGTTTCTGCTCATGATTCCAGGTGAGTCTCTCCTGAAAATGTGTGACTGACAATAACTCAATATTAGAAACAGAGATTGTGACTAATTAACTTGGTCCAGTTAGTCCTGCTGTTAGCCCTGGGGAAAAATGATCATCAGTAAAATATCTACTAAAAATGTGTTGAAATGTATATTTTAGCATCAAAACATAATTATATTATTGTTTTTTTTACTGACATAATGCCAACTGCTGAAACTTCTGACATTTAGTTCAGACTGTTTTTCACGTTTACTCTTCTGCTTCCTGTATTTCATCACCTTTTGTGTAGATTTTACACATGATAAGTGTAGTTCTTCATTTACATAAACACCAGTTTTGTAAAAGAAAGTTTTTAGATGGGCATTTTCATTATTTTCTTGTCAATGTTGTGTTTCAGGGGTTTCTAGTGCTGATTGGGGTGTGAGTTACAGTCCTTCACACATCTGTGCACTAAAGGACTCATCAGTGATAATGAACTGCACTTATACATACCCTACTGGACATCAGATCATGAAAGTGTTCTGGACCAAAGGTGATGTAAAAGAGGATGGAGAGTATCCAGATCTGTCTGAGGACCCTGAATACAGTCAGAGGCTTCAGTATCTGGGAGATAAACAGCAGATCTGCACCATCAGACTGAGTCATGTGACACTGGAGGATTCACGCATGTACTATTTCAGGTTCATCACTTACAATCCTGATGGTAAATGGATTGGTCATTCGGGAGTGACTCTTACTGTCACAGGTGACTTTCATGAGGTTTCTCTCTTCTTCTGTGCATTATGTTGAATAATAATCAGTGTATGACAGCAGCACTAGATATAATGTGTGTGTTGTGTTCAGATCTTCAGGTGAAGTCTCCTGAGAGAGTGACAGAGGGAGATTCAGTCCGTCTGACATGTAGAAGCAGCTGCACTCTGACTTACAGAGCAACATTCATCTGGTACAGAAACTCACAGCCATTAACTGCAGGAATTTTTGAAAACCAGCTCATCCTTGGGAAAGTCAACAGAGAAGATACAGGCAGATACAGATGTGGTGTAGATGGACACAGTTACAGATCTGCTGCTGTTCAACTCAATATCAGATGTAAGTATATTCTTTGAAGTTTTATTTCTAAAGCCAGTAGAGTTCAATTGTCCCTCCTTTTGTTTAAAATGGAAGTAAACTATGCTGATCATTAAAACATTAAAATAATGTTTCAACAGTACAGCACAAGATGTGAACATTCAATCTAAATGGTTAATGGTTAAACAAACTTGGCCTTGAAGGAGGCTCGAACCCGAGGCTCGGCTTGAGCTCCGAGTTAAACCCCCCTATAACAGTACAGCATAGAGGGAGAATAAGATAAATAGAGGAGGGAGATGGGGAGGAGGAGGGATGCAAGGTAATCTATAGCAGACAGCAAGCCAAATCTGTTTACTACTCACGCTAAGATTATATGGCCACACAAACTCGTGAAACACATTTAAAGCTCAAATAACATTTGCATTTTAATCAAAGAATCAATAATAAAACACATTAATTAAATACCAAATACAAAAGTTTGAGTATTACTAAGAATGAAAAAAAAAATGCCATATACATATTATTCACTGTTATTTTTCATGTGGAGTCTGGATATTACATATTTCTCCTGTAGATCCTCCAGAGAATCCAGTGATCTCCATCAGTCCATCTGGTGAAATAAAGAAGGGAGATTCAGTGACTCTGATCTGCAGCAGTGATTCAAACCCTCCTGCAGAAATCAGATGGTTTAAAGGAGGAACGTTTGTAGGATCTGGAAGAATCTTCAACATCTCAAAGATCAGCTCTGATGACAGTGGAGAATACAAGTGCAGATCCACCTATGAACATGGAGAGAAATACTCTGATGCTGTGACTTTAAACATCATGCGTGAGTTAATGATGGTTCAGTGACTGTAACGTTACATTTAAAATGTATTGTAATTGTTAATGATTATATATGTTTTTCTGTTTTAGATCCTCCCAGGGACATCTCAGTGTTGATAAACGGATCTGGTGAAATAGTGTCAGGAGATTCAGTGACTCTGATCTGCAGCAGTGATTCAAACCCTCCTGCAGAAATCAGCTGGTTTAAGGAGAATGAAAGCTCAGCTGTTGGATCTGGACAGAGTTTCAGTGCACTACAGAGTGGACGCTTCTACTGTCAGGCTCACAATCAACATGGATCTCAGAGATCAGACGCTGTAACTGTCACAGGTGAAGCTTTTATTAACACACTCATGTATCTTCACATCATTCATCAGTTTGGAGAGTTAATCATGATGATCTTCCTCTTTCAGTTCATCATGGTGCTGGTAGGAATGTGATTGTGATCGCAGCGACATCTGGAGGATTATTCATCATCATCATCATCATCATCATCATCCTGTTTATAATGTGAGATCAATAAAAAAACTGCAGTGATTGTAAAAGTTCATTTTTTTACTGAATAAGTTTACTTTTGATTTAATGTAAGAAATTGCTCAGTTGTGTTTTTAGTTATCAGTAATTTTTAAAAACAACATTCATATTTTCTCTTCATTGAATAGAGTCCATATGATAATAATGTCTGTCATTATAACAGGAGGAAACAAAGGGATGATCAATCTAAAAAACAGGTAAATCATCTCAACATGACTTAAAAAATATGGTCTAATATCAGCTATGCTCAAATTAAGAGAAAGCAAAGAAAAACTGCAGAAATTATAAAATCCACATCAAGACCAAACTTCATGTTATTTTATCTTGTTAATTTTATATATATATATATATATATATATATATAATATAGATTTTGCTTTCATGCAACATGGAATAAAATGTTTATTCAATAATCATGTCAGATGAGCAAACGCTCCTGCTTCTGTACATCTGTACACATGAGAGGTGGGAAGAAGACAAGAAAAGTGAACAGCGTCCCATGAAAAAGCCCTTTACTTTCAACACTGTCAGGGATCTTTTTCCAGTATTTTTTAATGTGTATATTTCTAATTTTTTCATTGATCATGTTTTTATTATTGTGATATTTTGTGATGTGTGTCCTTCTGTCTCTCCTGTAGATCTCTGATCCCAATAAAGACACATATACAGCTCTTGAGCTCAAGTCCACGACCTCTGACCTGTACAACACACTCACAGTAAGTGAGACGTCACAGTCAGATGATCCATCACAGATGATCACATGACCGATCTCTCTCTCTTCCACACAGACGGTTCATCCCAGAGCTCCTGAAGACTCTTGATCCTCAGAGCTTTTCTAAACATGAGAATCCATCAGTGAGTGTCTGAACCTGCAGCTCTTCTCCATATCATCCATCAAACTCTCTTCAGCTCTAGTGTGATTGATTTGTGGATCTTGTGAAAGGTTTATAATGTTGTTGATGAACTTCAGTCAGTCTTTCTTCATCTTATTGTTTGTTCAGATCAACAGGAAGATGCTGCAGTAAGAGGCGGAGCATGAAGGAACCAATCCTGAGCTCTGTGGGCGGAGCCACATGTGATTGACAGGATCATCAGTGATGAGTCACACGAGTTTCATTTCTGTACAGTTGAAGAAACATGATGTAACAGAGGAATTAAATGAAAGTTAAAGCTTGTTATTGTGTAAATATAAATGTTAAAATTAATTCAGCAGAGCAAAACACAAGTGATGTTCAGCAAACAAGCCATGCTTTTCATTTTACAACATTTTCCTGCTTTTAATTCATAGTTGATCATTTTACCCTGATATACTGAACAAAATCATAATTGTGTGCATTCATAAAGGAATATGTTGTTTTTGCTCTCAAAGTGCTCAATATTATCAGCTTCTGTTATTCTGACTCTTGTGTTCCCTTTAAATGTTCAGTTTTATTTGTAATATGTGTTTGTACAAACCTTATGGTCCCTATTGATGTATCGATACACACTAGATACTTATAGATATTTTTAATGGAATCAATACCCAATATTAAAATTGGTGAATGAATCATTTTTCATTTCTTTCACACAAAATGCATTCATGAAACTATAACTCTTCTGGACTTCAGCGAATGACGGAACAGTTAAATAAATCACACTGCAGGAGTGTGTGCCAAATCTTCTGACACACTGCCAAAATTTTGTTGGAGGCTAAATTTGATCATTAATCGGCTGTTGGTGAACACATCAAACTAATGACCAAAGACTTGATTTTAGCCAAGGATCAGAGGAATCTTTTAAGATTTTCATAATGTGTCTTGGCCAAAATTGTACTTGTGTTTAAATTCTGCACTCTTAAATCTTTAATCTTCTCACATTACCAGATAATCTGGACAGAACATCAGAACCGATCAATGTTATGGATGAGATTTTTTCTCATATTCTTGGCATAAATCGGCCTGAAACTCCTGTAGTGTGAACCCGGCTTGATGTCACTGCTGTAGAGAAGCATGAGTCACATGACACAATGTAGGGGGCGACAGACAAAAGAGGAAAAGAGTTTTCTCATTCTGAATGCAAAAACATCAACTAACATAATAAATATCCAGCAGAACGTCTGGTTATACAATCCTCTTCTCTAAATATAATGAGTAACTATATTTATATTCACTTAAAGAAAAGATCATTATATTTCTTTGGTTATAGTTCAGTGATGTTGTTCTCTTGTTGAGGGAGGGACACTGATATTTCCAGCACTGGTTATTAATAATCAGTGTTAACCACAGAAAGTCCTTCACTGTGAAGCTAAAGTGCTTGAGATAAAACAGTCAGTCATTCAGTTGCTGTTGATCTGATGAGCTTCAACACGGTAAGACAAACACATTCATACTTCAATAAAAACTGATGAATATTTCTATAGATGAAGCTCATATAACACATGATTCCTGACATGAGAAATATCTTCTGTACATCTAATGATCAGTTCATTTACACACACTGATGTTGAGCATTAATAATCTTCAGATGAGCAAAGATCTTACACTAAGAGCTGTTTAGAGTGATGAACAGACACTGTTTATGAGTATATGAGTGATGATTTATGCTGTATTATAGATATATTTGATGCTGATGTTGGTCAGAATGGCTCCTGCTCTTCCTCTGATCTTTCTGCTCATGATTCACGGTGAGTCTCTGTTTCATTTCAACTTCTGAGGCACTGAAGCAGTTGCTGCTTAATTTAGATATAAAGTGTCTTTCATTTTCTTCTGAAGTTTGTGGCCTGTTTAGGTTGTGGCCAGTTTTCTGTGGTATGTTGATTTTCTTTTGAAACAGGAAGTTTGGGTGAGGCGTGTCAGTGGGCTTGTCCATTTTATAAATATCCAATAGTTTTATGTCACAGAATGGCCTTCTCAGCTCTTGCTTCATCAGAACAGGGTGTAACGTTTTGCAACGTGTTGTCAGGGCTAAATGCAGCCCAGATCATCAATTGTTTAGCTTGTTTTCTCAGAAGACAATGTGGAGATATGATAGAGGTTTATGTGACTGTTTGCATATAGAAAATCTCAGAGCAGATAGACATGAACTAAAAGCCATAAAATTCTCTTTTTGATATAAATGATTCCTTAAATCATTAATGCTTATTATTTTCCTTAGTCTTAATATTAGAATATTAATAGAGCAACATGTTCATGATTGACAACTTTGAAGAAGAAAGTCATAAACACCTAGGATGACTCAAGGGTGAGTAAATATTGGGATAATTTTCAGTTTTGGGTGAACTATCCCTTTAAGATGTGTACAATGTTTCTGAACATGCATTTGAACATGGTTTTCTTATTGTGCAAACACACATGAGTCTAAAAATGAAACACTACTTCTCTTTAAATGTGGGCATGGATCTTTTGACACATATGAGGCCTTCATAAGAATGTCAGAACTGAAAACTTCCTTGTTACTCCAGAAACGGCTTTTATTGAAACCAAGATTAGAAAGCAACTTTATTATTATTATTATTATTAGAGATCTGAGAAATGCATTAATTTCAGTTAAGAAATATGAAAAAGTAGGCTGAGAGTAAGATATTTTTTGCTTATAAATAGTATTTGTTTCCAAACAAATAATAATAATAATAATAATAAAAAAAAAAACAATGTAAATCATTGCATTAGTTGCACCTTTATAGTAACAGATTATATATTTCAACTGAAAGCATTTGGAAAAATCAAGATGTTTACCATATGAAGATATAAACTATTCCAAAAGTTTTGAGTTTTGTCACATTGAAAAAATAAACAGATTGCGCCTTCAGTAAGAGTGTGCTTGAGCACTGATCGGCTATGTAGGCAATTAAAGGCTCATTATTATGAGTTATATGGTTTATTAATAAAAGAGAAATTTGTACAATAATCAGTTAAAATGAACGACTACTAGTTGATCAGAAAAATCTTTAGTCGAGGGCAGCTCTACTTATTTCAGCCAATCATAGCAGTGCATCTCTGACAGCAGACACGCCTCTTCAAACACTAACTATTCAGAAACCTCATGAATACTGATCATGGTGACAGGAAGAGTCTCTTCACACTGAGAGCTTCATTTGAATATTATTATGAAACATCTGCAGTCATGCTTATACATTTTTTTAATCATCCTTCTTGAAAGATGTTTTACTTTTTCATTCTTTGCAAGTGATTTCATTTGGGTTGTTCCTGTCTCGGCATGGGGCAGATCACTAAAATAGACTTTAAAAAGAGGAAGGGAAAAAAAATTGCAAAAACTGCAGAAGAAAGTTTTCAGCTCACATTTGCAGTTCACTCTCCTGGAGTCTGTTTGCTGTCTGAAACTACAACACGGTAAGAGTTACACTTGTTCAGTGATGAATATTGAATAAATAATGAATCTCCATTCACAGAAGAAACATTTTCTTTCATAATAACCTCTGAACATCCAGAGCTCATGTGTGCCTAATGTTGCCTTTAAATGAGTTTCAACAGTGGAAAACTGCTAACAGTCATGATTTTTACAGTGTTTACAGTACACTGTAAAAAAAGTCAGTAAAATATACAGCAAAACACCGTCAAATTCCAAAGGTAATGGAGCGTAAAACCAAAAACTTCCTTTTACTGTATTAAATAGATTGAATAACCATTAATTGTGAGACTGGATAAAACTTCGTTTTTTACTGTAATAAAATGTTGAAATTATAAATATTTTCTGTGAAAACAAATAAATATGCATACATTTTACAATTAAATATTGTAATGTTGAAAATGTCTAAAAACCTTAGATTTTATGGTATTATTTGAGTAAAACTACATCTTTTGGGGTTGTGCACATTGGAATTCACAGTATAAATCTGTAGATTTTTAAGCAAACAAAAACATTCATTTTTACAGAAGCAAGATGTTAAAAAATCCCACTAAACACTGGACGTCGGATAGACGTGCAGATCATGTCTATATTAGGTCCGTCGGTCCATGACCATTTCTGAACATCTATTCGACATCCAAACTACACAGTTAAAAAAAACCTGTCAAATTTACGGTATAATACCGGCAGCTGTGGTTGCCAGGAATATACCGTGAAAAAAATGTGGAATCTGTAAAAGACAATACGGTATACTGGATTTGTAACCCTAAATTTTACAGTAGACAACCTATTTTTTTTCCAAAATGATGGTAGAAAAAAACAAATATATTTGTCAATTATACAGGTATTTGGTCGTATATATTTGGACGTCCAACCATGACCCAACTTGGACGTCATCTTGACGTTCAACATTTGACCTTTGAACGGGGTAATTTTTTTGGACGTCATTTGGACGTCAATAACAGATGCAGGAAATTGACATGATTAATATGTAATATTTGTTTTATAGGGCCTATCAACATGATTAATACATGAAGAGTTCAGATGCAAAAGCTTCTAAGTACCATCTGAAATTTTCTTCTAGAATTATCATTATTATCAAGCTTGTATATTTAAGTTCAATAATTTCACTTAAATGGCAATGCAAATTACCTATTAATTGTCATTTAAGTGAAAGTACTTAACTATATAGTTACTAACCCTAACCACAGCTGCCGGTATTTTACCGTAAATTTGACAGGTTTTTTTAACAGTGTACAATAGACTGAAGTTATTGTGTTTTTGAAGCTAAAGCTGACATGTTGTGCTGTTGTGTAAATTATTTAGTTTTCTGCAGTGATGTCACAGAGACCGGCTCCTTCTCTTCTTCTGCTGTTTCTGCTCATGATTCCAGGTGAGTCTCTCCTGTAAATGTGTGACTGACAATAACTCAATATTAGAAAGAGAGATTGTGACTAATTAACTTGGTCCAGTTAGTCCTGCTGTTAGCCCTGGGGAAAAAAGATCAGCAGTAAAATATCTACTACAAAAAAGGACTGAAATGTATTTGTTGCATCCAAACAAAATTATATTATTTAGTTTTTACTGACATAATGCCAATTGCTTAAACTTCTGACATTTAGTTCAGACTGTTTTTCATGTTTAGCGTTTTCTCTTCTGCTTCCTGTATTTCATCACCTTCTGTCTGTCTGTAGATTTTAAACATAAGTGTAGTTCTTCATTTACATCAACACCAGTTTTGTAAAATAAAGTTTTCATAGATGGACATTTTCATTATTTTCTTGTAAATGTTGTGTTTCAGGAGTTTGTAGCCAGTGGAGTGATTGGGGTGTGAGTTACAGTCCTTCACACATCTGTGCACTAAAGGATTCATCAGTGATAATGAACTGCACTTATACATACCCTACTGGATATAAGATCAGGAGAGTGTTCTGGACCAAAGGTGATGTAAAAGAGGATGGAGAGTTTCTAGATTTGTCTGAGGACCCTGAATACAGTCAGAGGCTTCAGTATCTGGGAGATAAACAGAAGATCTGCACCATCAGACTGAGTCATGTGACACTGGAGGATTCACGCATGTACTATTTCAAATTCATCACTGATAATCCTGATGGTAAATGGATTGGTCATCCAGGAGTGTCTCTTACTGTCACAGGTGACTTTCATGAGGTTTCTCTCTTCTTCTGTGCATTATGTTGAATAATAATCAGTGTATGACAGCAGCACTAGATATAATGTGTGTGTTGTGTTCAGATCTTCAGGTGGAGTCTCCTGAGAGAGTGACAGAGGGAGATTCAGTCCGTCTGACATGTAAAAGCAGCTGCACTCTGACTGACAGAGCAACATTCATCTGGTACAGAAACTCACAGCAATTAACTACAGGAATTATTGGAAACCAGCTCGACCTCTGGAGAGTCAGCAGAAAAGATACAAGCAGATATAGCTGTGGTGTAGATAGTTACATCTCTCCTGCTGTTCAACTCAATATCAGATGTAAGTATATTCTTTGAAGTTTTATTTCTAAAGCCAACCCTTGTGAAAAAAAAGTGCACTTTAGTATACTTTTATAAAGTGTACTTATTGCACAAATAATATTCTTAAAAAGAACACACTTAAGTGTGAATTAAATGTAATGTTTTCAGCGCTTAAGTGCATTCTATTTGTAATTAATTTCAAATGTATCACAGATTAAGTTCATATTAAATGCAATAAGTTGAACTTTTGAGTGATTTTTTTGAACAACTTAAGTGGTACGTTAATACAACTGTATGATAACCTTCATAATTACGTCTAGTATGTTTAAAATATAGTTGAAGTGCACTGCTTAATGTACTGACAAGCAATTAATGTGAAATAAAATATATTTTAATATCAGTTATTAATACACTTAAGTGTGAATTAAATGTAATGTTTTCAGCCGCTTAAGTGCATTCTATTTGTAATTAATTTTAAATATATCACAGATTAAGTTCATATTAATAATTATATTTCATATTAATAAGTTGAATTTCTGAGTGATTTTTTTTTAAACTACTTAAGTGCAACTTTAATACAATTTTTTATGTACTTTGAAATATGGTAAAAGTGTACTTCCGAATGTACTGACAAGCAATTAATGTGAACTAAAATATACTTCAATGTAATTTACATGTACACTGTTATATCATTTAATACATTTGTAATTACATTATTTACATTTGTTATTACATTATTTGTAGTTACATATAATAATGAAGTTACAATTTAGTATATTTCAAAATATTGCAATCAACACAAATGCAAATTGAAACCCTCTACATTTATTGACAAAACAATCTCTAAAACAAATACACAAAAACCTTTTTGTTGATGCACAAGAAAAACCCAAGAAACACTATACAAAGACAAACAATTACAACACTTTAACTCTCATATAGAAAGAGTCTGGAGGACAGAGAGGCTTATATGCACTATCATTTTCTCCATCACATACAAAGGTACGTAAAACTACCCATCACTTTCTGCATTTTTACATTTTCAGATAAAATCATTCGGTATGATCTATAAGATGATAAATAAGATGCAAACAAAAATGTATACAAACAAAATGTAAAGAAAAGAAAAGATTCAAAACTTTGGGTAACACTTTACAATAACTTTTTATTAGTTAACTATTTTAGTTAACATGAACTATGAATGAAAAATACTTCAAAGCATTTATTAATCCTGGTTAATATTCATTTTAACATTTACTTATGTAACTTTTGATTTTAATCATGCATATGTTAATAGATAATGCACTGTAAACTAACACGAACAATGACTATACATTTTATTAACTAACTTGAAAAAAATATATTTTTTTATTACCTAATGTTAACAAAAGATGAATAAATACTGTAAAAAGTTAATGCACATAGTTAGATCATTTTGTCTAATATATTAATTGATGTTAACAAATGAGACCTTATTGTAAAGTGATATCGAACCTAGTTACTTATAAGCTCTGAAACCTTTACTATCACAAAAATTAAACCGGACCAAAAGGTTTCTTCTAAAATCTTTCTCCAGCATTACAGTGAATGTAATTTTGAAAAGAAAAACAAAACAAAACAAAAAACTTGACAAATTCCAAAGGCACAAAAACAAGAAACCAAATTTGTCTATCACCAACTTTTTTGAAGTTGTAGGAAAAAGTGCTCAGTGTCCCAGAAGTGTCAATGTCCCAGAAGCTCTCCATCGGCAGGAAACCTCAAATGTCCATGAAGCTGCGCACCATCTCTACACAGTATGCGTAAATGGACATGTTCTAAAGAGGCAGGAAAGTAAAAAAAAAAAATACCTTGAGGAAAAAGATAAACAGAAGGAAGACAATTGTTTGTAAACAGAGTCAGTCCATTATTATAATTGGCTCAAATGAATGAAAGCAATATAGAGATATAGTTGCACTCCAAAGTTTATATACACCTTTGTAGTTTTGAAAATAATCAAAAATGAACAAAGACATTTGATGTCCTTTTCCACCACCCTCCTAGACCCATTTGGTATTCCCTAAAGGCAAAGAGTTGCTGATAGTGATTGAAGCCAAGATGTGTACTGTGTAACGATCATCTCCTCCACTTTAATACCAGTTACAGTGTGAAATAAATATGAAATGAACATCTGAAGGTATGTTACAGTACAACTGATCCATAACATGTCACATTTAATCGCTCAGATCAGTGTTTCAACCGTGGAAAGACGTCAATAAAACAGCCTGTAAACAATGTCACGTAACATCACATTTACTTCAGAAAAATCATATTCAGCATAAACTCATTAGTCAGCTATAGAGAGGAGCATTCTGCTAATTATATGCACCACGTTACATATTCATTATAATTTTATTTTAAATTTTTATTTTATTTATAATTAATTTATGTATTTAATGCATGATTGAATAAATTATTTATGACAGCCATGATTTAAATGTTTATATTTCAAAAAACGAATTGGAGTAGAAATATGATTATGTAATTATAAAGTTAGTATTATAACTTTATTATAAAAAAAACTATTTATTGTAATTTAAGTGTTTGTATGTAAATAAGTTAATTTTAACCTTCAATATTATAGTAATATAGTACCAAGTGACTCCCTCGTCTAGTTTATAGCATTATTTGAGAGATTTTTTTTCCTCAAGAAAATTTGTCATTAACTGTATCTGATATACATCCAAAATAATCGATATTGAATCGAAATCGAATTGCAAGCTTGTGAATAGAAATCTAATCGAATCGTTAACACTGTCAATACCCAGCCCTACTGAATACTGTTAGATTTAGCTGAAAAATATAAAGCACTATTTATTTCATTTGTATCTTTGTTCTATATTTATCTATGCTTATAATTTGTTCATTATTTTCTATTTGCATTCACTCACCTACAAAATCAACCCAATCCTCCTAGAATGATTACTTCTTTCCAAATAGAGCTATTTAAGTCATCTGGTGAATTGTTTTCATATCGCAATATATATATTGCAGATTTTTTTTTTTTTTTTTTGCCAATATCGTGCAGTCCTAAACCAAATATTATTAAACTATTTCAATTATAAATTATGTGCTAACTAGTTTTGATTAGGTATTAACTTTGATGTGCAATGATCTCCCACATATTTTTCCATTATAACTGCACTTATTTCCGTTGTTGGTATAAGTGGCAGTGGGTGGTAATAGCAAGATGGTAGAAAAAAATAAGTTTCTTGTCTGGTAATGCTTCTTTAGTCATTCGGCCATCCTGCAGCCTAAACGACTGTAGGCAAATCACCCTAACACCTTGCAGTATTCGCAAAATAATTTTAACAATAAAAGGGATCATACAAATTTGCATGTTGTTTTTTTATTTAGTACTTCCCTGATGAAGCAGTTCATTCTGCAAGGTGTAAGTAAACTTTTGACCGCAACTGCATCACCTAAGATGAATTACCTCAGTCATCAGGACAACACTGTAGTAGAATCCTAGAAGAAAATCATTCACATTTCCCACAAACACCAGGATTCCAGTGATCACACCATCTTCACTGACACTGGCCTTTAAACATAGAGAACATTTTTTATAAATGTTATTATTCCTACTTTACAGGGAATTAAACATAACTTTATCAATTACACAAATATAGATAAATAACCCAAGACCCAAGCAAATTGAGCGGGCGTTCACACAGAATGCGTTTTGCTTTGAAAATAATGATATAATATCATTATAAATATATAATAATGAGATGGGGATTTGTAAGTGCACAGGTGAGAATTTATTACTTGCAAATAGAAAAGATTCAAAGCATTTAAAAGCTATAAGGATAGTTGATGGCAGAGTTTAGCTTGTAATGTGGGATCAGGATGTGCTGGCTGAATTAATAGCAAAATTAATGGCAAAACTTGTAACATCACCTCATCAATACGGGTCTTTGATTCCACACAGCTTGCACTGTATCTCCATTGACAGATCTGTACTGATCCTACAAAATGAATATATAACTAGATAAGCACAAAAATATTACATATTACAAACACAAACAGTAATTGAACACCTCACTTTTCAAATGCAAAAAGAAAAATAGATTATAAGCAGGAATTTCTAGAGGGGGTGATATATTGAACATTACTGGTGGTTATATTAGCATTTAAATGGATTAAATGTAAATGTCTTTGAATGTTACAAGATCAGATCTTTGAATTTAGTTCTGCAAATTTAACCTTTCTTTCAAATGAGCCTACTTTCACTTTTCTGTGAACTTATATTGGTAAATAATCCACTGTTATGTCGCGGTTGTCCGAAACACAAAATGGAGAAGAATGAAGAAACACGCAATCTTCACACCATCATCCAAACGGTCTGGCTTCCTTCAGTGATGACGATGATATACATATGAGGCATGTGTATAAAGCTAAGGATCCTATTTGTCCAGGGACATGTCAATCAAGCTTCTAGTCCAATCAGATGGCGAGATATTCAACAAATCATTGAGGCAGACAGGCGGGATCACGCCGCAGCTTTACACACACACACGCGCTTCAGTTTCACGTGGTGGGCGTGTGATCGCGTTCCGAGTGATGAGAGGAGCTGTTTGATGGAAGATTTGCATGTGTTTTCATAGTTTGTGTATTGTTTTGACTTCTAAAATGGAATATGGAGAGGCAAAAGCACCAATGGCACCGATAGAAATGTTTCTGAAGTACTTGAAAGTGATGAGGCATGGACCAGTGACGCCGTGTTATGATTCGCCGTGTTATGACAGCTCGCTTTTCTCGAGGGAGACGAGAGGACCCTGAGCTTGACTGGTAAGCTCATATATTCCTGCATTTACAATGCTAATGCTTATTTAATGATAAAATTATTATTTTGAAATGGGAAAGCACAGCAACTAGGCCAATAAACTGTTACATTTGACAAAACATTTGACGAAACTGCGTATAAGTATACTCATACATATTAGTATACAAGTATCCAGACTTCAATAAAATCGTCATTTGAGTAAATCTACATTTTGAAATCGTAAAATGTATATTATTATATTGTAAACAACTAACTAACAACTTTTATTTTTTGTTTCAGATGCTGCATGAGATCCTGGACCACCGGCACAGATGGTCCTCAGCTTCACATCTTCAAAACAGGCCAGAGGAAGGTGATGCTCTCATCACAAGGGACAAAATATTATAGTGATAAACAGAATGATAAAAATGTGGAAGATGTAGATCATGTTTTACATTGTTAAAGACCACATACATTTTATTTTATATGTTATACTGTCTTGCGTCACCTGAAAGGAGAATAAAAAGTGTAAAACGCTAAACAAAATCTCATTCTTTTATGCTTTTTAGCATAGTACTTGTTTTGCATCTCAGAGACAAAGATAAAAATGAAGAAAATCAATAAATAATAAAATAAAGTGCTATACCATATAATAAAAATAGGATTTTTGGGGTAATGCAGTCTGTAAAACCTGTTTTTGCAAAGGACAATCCAAAGAACACTTGCATACGCTAAAATATCATTTTGCCTCCCTTCAGTTACATTTCAATAACTTCTGTTTAGAAGATGATAGATTCAAAATATTTTTTTTCTAGTACAAGCTGTCACCTAGTGGAATCAAAGAAAACAATCAGCAGGTCCCTATAGCAAACAGAACCTGATTTACAGATTTTCAAAAACAGGATTTTAAACAAAAAAAAGTGCTTATTACAGTATTTTAAATGCATACAATGTAATTTCTGAAGTCTGATTTTGTTATTTTGAGGGGTTTTCTTTACAATGACACCAATATTTTACATTTCTCTCACTGTATGTGTGAAGGGTGAACATTTAAACTTTGGTATGTCAAATTCAGGCGGAAATCTAAAAAATGCCTCAGAGTGGAAGAGGTTAAACAAAAAGTTTATAGGCTATGTGCATGATTTAATTTCTGTTCAAATTGAAGTTTTTCTAGTTCATTGTTGTAGTTCGACTGTACGTTTAGAGAACTTGACTCATTCACCTAACTAAAAGTCAATCATTTTTACAGTTTAGTCTGATTAAAATTATTAATGTATTTTAACTGAATATGAATTCAAATTAATTTTGTTTAGATTTGTTAAACCTTTGCTTGCAACTAATGCAATTAAATATGTTTATTCGACTTAGAACAACATAATGATATTAGAAATTATTAGACACATATGTAAAGTACAGCACTATTGCATTAAGTATCACAAATTCACTCCACAAATGACATTTTATGTCAAATATTATGTAGAAAACTGACACTAATTGAGTTTAGAGCAGGAGCGAGTGATAAAAATGTCAACAATAAGTTGTACTGGATTATACTGTATAAGCAAGTGTATTGAAATTCAAAAGAAAAATACATTTCAGGTGTATTAATGCACACAGTATACTATATATTAAAGACTAAGCACATTTAAAATACATTAACAAATATCATTTTGGACAACACACTTAAATTGAAATTAAAATAAATTATTTTTTCACGTGCTTTAGCATATTAGTCAATAAATCAAAATAAGTGTACTTATGTAAAACACTATGAAGTCATAATTAAGTAAAAATTAAGTGCATTTTTAAAAAAGTTTAGAAATATTGCCATTAAATTGTACTTTCTTTAAGTACAACTTAGAGATCATTAAAAAGTGCATTTTTAAAAAGTGCACTTTAGCATATTTAGAAATATTGTGATTAAAGTGTACTTTCTGTAAGTAAAATTTAATTAGACATTATTACAAAGTGCATTTTTTAAAAGTGCACTTAAGCATGTTTATAAATTTTGTCATTAAAGTGTACTTTCTGTAAGTAAAACTTAATTAGACATTATTACAAAGTGCATTTTTAAAAAATGCACTTAAGCGTGTTAATAAATATTGTCATTAAAATGTACTTTCTTTAAGTACAAATTAATTAGACATTATTACAAAGTGCATTTTTAAAAAGTGCACTTAAGCATGTTTATAAATTTTGTCATTAAAGTGTACTTTCTGTAAGTAAAACTTAATTTGACATTATTACAAAGTGCATTTTTAAAAAGTGCACTTAAGCGTGTTAATAAATATTGTCATTAAAGTGTACTTTCTTTAAGTACAAATTAATTAGACATTATTACAAAGTGCATTTTTAAAAAGTGCACTTAAGCATGTTTATAAATTTTGTCATTAAAGTGTACTTTCTGTAAGTAAAACTTAATTAGACATTATTACAAAGTGCATTTTTAAAAAATGCACTTAAGCGTGTTAATAAATATTGTCATTAAAATGTACTTTCTTTAAGTACAAATTAATTAGACATTATTACAAAGTGCATTTTTAAAAAGTGCACTTAAGCATGTTTATAAATTTTGTCATTAAAGTGCACTTTCTGTAAGTAAAACTTAATTTGACATTATTACAAAGTGCATTTTTAAAAAGTGCACTTAAGCGTGTTAATAAATATTGTCATTAAAGTGTACTTTCTTTAAGTACAAATTAATTAGACATTATTACAAAGTGCATTTTTAAAAAGTGCACTTAAGCATGTGAATAATTTTTGTCATTAAAGTGTACTTTCTGTAGGTAAAACTTAATTTGACATTATTACAAAGTGCATTTTTAAAAAGTGCACTTAAGCGTGTTAATAAATATTGTCATTAAAGTGTACTTTCTTTAAGTACAACTTAATTAGACATTATTACAAAGTTCATTTTTAAAAAGTGCACTTAAGTGTGTTAATAAATATTGTCATTAAAGTATATTCTTTTTAAGTACAATTAAGTGGCCTTTAATTTTAATTATATTATATTATCTGCAAGTGCACTTTTTAAAAAGTATAAGACTTGAAGTACATAAAAAGTACACTTTCAATACAGTTAAGTGCACTTCTTTTTCACAAGGGTTAATAGAGTTAAATTGTACCTCCTTTTGTTTAAAAGTGAAAGTAAACTTGTCACGGTGCACATAAAAAAACAAGATAGGATCCAATTGCAGCGGTTGTTTATTGGGGAATCCAGAAACATATATCCAAAGCCAGGCAAGGGGTCAAAATCCAGAATCCCAGTCCATAAAACAAAAAGCCAGAGAAACAAAGAGCACGTAACAAAAAAACAACGAACCACAACCAGGGACAGACACAACTGAGATTAAATAGACAAACACTAATTAACAAACACAAAACAGCTGGGTGCAATGATGAATGGTAATTAGTCCAGGGAGTGTATATGGGAAATGTAGTTCATGAAATGAGTGAAACAATGAGTCCGGGAAGGAGTGCCCTCTAGAGGCTGAAGGCACTCTCACAGGTGATCGTGACATTACCCCCCCTCAAAGGAGCGGCTACCAGACGCTCCACCAGACAAAAAACAAAAACACAAAAAAAAACTCAGGAGGGAGGTGGACAGGAGGAGGATCAGGGGGAGGGATGGTGGGCCAGATCCAGGGTGCCCAACTGATAGCCAGGGTGGTGCTGGAGGAACTAACCAGGCTGGTTCCAGTGGTTCTGGAGTCCTGGCTGATTGCCAGGGTGGTGGCGGAGGAACTGACCAGGCTGGTTCCAACGGTTCTGAAATCCTGGCTGATTGCCAGGGTGGTGGCGGAGGAACTGACCAGGCTGGTTCCAACGGTTCAGACGGCCTGGGCAGTGGCGGCAGGGCAGAAAGCCTGGGCGGCGGCGATAGGGCAGAAGGCTTGGATGATGGCGGCAGGACAGAAGATCTGGGCGGCGGCGGCAGGGCAGAAGGCTTGGACGGCGGCGACAGGGCTGGCCAAGGGTGCTTCGTGGCCGTATCAGGGAGAGCGGAGTACTCAGGGACGGCAGCGGGTTCAGACTGGAGCTGCTCTGGGACGGCAACGTGTTCAGACTGGAGCTGCTCAGGGACGGTAACGTGTTCAGACTGGAGCTGCTCTGGGACGGCAGCGTGCTCAGACTGGGGCTGCTCTGGGACGGCAGCGTGCTCAGACTGGGGCTGCTCTGGGACGGCAGCGTGCTCAGACTGGGGCTGCTCTGGGACGGCAGCGTGCTCAGACTGGGGCTGCTCTGGGACGGCAGCGTGCTCAGACTGGGGCTGCTCTGGGACGGCAGCGTGCTCAGACTGGGGCTGCTCTGGGACGGCAGCGTGCTCAGACTGGGGCTGCTCTGGGACGGCAGCGTGCTCAGACTGGGGCTGCTCTGGGACGGCAGCGTGCTCAGACTGGGGCTGCTCTGGGACGGCAGCGTGCTCAGACTGGGGCTGCTCTGGGACGGCAGCGTGCTCAGACTGGGGCTGCGGCGCCGGCAGGGCAAGGCGCTTCGGTGGCGCCGGCAGGGCAAGGCGCTTCGGTGGCGCCGGCAGGGCAAGGCGCTTCGGTGGCGCCGGCAGGGCAAGGCGCTTTGGTGGCGCCGGCAGGGCAAGGCGCTTCGGTGGCGCCGGCAGGGCAAGGCGCTTGGAGAAACAAAGAACAACCTCTAGAGTGGCCTCCAGGCCTTGTAGGATGGAGGAAGCCCTTCTCCTCCTCCTCTGCTTATGAGGGTGAGGCGGTGGCACACCCAAAATGAACTCACTAGCTGGAGCGGCCTCTGTAGTAGACCCACTGACTGGAGCGGACTCACTGGCTGGAGCGGACTCACTGGCTGGAGCGGACTCACTGGCTGGAGCGGACTCACTGGCTGGAGCGGACTCACTGGCTGGAGCCTTCCTCCTCCGTTTCCTTCTTTTCCGTGTGGGAAGCGAAGATTCAGCGCCCACCTCCTCAGTGATCTCAAGAACGGACTCACGAGCTGGAACGGACTTACTGACTGGAACGGGCTCTGAAGTGGACTCACTGACTGGAACGGGTTCTGGAGTGGACTCACTGACTGGAGCGGGCTCTAAAGTGGACTCACCGACTGGAGCGGGCTCTGAAGTAGACTTACTGACTGGAGCGGGCTCTGAAGTGGACTCACTGACTGGAGCGGGCTCTGAAGATGACTCACTAACTGGAGCGGACTCACTGACTGGAGCGGGCTCTGAAGTAGACTCACTGACTGGAACGGGCTCTGAAGTGGACTCACTGACTGGAACGGGCTCTGAAGTGGACTCACTGACTGGAACGGGCTCTGACGTGGACTCACTAACTGGAGCGGGCTCTGAAGTGGACTCACTAACTGGAACAGGCTCTGAAGTGGACTCACTGATTGGAACGGGCTCTGAAGTAGACTCACTGACTGGAACGGGCTCTGGAGTGGACTCACTGACTGGAGCGGGCTCTGTAGTGGACTCACTGACTGGAGAGGACTCACTGACTGGAGCGGGCTCTGAAGTAGACTCACTGACTGGAACGGGCTCTGAAGTGGACTCACTGACTGGAACGGGCTCTGACGTGGACTCACTAACTGGAGCGGGCTCTGAAGTGGACTCACTAACTGGAACAGGCTCTGAAGTGGACTCACTGACTGGAACGGGCTCTGGAGTGGACTCACTGACTGGAACGGGCTCTGGAGTGGACTCACTGACTGGAGCGGGCTCTGGAGTGGACTCACTGACTGGAGAGGACTCACTGACTGGAGCGGGCTCTGAAGTAGACTCACTGACTGGAACGGGCTCTGAAGTGGACTCACTGACTGGAACGGGCTCTGACGTGGACTCACTAACTGGAGCGGGCTCTGACGTGGACTCACTAACTGGAACAGGCTCTGAAGTGGACTCACTGACTGGAACGGGCTCTGAAGTGGACTCACTGACTGGAACGGGCTCTGGAGTGGACTCACTGACTGGAGCGGGCTCTGAAGTAGACTCACTGACTGGAACGGGCTCTGGAGTGGACTCACTGACTGGAGAGGACTCACTGACTGGAGCGGGCTCTGAAGTAGACTCACTGACTGGAACGGGCTCTGAAGTAGACTCACTGACTGGAACGGGCTCTGAAGTGGACTCACTGACTGGAACGGGCTCTGACGTGGACTCACTAACTGGAGCGGGCTCTGAAGTGGACTCACTAACTGGAACAGGCTCTGAAGTGGACTCACTGACTGGAACGGGCTCTGAAGTGGACTCACTGACTGGAACGGGCTCTGGAGTGGACTCACTGACTGGAACGGGCTCTGGAGTGGACTCACTGACTGGAGCGGGCTCTGAAGTAGACTCACTGACTGGAACGGGCTCTGGAGTGGACTCACTGACTGGAGCGGGCTCTGTAGTGGACTCACTGACTGGAGAGGACTCACTGACTGGAGCGGGCTCTGAAGTAGACTCACTGACTGGAACGGGCTCTGAAGTAGACTCACTGACTGGAACGGGCTCTGAAGTGGACTCACTGACTGGAACGGGCTCTGAAGTGGACTCACTGACTGGAACGGGCTCTGACGTGGACTCACTAACTGGAGCGGGCTCTGAAGTGGACTCACTAACTGGAACAGGCTCTGAAGTGGACTCACTGACTGGAACGGGCTCTGAAGTGGACTCACTGACTGGAACGGGCTCTGGAGTGGACTCACTGACTGGAGCGGGCTCTGGACTGGACTCACTGGCTGGAGCGGGCTCTGGACTGGACTCACTGGCTGGAGCGGGCTCTGGAGTGGACTCACTGGCTGGAGCGGGCTCTGGAGTGGACTCACTGGCTGGAACGGGTTCACTAGCTGGAGACTTCTTCCTTCTCCTCCTCCTCCTCCCTTTACCGGGGTGAAGCTGAGGCTCAGTGCCCACCTCCTCAATGCCTTCTGAAACGGAATCATGGGCTGGAGCATGCAAACTGCCTGGCTGACTCAGTGAGGTCCATTCCCTCCGACGGCGAAGATATGTGGCGAACCTCCAGAAATCTAAACTCCGTAGCCCCTCCATCTCACATTGAGGCAGAGGATCGTCGAGACAGCAATTAAAAGTATCCTTCAGCGCCGCGTCGTTGTATCTCAGCCCCACCGCCATCGTCCAAAAGACCTTGGCGAAGCATCCTACCTCTTCTCCCTCCTGGCGTAGAGCCATCACTGCCCCAAGCAGTGCCACACGCTCCCTGCAAGTGGCTGACGGAATAGTCCTCATGCTGCTGGATCCTTATAATGGTGGTTCGTTCTGTCACGGTGCACATAAAAAAACAAGAAGATAGGATCCAATTGCAGCGGTTGTTTATTGGGGAATCCAGAAACATATATCCAAAGCCAGGCAAGGGGTCAAAATCCAGAATCCCAGTCCATAAAACAAAAAGCCAGAGAAACAAAGAGCACGTAACAAAAAAACAACGAACCACAACCAGGGACAGACACAACTGAGATTAAATAGACAAACACTAATTAACAAACACAAAACAGCTGGGTGCAATGATGAATGGTAATTAGTCCAGGGAGTGTATATGGGAAATGCAGTTCATGAAATGAGTGAAACAATGAGTCCGGGAAGGAGTGCCCTCTAGAGGCTGAAGGCACTCTCACAGGTGATCGTGACAAAACTGTGCTGATCATTACAGTTTTTTACAGACGCTAGGACACATTTCTCAATACTTAGGTCACTTTTGCAAAACTCTTCACACAGTTCTCCTAACCAACTTTCAGCTTGGCAAAGCAGTTCATTTCACATTCAAAATGCACTAAATCTACCAAAACACTGTATTCAGGTCTCAAATCAACTCATTCTTCCAGAACACTAGCAAAGGTTGACAGCCGACAAACACACTCTGTCACCCACAAAACAATGACCTAAAAAACACTAACAACATGTAGCATTATACAATGTTTTCTTGTGTAAAACAAGGACACATCTCTGTTTATAATTCACTGCAATATATGTTACTGGAATGAATCAGACGTGATGCAGAATTCGTCAATATTTTATGTCGTTTATTTATTTTTATAATTTTTTATAATTCCAAAATACAAGAATTTGTATACACACCATCCACTGATACAGATACAATTCAATTGTTTTTATAGCATTTAATTTTAAGATTTAAAATATATTTCATTAAAATATTACTGTAGGAATGCAGCAAATTGCTGTCTTATTCAGTTTTGTATTATGTTACTGTTTTGAACACAAGTTTAACAGTTTTGAAAACAGTATGTAAGCGTGTGCAAATTGGCCTGTACGTACACAGAGTTTTGGCAGTTGTTGTGTCTGAGTGAGAAAAGAATTCATGAAATTTGAGAGATGTAGTCAATGAATGCATTTTGTGCCAAAGCAATGATAAATGATCCTCAGTTTAGCCCACATAGACTTCTGTTGTGCTCACTGTGTGAAGAGTTTTGCAAAAGTGACCTAAGTATTGAAAAATGTGTCCTAGCGTCTGTAAAAAACTGTAAAAACAGCAGTAAAATACTGTTTCAACAGTACAGCACAAGATGTGAATTCACAAGAGGATAGAACATAGAGGGAGAATAACGGAAATAGAGGAGGAGATGGGGAGGATGAGGGATGCTGGAAGAATTGTCACTGGGATTACACAGTTACTGCTGCTTATATATGTTCGTTTGGAAATACATTATATGTGATTTTAAACACCTTAAAGCTCAAATAATGATTACAGTTTAACAGAAGGATGATTTAAAATGATTCTATGAAATAACAAGCTTCACTTTTATGTCCCCACTCATGTTGGATCCAAGAATTCACGTTGTTTATGCTAAATTTTGTAAAAACTGAAATAAAAGTACATTAGTAGATTAATGATGCTTGAATGGAAATTTGAATTTACTTGAGTGTGAAGCGATTCTAGACTCAGACCATGTGTGCAAAATCCAACTAGTCACGTTTATATATGTAATATTCATATTTTGACATATAATGTACACGCATGTTCAAGTTCAAACACTTTATATACTGTCATTGTGTATTATGTAGAATCAAGAATAAAACACACTAATTAAATACCTAATAAAATTATGAACGTGAATAATTAACACAACAATATAAGACATGTAATCTAAAAAGGCCAAGAAAACAGTATCAGCATACAAAAGCTTGAACATTAATAGAAAAATGCCATATACCATGTACATATTATTCACACTCTTATTTTTCATATGGAGACTTGATATTACATATTTCTCCTGTAGATCCTCCAGAGAATCCAGTGATCTCCATCAGTCCATCTGGTGAAATAGTGTCAGGAGATTCAGTGACTCTGATCTGCAGCAGTGATTCAAACCCTCCTGCAGAAATCTACTGGTATAAAGGAGGAACATATCTGAAATTTGGAAAAACATACATTATCTCAAAGATCAGCTCTGATGACAGTGGAGAATACAAGTGCAGATCCATCAATGAACATGGAGCGAAATACTCTGCTGTGACTTTAAACGTCATGTGTGAGTTTATTATAAAACATAAGATGTTAATTCTCTCTCTCTCTATCTTTTTTTTTTTGTTTTTGTTTTTGTTTTTTGTTAAATAATTTTATTTCACATTAATAATTTTAAAAAAAAGTTTAAATAAATAATCCGATAATTGCTATTAGACCCTCCCAGGAACGTCTCAGTGTTGATAAATGGATCTGGTGAAATAGTGTCAGGAGATTCAGTGACTCTGATCTGCAGCAGTGATTCAAACCCTCCTGCTCTGAACTTCAGCTGGTTTAAGGAGAATGAAAGCTCAGCTGTTGGATCTGGACAGAGTTTCAGTGCACTACAGAGTGGACGCTTCTACTGTCAGGCTCACAATCAACATGGATCTCAGAGATCAGACGCTGTAACTGTCACAGGTGAAGCTTTTATTAACACACTCCTGTATTTTCACATCATTCATCAGTTTGGAGAGTTAATCATGATGATCTTCCTCTTTCAGTTCATCATGGTGCTGGTATGAATGTGATTGTGATCGCAGCGACATCTGGAGGATTATTCATCATCATCATCCTGTTTATAATGTGAGATCAATAAAAAACTGCAGTGATTGTATAAGTTCAGTTTTTTACTGAATAAGTTTACTTTTAATTTGATGTAAGAAATTGCTCAGTTTTGTTTTTAATTATTAGTAATTTTTAAAAACAAAATTCAGAATTTTTTTTTTAATTGTATAGAGTCCATATGATATTAATGTCTGTCATTATAACAGGAGGAAACTAAGGGATGATCAAACTAAAAAACAGGTAAATCATCTCAACATGAAAATATGGTCTAATATCAGCTATGCTCAAATTAAGAGAAAGCAAAGAAAAACTGCAGAAATTATACATTCCACATCAAGACCAATCTTCATGTTATTTGGTTTTGTTATTTATATATATATATATATATATATATATATATATATATATATATATATATATATATATATATATAATACATTTCATGCAATGGAATAAAATATTTATTCGTCTCAGATGAGCAAACGCTCCCGCTTCTGTACATCTGTACACATGAGAGGCAGGAAGAAGACAAGAAAAGTGCAAAAAGCCCTTTAATTTCAACACTGTCAGGGATCTTTTTCCAGTCATTTTTTTGTGTTTCCATTAATGTGTATATTTTGTAAATGTAGTTTTTATTATTGTGATATTTTGTGATGTGTGTCCTTCTGTCTCTCCTGTAGATCTCTGATCCCAGTGAAGACACATATACAGCTCTTGATCTCAAGTCCACGACCTCTGACCTGTACGGCACACTCACAGTAAAGGTGCGTTCACACGGACTCCTAATTCCTGTAGTTACGAGATTCTAGCTTGTAAAAAGCATTCACATCCTCATAGAGATCGTAGTAACAGAAACTCTGAAAGCTCCACATGTACCACCTGACCGCTGTAGATTCATTTAGGCGTTCATAGTGGTGCCATGGAAACACATAATTCCCAGTCCAAGGACAAGAACAGCTCCAAATATGACGTCACGTGTTGTCATCTCAAGATTCTGGTAAATACGAGAAAGCAGGATATGTGAGATGTCACAGTCAGATGATCATCACAGATGATCACATGACCGATCTCTCTCTCTTTCACACAGAGCGTTGATTTGAGCTCTTGACCCTGATTATTATAGAGTTGATTCTTTATCAGCAATCACATGTTTTCAGAAAACATTTCTGCATTGATAAAAAAGATCAACATGTCTGTTTTATTTTCTTTACTTTTGGCATTGAAGTGTTATGTGAAAAGGAAATAATAATGTAATGAATGTAGCAGTTATTAATCAATTTATGGATGAAATATGAATATAATAATTCATAAGGTTATGAATAAATTATGATTCATATATCGACCCAAGGGGGAATTAAACATATATTGTGAATCAATTACAACGAATTATAATCAATAACATATATGATTAGTTCTGGTTTAATAATTATTTAGAGAAACTTTTCGTTTGTCCAGCAAACTAAGTCCCTCACAGAATATTATAAACAGAGTTATTCTCTGGCCATGAAAATAACTTATAGCATCAAAGCATAAAGCGATCGAAAAACGTTAAAGTGACTTGGTTTTCAGCTGAAAGAACAAACAGAACAATCGAGCGTGAATAACGTTTTAATATATGCAAACTACGAATACAGAGGTTATACATCTAAATATATATACAAGAATATACACACCTATGTACAAGAGTGGAAGTAGAGAAGGAAAGAGAGAAGGCAAGTAGCAAACTCACAACCAGTCCTAAGCCAGCACGGAAATCAGTTTCATCATCTAAGGTTGAGAAACGGCAGTATACTTGCATTGGTTGTGTGTGTCGAATTTCAGGTTAGCGCTGGTGCAGTTCGTTGGCTTCCTCCTTTCCGCGGGAAGGTTCGAACTGAGGACTTGAGAGTGAGTTTCGCTGGAAGATGGCGGTCCCGAAGCTGAGCGCGATGGCAGCGCGTGGTCACCGGAGATGTCTGGGAAAAACGTGCACGAGATGCTCGTGAGACAATCGGGAGAGAACACACTAGAAATTGTGCGTCTTTGCTTTTATGACAGATAAGCCGACACACCTCCTTGTGGTAGGGTGGCCAATAACATGGGTGCAAGGTTGGCGAGAAAGCTTTCCCTTTGTTTGGCCTCACGACTTAATCTGCATGATTTATGACTCTCAGATCAGATTTCAAAATGGAGTGCGTTCTTCACAGTATCATTAAACACATAGAAAAATGCATTTGTCAGCTGTGTGACATATCTCAGTGAATAGCTCGTGTCCGGAGCTTTACGGAGAGATCAAACTCGGTACATCAGAAATGCCTATAAAAGAAGTTATGGTTTACAGACAGAATTCTATCATTAAAATGCACATTAGCACAAATACACTCATTTAAACACTAGGAAACATGCATACGCTTCAAAATACAGGATGGGTATATGTTGGCATAATTGTATCTTACATTTACAGTCAAAAATGTATGTTTGTGTGTTTCTGTATGCATCTGTGTGTGTGTTTTGTGTGTGTGCCCGTGTGTGTGGGTGTTGGAATGTGGATCTGGTCAGTCTCTGGGGGGGTGCTCCTTTTGAAGTCACCAAAGTGAGGACGTTGCAGTTTTCTGTTTACCCTCACAGGTCCACAAACCTGCCGAAAGTCACAGTCGTCCGGAGCCGAGTTAGTGATTAACAAACAAAGTTCATCAGGTTAAAAGCGCTCTGAAAACTCCAAAGTTTATTGACTCTGAACGGATCCATCCAGACGTTACAGTCCCCCTTTCGGCCAACGAAGTTCCTGTGCGGACTTCGTTGGACGTTAACCAAGTTTGATGGCACATGGATCCAGATGGTCACGCAGCAGGTGGTTCCTACTGGTCCTTGAGGAAGGGTAGATAGGCACTTGTCCGTGGATTCTTGCATCCCTTTGGTCCCTTTGGATAGGATGAAGGCCAGGCCCAGGGCGAGCGCGTACTTGATTGACATGGAGAGGCAACGGATTGTGTTGGCAGCAGTCCAAGCTCGGGCTCTAGGTGAGCTGGTCAGGACAGGCAGTCGTGAGAGTGCTTGGAGGGCTGCATCAATAGGAGTACTGTCACTTAACAGGGACACCCTTTTGTCAATCCTCAGTTCCAGTCCTGGATCTAAGGCGTGATTGTGATTCCTGGAGGAGGATGGGATTTCCAGTTCTGACTGGTCCTCTTTGCTTGAGAGACAGTGCACTGCCAGATGGCTGCGATGAAGGATGGAACTCAGGGGTACCTGGATCATCTTACTTGGATTGGGCAGGCTGACACGAGTGGCGGTGTTGTGCTGATTGTAGATTAGGATGGCAGCATGAGTGGGGGTGTGGATGAGTAGTCGATCACCCACAATCTCGGCTTGTGTTCCGATGACTGGGGTGCGAGGCTTGGCCGGGCAGCGTGTGTTTCGCTGGTCATGGGCTGCAACCGGCCCATTCCTTCAGTGTGGTTTCTGAGGAAGAGCTGGTTTGGGCAGAAGTACTGAAAGTCTTTGGTGAAACTACACCTGCGAAAGTGGGGAGCCGGGCACAGCCGTGGGTTGCTGTTGTGGTAGGCTACCGCAACTGAGGTGTGTTTCTTGGCATGGGTGTTACGTTGCCGCCACCTGACATTGACCGTGTCTTTGGGTCTGCCAGTAGCAAAGTCCAGCACAGTTTGTGTAGAATACTGATGAATCCTATTCATAGCCACTCTGTCCATCCATAGAGAAGCTAATCTCTCTTAGCAGGTCTGTCAACAGAGCTATAACCAGCTGATTTTGGGCAAAGTCATTCTGGAGGACTGTAAACAGTTGCTTCCTTGAGTTCGCTGTTTGGATCAGCAGGAAACTGTGAGTGCGGAGAACCACCGCAATACCTTTCCAGGATTTGCAGGGTTTGGTTCTGTGTTGCGAGTTGTTTTCTCAGTTGTAGGCAGAGCTTGTTGCGATGCTGATGAGGAGAGCAGGCTGTGATGAGACTCAAGTCTCCTGGTTGGTACAGGTGCAACGGCAGTGGCAGTGGCACCTGCCGTGCCATCAGTAGTTCCGTGGGGAACACCTGAGTTGACTCCTGTATGGTGTCTGTGATGGCCATGAGCATCAGGGGAGGTTTTACCGTCCCGTCTTTCTGGTCGACTGACCGTGGAAACGTGACTCCTCGGTTTTGCAGTGAAGCTCGGTGCTTTGCATTTGCAGTCTGGACGTGACGGTAAACTTGACATCCTCTGGCGTGCTCTGCCACCTCTTGCTGCATGCTGGGCCAGTGCGCCACTTGTTTTAATGTCTCATAAATAGTTCTGGTGCCATGGTGTTTGGCGCATGGTGTGTCGTGGGTGTATATCAGTTCACCCCCCTTTTGGCCCTGTGGCAATACAAGCTTTGGTGCTGTGAGGACATCAGGGACATACTTTAGAAAGTTTATTCCCACACGCAGCATGTGGTCGGTCTCATGCAGTCGTTTGCGGCTAGGGGCCACCGTGGGACCGGATTCCATAAACGGGAGGTTGGAGGGGTCTGAGTGGTGGTGCAAAACATTTCGCATGGAAGTGTTGGCAAGTTTGGTTGTCAGTGGCAGTGGCAGTAAGAAATGTTGCAGGAACAGTCCGCTGGCTGCGGGTTGATGTTGCCACACTAAGGGTGGGTGAATGGGGTGGGTGTGACCATAGCTTGTTATGCAGGGTGCCAGTCTTGGCAAGGGCATTAATTTGGTCGTTCACGCCTTTGTCACGCCCTGGTTGCTTTAAGCGTCTTTTCACCTTTTCCCTATAAGTGATCGTGTCGTGTGCTTGGGTGAGGTGATCACGTGTCTGGAACATGTGTTGATGTTTCACCTGCTTGTTGCATGCAGTCTTGAAACCAGTTTGTTTCCAGCCCAGAAGATGGCATGTGAAACAAGGTCTGGCATAGTGTGAGTCTGTGCACCTGAGTTCTCTGATGTTATGGACAGAGGAGACTTGAAGAGTTATGAGGGTAGCTGCTGCTCCACCATACTGACATGATTGGGGACCCCACCTGCCATTCTGTGATTGGCAGGGTTGGTCGCTTAACCATCATACCCCTGCACTTGCCTGTAGGATGCCCTCATGGATGTAGGAACGTCCCTCGACATAGGCCATGGGCATTCCTTGGCACGCATTCTCTTTGAGGTACCTGTGACAGGTTGGTCACTGTTGTTGGGGTACCATTATCTCAAGTGTCAATGCTGGTGTGCTGTTATAGCCATTTTGGCAGGCAGCTGAATCTCCGCTCTGTGCAGACTTGTGCTTTCTGGCACATCGTGGCAGTGGCACTTGCTGGTTTGACTTCCTGAAGTCGATGGTGAGTCGCCACTTGCTGTCTGGTTTGACAATGGACCAGGTAGGGACTGAATAGGTGCTGTTGCATGGGCAGATAACACATTTTTCTTCCATGAAACGAATAGTTTCCTGCACTGGTTCATGTGAGGCAATAGGTCCATTGTACTGTTTGATGAAGGTGGGAGGAGCATTTGGGTGTGTTGCACTATTCACTGTGTGAAGTTTAGTGAGTCCACAGCCTACAAGGTCTTTGTCAAATGTCACTTTGAATTTGTGCAAGACGTTTCTGAGTCTTTGACAGTCTGCGTCATTCTTTAGGGCACTTGCATCTTTCTGGATCTGTTGGCCTTTAGGCTCAAACCTTGGGAATGGTTCCTCTGTTGTGGTGTTAGCTGTCAGGTTGGCTGTCAGAGGTGCAGCGCTTTCCTGAGTTTCACAGGCAGGCTGGTTAGCAACTGTGGGTACAGCGAGGTGTTGGTCCTCCATCAGCTCCATTCTGCACACATGTTTGGTGGGTACCAGTTTGATGGGAGTGATGGAGATGCTCTTGAAGGATGCCGTGAAACTTGTGTTGCTTAAGCTTCCTTCTGGGACCATGGCAGCTGGTATTAAGTTAATGACTGTTAACCTGAGTTTAAAGTCATAGGGGCCGTGGTCCACTATCCATTCTAGATGGTAGGCTTTGGGAATGCTGATGTCTGTGACCATGCATTCGTTGAGCCAACTGTGAACTGCATAGGGTGGCACTTCAGTTAGGGGTGTGGCTTTTAGAGTGAGTCCAAGTTCCACGCCTTCAGGTGAAAGTGTGAAGGGGCCCAGCATGTGGCTTAGAGTTTGACCACATTGCTTGTTGAGCCAAACAGCACCCCCTTTGGTGTAAGGTGGTACTACTGTTTCCTGTGTGTGGAGCCAAACAGCACCCCCTTTGGTGTAAGGTGGTACTACAATTTCCTGTATGTTGATCCAAACAGCACCCCCTTTGGTGTAAGGTGGTAATACAGGTTCCTGTATGTTGATCAGGATGCAGACCTGTTGGATAGTCTGGCCTGACAGGAAGTTGGCAGTGTTGACAGGAACAACAGGAAGCTGTACAGTCATCGGGGCCCACAACAACTCATTTGCACTGTCCGTATGAGCATTAGAGTGCATCAGGAGGTCTGGAAGGACCAGGAAGTGATGGGTTAAATGCCGGTTGTTCCATTTGAAGTTCAAAACGCAGATAACCTTGACAGTCATCATGGTTGGCAGACGAAAGTCTAGTGGAAAGTGTGTTTGCTTGTTGACAAATGGGAGGTCCGATGTTCCTTCACTGAGAGCACTTGTGCAGCGTGTGGCTGAAGGCTGAGTTGTCTGCCCACAGTGTTAGAATAATGTCTGTTGTAGTTACATCATTCAGCTGTGAGTCTGTCGTGACCTTGGAGCAGAGAGAGTTACAGTCTATGGTGAGTTGAAGTACGCCAGCTGGCGACCTTGAACTGTGCTCTGAGCCAGGGTTCCCGCGGTTAGCTGGGAGATTTCCCGCGACCTCTGTGACCTGACCGTCTGGCTCAGGTGGTCTGGGTGACTGGGAAGGCAGAAGTTCACACGCTTGAGCCCAGACTTTCAGCAGTCTGGCGTTCAATAAGGGCTCAAAACAGTCTAGCAGGTCTTTGTGAGTGAACCAGGGAAACGTGTCCATTTGCGTTACACCCACGGAGGTACCAGGCTCACTCGACCAATGGTGTGGTGCATGGGAGCTGTGTGTTCAAGGTGGACCTCATTTGGACTGTGCGACTGCACATTCAGCTCACATCTTTGTGACTTGAGAGTCTGGCTTTGTCTTTCAGCTTCATTTCTCAGTCTTTCAAAAAGGTAAGGACAGGTTTCTGGGCAGTGGTAGGAGACTGTGTAACTGGTTTGATTTTCTACAGTCTTTTCAGGAGCAGTGTTCTGCTTGGAGTGAGCTTCGTCAACCAAGTTTTGCAGCTGCTGAGTAGACATACTGCGTGAGCAGGCCAAGGCTGCCAGGTGATCACTCACCGCAGGGTGCAGCTCTCAGAGAAGCAGAGTGTTGAAGATGAAATCTTCCTCCATTGCTGGCTGACCACGTGCTCTAAAGTAGGCCATTTGCCGTCGGCTGTAGCAAGTGTATGGGTTATTCAGTCTGCCCTGTTTTAGGTCCATGGCAGCAGGGAGCCCTTGATCTGATGCAGGGTCAGAAAGCTTTTGGATCAGAGCCTGTCGCAGGTGCTGGCAGTTGGATGTGACAGCTGCTGGCAAAGTTTCCTGGCCGTTGGATGTTTTGGGCAGTGGACTTTTAACCCCATTTGGAATTAGGGCTTCTTGACTGGTTAGGGGAAACCCGGTGATGTGTGTTTCCCCTCCCATGCCACTTTTCAGTACTCTGTAACCAGTGTCAAGTTCATTCACATAGTCTCTTTGTTGTTTCAGAGCCATAACTCCTTTCTGGGCCTGTTTGAGATGATTTTCACAGGTCAGGGCTTTAGTGTGTCTGTCTTTCAGCTTAGTCTCTGCTTTGGCTAGGGGAGCTTCGCTGTGTTGGAGTATTCCAGTCAGTTTTCTACGCTCCACCTCCAGGTGGAGCTCTGCAAGGGCTTTTTGAAGTCTTTGCAGCTCCTCCTGCAGCTCGGGTTTGGATTCATCCGCTGTCCAATGCTGGTCCTGGGTCTCGACGAGTCGCTGATCGTGGTGACGATGAATCTGGGCCTGATTACTCCGGGCATCCTCCGCCTGGAGCTTGAGGTTGTGGGCGATGGCTCGGATGACTCTCGCCCATTCTTTGTAGCTCGGCATTGGATCGTGGGCCATTAGTCGATTCAGGTTGTCGTCCAGCTGCTCGTTGCTTAGGTGCTGGGGATCCACAGCATCGTTGGGCAGGATCGTGCTGGTCAGGGAGCCCAACCCGGTCTTGAGTCCGTCCCCATGGGTGCTGGGGCTGGCTGCTCTGAACACGTTAGCTTGCTGTTGGCGAGAGAAAGACAGCACAAACAGAACTAATGCAAGCACGCGCAGGGCTAACGACTTATAATAATGCATGATTATATAATTTTTTGGTTTGGTTCCAGTTAACTGGTGCAGACAGTTAGTGGAATGTGGGCTAGACACTTAATTGTCGATAGCCAAAAGGACCACGCGGGTCAATCTGTGTGGGTGAGTGCTGGATTTAAATAAAGATTTCGACAGGCGGTAGCCCTAAGAGTCCTTTGATGACTCTCGCTGCTCAGTCGTCTATCTATTACTCAGTTTTCCGTGATGGCTCTCACAGGCTCTGCTTTTACATGAACTGAAAGAAACAAACACAGTACAGAAGCAAAACAGAACAGGGTGGATGCAATTAAATGAGAAATAGAGCAGTAAACAAATAGAAAGGAATAAAAATAGAATAGCAATAAACTAAAACAGAAGGGCTAGAGGGGAGAAGTGAAACTTAAACTTCCTATTCCAGCTGGGTTTATGATGGTGTCAGGCGAGTGCACTGTTGCGTCATAAATCCTAGAGGGATGGTATGGATCGAGAGCATAAGGGTTGGCCCGCACCTGAATAATTGAAGAATATGTAATATTCTGTGGCTTTCAATTAGGTGAAGTGACTGTATGTCACTAATTTAGGCCAGGGTGAATCATGGGTGCTCAGATAAGAACTCAATGGCAGGCCACCTTCAAACACTCTACTGCGGTGTCCGTGGCCACCTGTCCCCTTTGTACCACGGTGCAACCTCTCAAACAGGGAACATCAGCACAACTGTGCACTTCGGTAAGGTACTTGCGCCAACGGCCTGAGTGACCGGTCAAAATTGAGTTTTCCCTAAACTCAGAGTCTGTCCCCTTTACGGGCAGTTACTCCAAACGGGCGGTTCTGTCATGCAGAAGCCTGAGCAGGGAAATTAAACAAAATTGCCGTTTGTTGTCAATCTGGCTCGTTGCCTCCCTGTACCTGATACACAACTCGCTGATGTCCTTGCGTGTTGCCCGTGATACGAGGTCAGAATGTCCCCGATTCACACACAGTTAGTGCAAGAACCGCCAGGCCAGGCAGCTCCACTCACTGGAACTCACTGGGGCGACCGTCAACTCACCACCAGGCGGTGAAGGGCCTTATCTGCAGATACACAAGTGGTCACACAAACACAGCTTAATTGTAAATTTAAATCTGTTTAAATCTTGTTTAAACCAAATTTAAATAATCAAGTGTGTATGATAAAAGAGTAGGGGTCTAAAATGAACGCGCTAGAAGCAGAACAAAAGTAAAAATAAAATAAAACAAAAACAAATCAGATGCACTTGATTCAAATTTGAATTAAACTCTGTTCAATTAAATTTCAATGAGTGCATAGAATAACAGAATGGGAAAAATAGAAAAGAGGATAATTCAAAGGCACTTGATTCAAATTTAAATTAAACTTGTTCAATTAAATTTAAATGAGTGCATAGAATAACAGAATGGGAGAAAGAAAGGAGAAAGCCTTCCCTATTTGCAGATTCCCTAAAGATAATTTCTTGTTGATGAGCAAAATGCCAACTGATTGACACTACTTAATTTTAAAATTGAATTAAATGTTATTTAATTAAATTCAAAATAAGTGTATGAAATGAGGGAGGCTTGGGTGTGCGTGAATGTTATTGCCAGCCAATAACAAACAGGACCCAGGACTAAGAGTGAATGAAATAAAACATTAAGTAATAAAAGGGAATGAATTTCCAAAGTAAAACTAATGAAATAACTTGAGAGAAAGAGAGAGAAAAGACAAAAAGGGAATAGATGAAATAAAACAAAGTAGAATAAAAATAAAATAAATAAACTAAAATAAAATAGAGCAGATCTGTGAATATAGGAAAAGAATACAAGGGGAAAAAGAATTGACTTATCTGGCAGTGTCCACCAGGGGGCGCACTCTCAGAAAGTGAATTCTCTTGTTGGAAGGGAAACTTAATTTAAATTAAAAATTTAAACGTGTTTAAATTAAATTAAAATTAGTAAAACACATTCCAACACGATTGGAAAGCATAACCACCAAATGCAAATTACTTTTACAACTCCCCGCAGTATAGAGAAGCAAAAGATAATTTGCCAATTCACTGGACACTAAACATGCACTCCTTATCGCGAGTACACAACTTTGGGAATCAGTCCCAAAGTTTTGTGCAGACTTATAGCACACGAACATGTAACGCTTGCGGGATTCCTTCGCCGCGGGTTACAAATCAACATTGGATCAGGATGCTGATATAGCTCCAAACTCTCACACATCAATCGTTAAAGCAGATGAACTGCTCTCCGATTAGATTTGTAAGGGGGATCACGTGGTTTGGTTAGCTAGGCCGAACGACGTAACCCAGGAGCGCCAACTATTGTGAATTATTTGGACGACACAATTAATTCAGATTTAATAGTGGCAGATAATAATAAGGCCTTAAAAGAGATTTAGTGGGAATATCGCCACTAAACTCGTTTCAAAACGCGTTGCATACGATTCAATTCGTTAATTCAAGCGGAAATTAATATTAAACTGTATTTGCAAAAGACTGTCGCCCTCTTGCATACGAGTCTGAATATTAATGAACTGCAGTTATTTCACGGTCAACCAAGACTAGGCCTGCAGTGTTTTTAGACACAAACAGCAGCTTGTTAACGGTGCGAAGAGTGAGGACCCGAGCGTCTTCTCACTGAATAAAGCGCGCATGTACATTAAATCACACACAAATTATTCTACATTGCTCTTTTACCAAAAACCAAGTTTGAAACGTTGCTCGCGAATCCTCCACCAAATATGTAATGAATGTAGCGGTTATTAATCAATTTATGGATGAAATAAGGTTATGAATAAATTATGATTCATATATCGACCCAACGGGGAATTAAACATATATTGTGAATCAATTACAACAAATTATAATCAATTACATATATGATTAGTTCTGGTTTAATAATTATTTAGAGAAACTGTTTGTTTGTCCAGCAAACTAAGTCCCTCACAGAATATTATAAACAGAGTTATTCTCTGGCCATGAAAATAACTTATAGCATCAAAGCATAAAGCGATCGAAAAACGTTAAAGTGACTTGGTAAAAACGTGCACGAGATGCTCGTGAGACAATCGGGAGAGAACACACAAGAAATTGTGTGTCTTTGCTTTTATGACAGATAAGCCGACACACCTCCTTGAGGTGGGGTGGCCAATAACATGGGTGCAAAGTTGGCGGGAAAGCTTTCCCTTTGTTTGGCCTCACGACTTAATCTGCATGATTTATGACTCTCAGATCAGATTTCAAAATGGAGTGCGTTCTTCACAGTATCATTAAACACATAGAAAAATGCATTTGTCAGCTGTGTGACATATCTCAGTGAATAGCTCGTGTCCGGAGCTTTACGGAGAGATCAAACTCGGTACATCAGAAATGCCTATAAAAGAAGTTATGGTTTACAGACAGAATTCTATCATTAAAATGAGCACTAGCACAAATACACGCATTTAAACACTAGGAAACATGCATACGCTTCAAAATACAGAATGGGTATATGTTGGCATAATTGTATCTTACATATACAGACAAAAATGTATGTTTGTGTGTTTCTGTACGCGTCTGTGTGTGTGTTTTGTGTGTGTGCCCGTGTGTGTGGGTGTTGGAATGTGGATCTGGTCAGTCTCTGGGGGGGGGGAGCATGCACGGTCAGCACTCGAGGGTGCTGGCTGTGAGCATTGTGAGCTGCTTCCTTTACGGACGCTCCGCTCCCGCCTGGCACTCTTTGAGGAGGGCGCTCAGGCTCGCGGTCCTCAGGGTTCGGGTCCCGCTGTTGCCGAGGCACAGCGTCGATCTAGATCTTGGGGATCGCAAATGGATTTATCAGAGGGGTTTGAGACGGGCGCTGCCTTATCTCAGCCTTTACCTGATAGATCCAGTGCCTTTTCTCAGTGTTTGGAAGCACGCCCTGCGGTTCCTTCCACACTGGATCAGGCACCGGTGCTCGAAGCGTACAGCTCTGAGGAGTTGGATGTGGAGAGCATCGATGCAGCGGAGAGTGTGGACTCGCCATCCCACTCTCCGGCTTATGAGGAGTTGGTGGAGGTTGTTACTCGCGCTGTTGCTAGATTAAATCTTGACTGGCCAGCAGAAAGGCAGGACGTTCGTCCCAAAAGCAAATTAGATGAACGCTTCCTGCCCTCGCGAGCACAGCCTCCGCGTCGGGGTCTCCCGTTTTTCCAGATCTCCACACCGAGGTGTCGAGATCTTGGAAGAAACCAGCCTCGTATCGTGTGCATAGTGCTCAGACCACGCACTATGCATCGATAACGGGGCTTAAAGAGCACGGTTATGGGGCGATGCCTAAAGTGGAGGAGACGCTCGCGAGCTATCTTTCTCCACAGTCAGCATCGTCCCTAAAGGCCCCGACGCTGCCCACTAAACCAGTCAGAGTCACATCTGGTTTGGTGGGCAAAGCTTATACAGCTTCTGGTCAGGCGGCAGCATGTCTTCACACCATGGGCGTGCTGCAAGCCTACCAGGCTGAATTATTGGGGGATATTGATGAGAACGGGGGAATTTCGCCCGACGTAGTCGATGAGCTACGTCGGGCTGCAGATTTATCTCTCCGTGCCACCAAAGAAACGGCCAAATCTGTGGGCCGCGCTATGGCAGCTCTAGTGGCCACGGAGAGACACCTATGGCTGAATCTTAGTTCCATCAAGGATAAACATAAAAACTTCTTTCTGGACGCCCCGCTTGCGCCCCCTGGCCTTTTCGGCGACGCCGTCAACACTGTCGTCGAGAGGTTTCAGGAAGCTAATAAGCAAGCGGCAGCGTTCCAAAAGCTCCTCCCCCGTAGATCTCATATCCCCGGGGCTGCTCAGCAACACCAGCAGCCCCAAACATCAAAAGCCAGCTCCTCACAGCAACACCGTGCCACTCAAAAACAGAGCGTCACTACCCGCGCTCCTCCTCAAAGATACGGGGGGTCGGGTGGTCGTGCTCAGCCGCAGCCTTCAAGGGGTAGGACAGATCTGAGGAATGTCATTATCGCCAAGAAGGCTGCGGCGAAGAAGTCCTGACGCCACGAGTATCAGGACTCTGAGGGCAGCCCCCTCTGGAGGGAAATGGTGTACACCTCCTCTTACGGTACCCAGTTCCCTTCAGTGCCCTCAGGGGGCCGTTCTGCTAACCCTGCCACCTCGTGTGTTTCAGGGCGCAGTGGTTCCCAGCGAGCATTTATCCATGTGTCCGCCCGGAAACGTAGCGGCACTGGGGTGCTCGCTCCCTCTGAGGAGGGTCTCAGAACAGTCAATTCTGGTGCCCCCTGCCGGTGCGCCGCTTCAGGGCACCGAATTGATTGTTCAAATTACACCAGAGGCCAGTCTCGAGAGACTGGTTCCCTTAGTAGAATATCTGACAGCGTGGAAACTACTGCCAAATATTTCTCAATGGGTCCTGCGTACAATCGAAAGAGGTTATGCCATTCAGTTCGGGTCTCGCCCGCCCAGGTTTATGGGGGTCCTTCCCACAGTAGTGGGTCCCGAGCAGGCTCTGGTTATGGAGCAGGAAGTAAAGACTCTCTTGGAAAAGGGGGCCATAGAATATGTACTCCCAGCCAACAGAGAGAGCGGCTTTTACAGCCTGTACTTCATAGTTCCAAAAAAGGATGGGGGGGTTGCGTCCCATTTTGGATCTGCGTCTGCTGAACCAGTCAGTGAGGAAGCTCAAATTCAAAATGTTGACTTTACGACAAATCGTGTCACAAATCAGGTCCGAGGACTGGTTTGTCACGATCGATCTCAAAGACGCGTACTTCCACATCTCCATCCTTCCACATCACTGGAAGTTCCTAAGGTTCGCTTTTGGGGGCAAAGCTTACCAGTATCGGGTTCTTCCGTTCGGCCTAGCACTTTCACCCCGCACTTTCACCAAATGTATGGATGCAGCCCTGGCACCTCTTCGTCTTCAGGGAATTCGCATCCTCAACTATATCGACGATTGGCTAATATTAGCCCAATCACAGCAGTTAGCGATTCGGCATCGAGATGTCGTCCTCGCTCACATGGGAAAGTTGGGGCTCAGGTTAAATGCCAAAAAGAGTGTGCTTTCTCCGGCTCAGAGGACCACTTTTTTGGGCGTGGTTTGGGACTCAGTAACGATGCAGGCGCGTCTTTCGCCTGCTCGTATAGAATCGATCCTTTGTACCGTAAACCGAATGAAGCTAGGCCAGTCACTCACTGTGAAACAGTTTCAGAGACTATTGGGGCTGATGGCAGCAGCGTCCAACGTGATTCCATTTGGCCTGCTGTACATGAGACCCCTACAGTGGTGGCTCAGAACCAGGGGGTTCTCTCCGAGGGGGAATCCTTTTCGCATGATCAAGGTCACGCGGCGATGCTTACGTGCCCTCGACATGTGGAAGAAACCCTGGTTTCTATCCCAAGGCCCGGTGTTGGGAGCTCCTTGTCGTCGCAAGATGCTAACGACAGATGCTTCCCTCACGGGTTGGGGAGCGATCCTAGATGGACGCTCAACTCAGGGTCTGTGGAGCAGACATCACCTCTCCTGGCACATCAACTGCCTGGAGATGATGGCTGTTTTTCTGGCTCTCAAGAATTTTCTCCCAGACCTCAGGGGCCACCATGTTCTTGTCCGGTCAGACAACACATCGGTGGTTGCCTACATAAATCATCAAGGGAGTTTGCGTTCTCGCCAGCTTTACAAACTGGCTCACCAAATTCTCCTGTGGTCCCAAGGGAAATTGTTGTCACTTCGTGCAGCCTATATTCCAGGGGTCCAGAATATCGGAGCAGATGTCCTGTCGAGGCAGGGGCTGAGGCCGGGGGAATGGAGGCTCCATCCCCAGGTGGTGGAACAAATTTGGGGGGTATTTGGAAAGGCTCAGGTGGACTTGTTTGCGTCTCGGGAGATATCTCACTGTCCGCTCTGGTTCTCCCTCACGCATCCAGCTCCTCTAGGGCTGGATGCCTTGGTACAGACGTGGCCGAGGCTTCGTCTGTACGCTTTTCCCCCGATCGCTCTGCTCCCGGGAGTCCTGGAAAGAGTTCGCCTGGACCAGGTCCGGCTCATCTTGATAGCCCCTTGTTGGCCGGGCAGAGTATGGTTCTCAGACCTAATATCCCTTCTCGATGGCTCTCCTTGGAAGATTCCGATCAGGAGGGATCTCCTGTCTCAGGCGGGGGGCTCAATATTTCACCCTCGCCCAGAACTTTGGAGCCTGTGGGCTTGGCCTCTGAGGGGGCTCAGCTCATAGACTCTGGTCTTTCAGCCGAGGTTGTTAGTACCATTCTTCATTCTAGGGCTCCCTCCACGAGGAAGTTATATGCATTGAAATGGAAGCTTTTCACTGCTTGGTGTACTGTTCGTCAGTTGGACCCAGTTATCTGTCCTGTTGGTTCAGTTCTCGAATTTTTGCAGGAGAAGTTCTCTGCAGGGTTATCTCCCTCCACCCTTAAAGTTTATGTGGCGGCCATTGCGGCTTACCATGTACCTTTGGCTGGGGTATCCCTGGGGAGGGACCCTCTGATCACCCGCTTCCTTCGTGGCACTCTGAGGCTGAGGCCTGCGGTACGCTCGAGGGTTCCAGCGTGGGATTTGGCCGTGGTGCTCCAGGGCCTTTCCCTAGCTCCCTTTGAGCCTATTGAGGAGGTGCCAATTAAGTTCGTCACTTTAAAAACTCTTTTCCTCCTCGCTATTTCTTCTCTCAAGAGAATTGGGGATTTGCAAGCTCTTTCGGTGTCTCCGTCGTGCTTGGAATTTGCACCTGGTATGGTTAAAGCTTTCCTTTATCCCAGACCTGGGTACGTCCCTAAGGTCCCCACTAATGTGGCTAGACCCATTGTACTGCAAGCCTTCTGTCCTCCCCCTTTTAGGGATTCAGACCAGGAACGCTTCAATCTGCTTTGTCCTGTTCGGGCATTAGACACTTATGTACACAGAACTGTCCTGGGGCGTAAGTCAGAGCAGTTGTTCATATGTTTTGGGTCCCCTAGTGTTGGGGCCCCGGCGTCTAAGCAGAGAATGAGTAAGTGGGTAGTTGAGGCTATCTCACTTGCGTATGAGTCGGCCGGGCTTCCTTCCCCTTTGGCAGTCCGGGCCCACTCCACTAGGAGTATGGCGGCTTCTAAGGCTCTGCTTTCAGGAGTATCTTTACAAGACGTTTGTGATGCGGCAGGCTGGTCCTCACCACATACATTCGTCAGGTTTTATGACCTTGACCTTGGCTCCACTCCTGGGGCCAGGGTTCTGTCTAGTGCTGACGAGTCACATTAGACAGGCATTGGTCAATATGGCTGCGTGGGTATATACGTTCCCAAAGCGTCAATATCTCGACGCAACGCGAGTTCCCTTGAAAGGGAACGTCTCGGTTACTTATGTAACCTTAGTTCCCTGAAGAGGGAACGAGACGTTGTGTCGCCCTGCCATACTTCCTGCATGCTTGTGTGGAATTACAAATTTAAGAATCTGTTTAAAATCTGCAGATCCTACATCCTGACCATTTGGCAGGACAAGCTCAAGATACAGCAGTGCTTTTGTCTCTATGATAATGTAAAGGTATAGGTGATACTGCCAGACTGATTGGATTAGCACCTATGCATTTGAATGACACAGTTATGCTGATTAGACCATGGCTAGGAAATGTAAGCAATGATCTGATTCCTGTACTGCATTTGCATCCTTTGTTTAGATTGTCCACACCTCTACTCTATGTATCCCTCCCCCTTGAATGTATATGAACTACCAAGTCACTGCTTTAGTTTAGATTTTGGATGACCACAGCGACGCACAGCATGATTCTCAATAAAGAGTAACTTCTGCTTCAAGAGATCCCAAAGTCTCCTGGTCTATGCTTCTGAGATTTCCAACACTTGTCAGCGACTACTTCAGACTCTTGAAGCTAGCGCTGCTTTGTTTGAGTGTGCTTTATAGTTTCCTGGTCGTGACGTCACCCGCCTCTGACGTCTCGTCACACCATTGGACGGATTTCACATGTGCGTCATGACGACATCACGCGTTGCGTTCCCAAAGCGTCAATATCTCGACGCAACGTCTCGTTCCCTCTTCAGGGAACTAAGGTTACATAAGTAACCGAGACGTTTTCTGTTTACCCTCACAGGTCCACAAACCTGCCGAAAGTCACAGTCGTCCGGAGCCGAGTTAGTGATTAACAAACAAAGTTCATCAGGTTAAAAGCGTTCTGAAAACTCCAAAGTTTATTGACTCTGAACGGATCCATCCAGACGTTACAATAAACTCAAAAATGTAATAGAAATCACTTTTAACACTGAAGTGATTTGTGTAACTTTGTCCAAAAACTACTTAGAAGTTAAAAACAACACATTTAGACATCAGCACTCATCATACAAACCTCAACAATGGTGACAATAAAAAAAATCTGCAGCATTTTATTCATGCATGCTGGGGACCTTGAATGTGTTTCGTATGCTGCATGAAGCATTTCACCATTGATGTGTTTCATATGCCAAATGTTGATGACTGTGAGTGTAAAAATGATTGGTTGAGTTTGATACATTTCAATTACAGAGGAAAAAAGTAGTTTAAACCACTTTAATGCAATCTTTTGTCTGTTATTAGAACAGACATGTTGATCTGATTTATCAATGCAGAAATGTTTTCTGAAAATTTTAGAAATTAATAGAAAATAATTTTAATCAAAATTAAGTTGAAAGAACATTTGAGGAACATTATATCTTATAAAAACGTTCCTGTAACATCAAGAAAACTGGACGATTTTAATGTTCCCAGAACCAACACTGAATATTTAGAGAACGTTCTTATAACTAAATTCTGTTAGCTGGGAAGAAGACAAGAAAAGTGTAAAAAAAAACTCTTTACTTTCAACACTTTCAGGGATCTTTTTCCAGTATTTTTTTTTTTTTATAAATGTGTATATTTTGTAAATGTTTCATTGATCATGTTTTTATTATTGTGATATTTTGTGATGTGAGTCCTGTCTCTCCTGTAGATCTCTGATCCCAATGAAGACACATATACAGCTCTTGAGCTCAAGTCCACGACCTCTGACCTGTACGACACACTCACAGTAAGTGAGACGTCACAGTCAGATGATCCGTCACAGATGATCACATGACTGATCTCTCTCTCTTTCACACAGACGGTTCAACCCAGAGCTCCTGAAGACTCCTGCAGGACTCTTGATCCTCAGAGCTTTTCTAAACATGAGAATCAATCAGTGAGTGTCTGAACCTGCAGCTCTTCTCAATATCATCCATCAAACTCTCTTCAGCTCTAGTGTGATTGATTTGTGGATCTTGTGAAAGGTGTATAATGTTGTTGATGAACTTCAGTCAGTCTTTCTTCATCTTATTGTTTGTTAGAGTATAATATAGCATAATACAATGTGTGGTACTTTACAATTAACCTTCTGGAGTCTGAGGCTGATTTGGGGCTTGGGGAAGTTTTGACATGCCCTGACATTTGTGCTTTTTTCATTTGTTCATAAACATATAAATGACAAAAGTGTCATTACACTGTATTCAGCACAAACTAGGCTACAATAATATGTGAGGAACATGTACGTACATGTTTGTGTCAATTCGTCCTTGAAGTCGGAGGGCGCTCTGTGCATTTTAGTCCACAAATTCATCTAAAAGAAGAAGAGGCTATTCCATGAATGGAGTTTCGAATTCATACAGCAGCAGGAGGGTGCTAAAGAAACAAAAACTCATCTAAAATTCATCCATAGAAGAAAAGTAAACAGGAACTAACTGTATGTCTTCTAGAGATCGCTAACCATGACTTTTACATCCAGATAAACACTTTTCAAGACAATAAATACACGATTGAGATGATGAATGCATGTATTGCCTCTGAATTTGCGTCTGAATAGCGCTGACTCCGTGGGCGTGGCCGCATTAGCGGATAATGAGCTGAATCACGGATTTCTGACATGGCTCTCTTTTCATACAGATTACATAAACACAGAAGGTTTGTTTTTGATTTGACTTACATGATTTAAAACATGACATGTTAACGTTTTTTTAGACATAAGTTAATTTTTTCTGTGATTAGTATTCACTAAGTTACAGTTCATTTTCTGAGAACTATCAGATTGGACTTCGTTCAGAGGGAGAGGAGAGATCACGCATCATGTTAGTTTTCTTAATTTTACAAAAAGCACAACATTTTGTTTTTACTTTGAGTGTATATAAATAAAAGAAGACATTCTATAGTTTCAATTGATATATTACTTATGTCTCTATGACAAAAAATGAGTATTTTAAGTCTGTTTTGCTGCAATGTGAAAAAAAACCTGCAAAACGCGCCGGCGCGTTTTCAGACCTCAGAGTGTTAAAATCATATGCATGTCAGAAGTAGGCCTTCATGTAGGCCTGATTCTAAATAGGGTTTGCTGTGCTTACAGAAAATTGAATCACAAAGCGTGCATGAATGTAAATTGAAGAGTCTATTTTGAGCTTGAAGAAAGAGAAAAATATGGTCAAATAACTTGGCCCCAGATCATATCACAAATATGAGCCCAAAAGGGTGGGCAGACAGCTGTTAACTCTGCAGATCTAACAGGCTCCGCTTGTAATAAAGTGTGTATTCTGAATCAAAGATTTTGAGAAGTGTTGTTTTTATAAAACAAAGAAACCACAACATTTTGGCACCCCAGATGGGACTGGATTGAAGCACAAGTGGAAACGTCTCGGTTACATATGTAACCCTCGTTCCCTGAAGGAGGGAACGGAGACGTACGTCAGTAGTGACCGACGAATTGGGATATCACTAGAGAGCCCTATCAGCTTCGAGTGAACTAAAACAAGCCAATGGAATTGGCGTGCGATATTTGCATAATGACAGAGCAAAGCTAGGGCTGGGTCTGCCTCCTCCGAAGGCAGCGCTTGCAGATTCACTACCTGATCTCTGAAGGGAGTGGTAGGAACCTTGGGCACAAACCCGGGCCGGGGTCTCAGGATGATGTGAGAGTCGCCGGGCCCGAACTCTAGGCACGATTCGTCGACCGAAAATGCGTGCAGATCCCCTACCCTCTTCAGAGAAGCCAATGCAACCAGGAGGACGGTCTTGAGAGACAGTGCTTTTAACTCGACTGATTGCAAGGTTCGAAGGGCTGACCCCGGAGAGATGTAAGAACCAGGGTCAGATCCCAAGAGGGTATGGAGGAAGGGCGAGAAGGATTCAGTCTCCTCGCCCCCCTCAGGAACCTGACGATCAGATCGTGTTTCCCCAGGGACTTACCCTCAACTGCATGGTGATGTGCAGCGATCGCGGCAACATACACCTTCAGGGTGGAGGGAGACAGCCTTTGCTCCAACCCTTCTTGCAGGAAGGAAAGCACGGATCTGACCGAGCATAATCGGGGGTCCTCTCGGCGAGAGGCGCACCATTCTACGAATAGGTTCCACTTCAGCGCATAGAGGCTCCTCGTGAAAGGAGCTCTAGCGGAAGTGATGGTGTCTACGACCGCATGCGGGAGATCACTCGGAACCTCCGCATCCCGTCCAGGGACCACACATGGAGGTTCCACAGGTCGGGACGCGGGTGCCATAGGGTGCCCCGTCTCTGAGTCAGGAGGTCCTTCCTCAGAGGAATCGGCCAGGGAGGGGCTGTCGCGAGAAGAATGAGGTCCGAGAACCAGGTCCGGGTGGGCCAGTACGGAGCCACTAACAAGACCTGCTCCCCATCCTCCCTGACCTTGCACAGGAGTTGTGCGAGAAGGCTCACTGGGGGAAACACATATTTGCGTAGACCCGGGGGCCAGCTGTGTGCCAGGGCATCCGTGCCGAGCGTGCCGCCGGTCAGGGAATAGAACCACTGGCAGTGGGCAGTTTCTGGGGAGGCAAACAGAATTATCTGGGCCTCGCCGAAAAGCTGCCAGATCAGCTGGACCACCTGGGGGTGGAGCCGCCACTCGCCCGCAAGTGGAGGCTGCCGTGAGAGCTCGTCGGCTGCACGGTTGAGCACACCTGGGACATGAGTGGCACGAAGGGACCTCAGATGCTTCTGACTCCACAACAAGAGATGGGGGGCGAGTTGCGACATGCGACGGGAGCGTAGACCACCTTGATGGTTGATGTACGCAACGGCCGCAGTGCTGTCCGAGCGGACCAGTATGTGCTTGTCTGACAGCAGCTCCTTGAAGCGGCCCAGTGCAAGACGTACTGCGCAACTCCAGGCAATTGATATGCCAATGCAGTTGAGGCCCCGTCCATAGACCCGACACTGCATGCCCGTTGTATGTGGCCCCCCATCCGGTGACGGAGGCATCTGCGGAGACCACAGCGTGCCTGGACACCTGTTCCAGGGGCACTCCGGCCCGCAGGAACAAGGGGTCCGACCACCGGATGAGAGTGCGTCGGCAGCTCTGTGTCACGGGGACACGGAGCGCACCACGCTGCCATGCCCATCTCGGGACCCGGCAGCGAAGCCAGTGTTGAAGCGGTCACATATGGAGCAATCCGAGCAGCGTTACCACAGCTGCAGATGCCATATGCCACAGGAGCCTATGAAATAGTTTCAGTGGAGCCGCTGTCCTGCGACTGAGCATACTTAGGCAGGTCAACACCGATGGGTGACCGAGTCTAGCTCAAGACCGAGATAAGAGATCCTCTGCCCGGGGGAGAGTTTGCTCTTGTCCCAGTTGACCCAAAGCCCCAACCATCTGAGGTGAGCTAAAACCATATCCCTGTGTTCGCACAACTGTGCTCGCGAGCTGGCCAGGATCAACCAGTTGTCGAGGCAGCTGAGAATACGAACGCCTTGTTCCTTGAGGGGAACAATGGCCGCCTCCGCAATCTTCGTAAAGACGTGGGGTGACAGGGCCAGCCCGAAGGGTAGGACTTTGTACTGGTATGCCCGACCCTCGAAAGCAAACCGTAGGAAGGGTCTGTGGCGAGGCAGAATCGAGACATGAAAGTATGCGTCCTTCAGGTCGATTGCTGCAAACCAATCCCGGGGACGGACGCATTCGAAAATGCGCTTCTGTGCATCTTGAACGGCAACTTGTGAAGGTACCGGTTCAAGACGCACAGATCCAGGATTGGCCATAGCCCACCGCCCTTTTTGGTACAATGAAGTAGGGGGCTGTAAAACCCCAACTTCATATCTGCTGGAGGGACCGGCTCGATTGCATCCTTCGCCAGGAGGACAGCAATCTCCGCCCGGAGAACAGGTGCGTTGTCCAGTGACACCTGAGTGTAGTGGACACCCCTGAAAACCGGGGGACGCCGGGCGAACTGAATCGCATAGCCGAGTCTGATGGTACGAATGAGCCAGCTGGACAGGCTGAGGAGCGCTATCCACGCTTCCAGACACTGAGCCAGCGGGACCAAAGGCACCACAGACGCACCAGGGGTGGGGCAGCGAGGCAGAGTACGGGGACCCGACTCGGACGGCATGGGAGCGGCCCGGAGTATGGTCAGACTCTGCGAGGCAGCAGTGCGTATGGGAGACGCGGCCTGCACCATCACACTGCCACCTGCTGGCGATGTGAGAGGGGGCTGCGCGTGACAAGGCAGGTCCTCGCACGCTGACAGCCGCAAGCAGAGTACGGGGACCCGACTCGGACGGCATGGGAGCGGCCCGGAGTGTGGTCAGACTCTGCGAGGTAGCAGTGTGAATGGGAGACGGCACATGGGGTGCGGCCTGAACCACCACACTGGAACCTGCTGGTAAAGTGAGAGAGGGCTGCAACACCCTCTTGGAACCTGGAGGATCAGACAACAGTTCTATTCGTGGGTACCACTGGACTCCGGAGAGCCAGCGGTGGAACAGACCAGAATTCTCCACCCGGCCCTCCTCCGGGGAAAGAACTGTTTCCTTCAGCTGCAGGTCACCATATCCCCAGGACCGCCTCCTGTTAACCAACTGGGTTGGCTGCGGGGAGAGCGGGCTGGGTTTTAGGCCAGCTTGAGAGATGAGCACATCGAGAAAGTGTACTTGACGATGACACATCCCAGCAAGACTAGCCAGGGGTGTTTCCGGACCACCATGGTGGACATTGTCTGGCCAGAGGCCTGCGCTATGACCTGCATCATGCGTAGCTCAACCCTGACTCAGAACTACCCACATGCAATGAGTGCTTTGGCCTACAACGGACTTGCCGGGGGCCAAGACCCATGCAGGGCAGAGGTGGTGTGCCCGTAGCACTGCGACCCCACCCTAAAGGGTAGTGAGAGAGAAAAAACTTGTAATGCACATTATGGCCCCCTTGGCATTCCATATTTAACACCAAAGAGGCTACAAAACCAAAGCCAAGTTTTTCCATGCACATCCGGGCACAGGGGGCGGGGCAAGGCGAGTGCGCGTCACACAACGCCCCCAGGGGCCCGGGAAAGCATGGTTGTTAAGTCTGAATCTGATTCAGCATGAGCACATCACGACTGTGGGATGCTCAGCATCATCTTCATTTTCAGAGCCCAACAATACTCTCTCAAATGTAGCAGTCGACATCTGATCCTCTGCTGGAGCTCCGACTAAGACGCTAGGTCCCTCATGAGAAGGACCAGCAATCCAAGCAGAAGCTACCAGCCATGTTGGACAGTGAACGTGGCCGTCCAACTGGATGACACGGCGCACTGGGCGCCGACGTGGCCATGTTTTACTAAACATGAACCACCCACGGACATAGTCACAACATGTTTGCGATGCACTAGAGGAGTGGGGGGCCCACGGAGAATGGCTCGGCGGGTATAGCCCCACTGTGATCCTCTGGTCACCCAGGCTTTATCCAGTATTTATCTTATTCAGAAAAATAAACTACATCAGGGAATAAGTGAGGGGAGTCCACCTCATTAAAGGCGCTCGAGTCTCGACCGTGTATCTAGAGCGCCAGACGACGCGCAGGGTTGCCATGGCAACACGCGCTGTCAGCCGGCAGCTCGACGGCACACGGTGCGCTGAACGCTCAAGCCCTTACGAGAAAGGCGATACAAACAACACGCCGACGTGGGCATATTCTCATAAGAGAATATGAACCACCCACAAACACAGTCTCAGCACGCTAAGCAGACATGAGAGAAAGTGATTGTGGCCGTCAGTGAGGATAGGAAACGCCCGCCTCCAGAAACGCACAGACAGAATGACAAATATCTCACGCCAATTCCATTGGCTTGTTTTAGTTCACTCGAAGCTGATAGGGCTCTCTTGCGATATCCCAATTCGTCGGTCACTACTGACGTACGTCGAACGTGACCGACTGAAAGGGAACCACAGTGGTGGACCCTGCGGTAGTCAACGCAAAAAAAGTGTCCACAAGGTAAGCGATTTATGCTTATTATTTGTGTTGAATACCGGAGAGTTCATTGTGGTAAAACACTTAAAAGCTTTTCCAAATTTAAAAATAATTATTAATCTTTGATTCAAGAATATTTGCATGAAGTGTGTCAGGCCTGGGTACTGATAATGATGTCAGTAGATCTGTGTTAATGCATGCACACAGATGGAAATGTTCACAATTACCACGTTATATCAAACAAAAGTCTGATAAACGGTCTGCTCGGGTGAACGGTTTAGAGATTTTAGTTAAATTCTTTGTGCAAGATCAAAGAAAATTGTTTTTTTTATTTTAACCTGTTAGCCAGCACCCCCGCTTTTGGAAAATCCCCAAAAATGACATACCCAAACTAAAACAGATACAGTTCATGAACCCTTTGCACTAAAAGCATAAGTAAGGTCTCATTTGAAAGCAGACACTTTGCAGTTTATTGTAATCTCATAATTAATTATTGTCACAAAGAAGAAAATAGTTTAAAATAGCTTTGAAATTTTGAAAAGTTATTAGAAATGTATTTTTATGAAATATATTTATGAAAATGAAAGTGAAGTTGGCCTTGTGGCAATCTAGAAATGCACTGCAGCTAAAGCCACATGTCTGACCATGTTATATTTCAAATCTGAAGATGATAGGTTTAAAACTCTGAGTTTTATTACATGTTTTTCAAGACCATGTCATGAGACTTTATTTAGAAAGGACTCTAAAATGTTAACTGATGTTTATTGTCATCTATTCAAGGGTATTGTCGATATTGTGTTTGAAGTGCCCCATTCAATTTCAGTCTCCCCTGAACACATTCACACCTCTCCAGCCAGCTTATGGCTTTTATTATTCTTTTCTTTTGTCTCTATTATAATTACTAATGTTCTATTCAAGATTTAATCCTTCATTTCATTCACCAAACTTCTCACTTCACCTTCTTTCAAACTGTATCTAATGCCCTTCTTGGAAAAAAAAAAAAAAAAAAAAAAAAAACAGAGAGAAAAAAAAAGTGAGCTTTACTATTAAAAATTATTTATTTGCATTAGCTTTAGATTAGAACAGGTGCATATCTGGGCTCGTTAGCATATTAGCTTAGCACACCAACAAAACATGACAATTTATAAGATTAAAACCACGTTTTTTCTCCAAACTTACTAGTCAATTGTTTTAAATAACCTTCTTTGATGTGATGTGGCTTTGGATCAAAAATCAGACAGAAAATATATAATTTTAGGCTATTCTGCACAATGAGAAAAGCTATCTCGATTAGCATTGCATTATAAATGTAATCTACTATTATGAATACCTGATATGGCGTGAAGAACACAGATAAACCACATATCGTCACAATCGTGTATTTATTACTTTCAAAAGTGACGTTCTGTATGTTTATATCAATGATTATAGCGATGTCTGGTAGCCTCTGTTAATTCTGTGTATGTCACATGACTGCCTCTTGTTCATGCTGTATAATTTGTGGACTAAAGGTGCACAGAGCGCCCTCCGGCTTCGAGTATGTGTTGGACACACAGTAGTCAGTGTATACAGCGCTCATATAATAACAACAGCGCATTTTGGGTAAAAATGTAATAAATATCTGTATAGAAAATTGACATAAACGTATGACAGTTCATTAATATTTCTCCAAATGTGCATGCTTTTAAGCTAAAAGCCCCGAGGGATGTTATTTTGTGGAGTTTTTTCATGATGATCGTACAGAGTTTTTTTCTCAATGGCTGAAGCTGACGCTCATATTTCAATGAAAAGGTAACGACTCCGTTTATCATATTCATAACTCCCGACGCATATTAACAAATAACGGTCACTATACGATGTTGAGTATAAAATAAAGATTAAAAATTGAAGCTCGAGTCTTAGATCTTTTTAATGATGTATAGTTTGTCAAGGTAATTATATTAAATCTAACAGTAAATTTGAGCTAATTTAAACAAAGAAGCTTTGGTGCGTCGGCGTGACAGTGTGGGTTAACAGGTTAAAAATTCTTTGTGCAAGATCAAAGAAAATAGTTTTTTATTTTAAAAATTCTTAGTGCAAGATCAAAGAAATTCGTTTTTTATTTAATTTTCTTTGTGAAAGATCAAAGAAAATGATCTAGCTCAAAATACTGCTCTGTGACGACACAGAGGGCTGCATGGTTGAGACTAGGATTATTTGTGATACCGCTTTATTGTTGATCGTTAAAGGGCTGAATCATAGATAATGGTTTTTATGTAGTTTTATTTATTTAGTTATTTATTTTATGGTACATAGAATTAAAAGGTCACAATAGGGAGTGACAGTTGCAGTGTCAGAGGCCTCTGTGTCTGTGTGTGACTTTATGTGTGTGTATTCCAGAATCCAAAAATAAGCTCCTCTTCTCTGGACTGTGAAATTTGATACTTGGTTAATGAAAAAGTTTGTGAGTAGAAAAGAAGATACATTGCAGTCCAAGGAAAAGGAGATACATTAATGGAATGCCTGTATGAGCCCTGGGGGAAAAAATGAGGCCCGAGGGACAAGTGTGAAAGGAAAAGATTGTCCAATTTTTAATAAAGGACTAAAGGTTTGAATGTGTTGATTGTGGTGTGAATGTAAGAAAGAATAAGTTAAGATATTAGCTGTGCAGAAATACAATTGAAAATAATATTTAATTTGTAAAGTTGCATTAACATAAAAAGTTAAAATAAAAAGAGATTAGTAAAAAGATATATAGGTTAAAGTTAAATATTTAAAAAGAAATTGGCATATAAAAATGTAAAAACACAGGAAAAAGAAAGAGAGGAAAAAGTAAAAAATTATAACGTAATTAAATAATAAATTGAGAAATTAGTAAGAAGAAAAAAAAAAGTGTAAAATAAGGTTAGTTAAATTAATTAAAAATAATGGCTGCCACTACACCAGTGGAAATGTTAGGGTCAAAGTACCCATTATGTAAGGATTTAATAGACAAAATGTCTAATAAATGGCAAAAGAGAACTAAAGATATGATGACAAAATGGCCTAAAGAAGGAACATTTGATGTGTCATTATGTGAGGAAATGGAAACTCTCATAAAAAATTATAAAGTAAAAGAGAGAAGTGTAAAAAGACAAAACAGAGAGGCAAAAAGAGAAAGAAGAAAAACCAAAACTGGCATTGTTTAAAAAAGAGGGAGAAGAAATATTAAAAAATATAAAGCAGGCAAGGAAAATATTAAAAGAAGTAGATAAAGAAACAAAGAAAAAAGAAGACATGATCACTAAACCACCTCCATATTTACCACCAGAAGGTCAGTTTCCAATACTTAAAGGACTGGTAGAAGTATCAGGAGCAATGCAAATGGAGGGACAAGTTGAATTAGAAAAAGAAAAACAATTAGGACCAGATGTAAGACGAAAAACAACTCAAAGTAAACAAACTAGCAAGACTTTGCCTTTAGACTGTTATGAACAGGCACAAACTGCTTTAGAAAAAATAAAAACAGAGTATGCAGGGAAATCACTTAGGAAAGAAGACAGTGAAATCGATATGCAAGCTCAGATAATTGAAGAGACAATAGATAAAAGAATTAAAGAAACAAAAAAAAATGATAAAAGATACAGATAAATTAGTAAAGGATATAACTAAATTGTTAGAAAGTTTACATGTAGAAAGTGAAGAGGAGGAATCATTTGATGAGGAAAGATGGTCACATGGTAGATAAAAAGGTACATTAGACCTTTAGCAAAGCAGTTACCAATTTTGATAAAAGGGACACAGGGACAATATGTTCCATGGGCTACACAGGACCTTGAGGGGCTGGTTAATCGTCTCCCTGACATTCATGAAGGGGCTGGAAAATGGATAAGAGTGTTTGAGGAAGAGACAATGGGCAAACTGTTAGCAGTGGGGGACATCAAAGCACTTCTGGCAAGAGTTATAGGTGGAACAAAAATGGAGGAAATGCTTGAAGCGTCCGAACTAGACAGAGCTGTGAATTCTTTTCTGGTGGATGGGACTGTGTTTGACATGTACCGTCCAGCAGTGTGGCAGACATTGCGACATGAATATCCTACAAAAATAGACCTGAAAGCATTAAAGGGTGAAGAGTTGGGAGACTCTGAGAGTCCATTCGCATATGTGCAGAGACAATTAAAAAGATGGAAGCAAGAGACTGAAGGGAATCCTGAAGGAGACCCATTAATGCAGGGGTCTCAAACTCAAATTGGTGGGGGGCCATTTCTGTGATTGACACCTCATAGGAGGGCCATATTAACATTCAAGCACAAGAAAGCGCAACATTTCAGAAAATTTACTTTCCTTTGCATTGTTTCTTATTTACTTAAAATTTCATTAGGCCTACTAAAATATTTATATAGCTATGCTATAAATATTTTATTTACCATACTAAATGTAAACAGCAGTGTCTATCTTATTGTTACAGAGTGTAATAATTATATAATACTACTAATATAAGACTATTAATTGCAATGGTGCAACTTCTCACATCCAACAAGGTGCATGGAATAAAAAAATATAGTAATTTAGGAACAAAACCAACACTTGTGGCATGGACTCCTGGAGGGGTCAGAAATAAAAAAAAAAAAAAACTGGAGCTATATATATCAACTTTATTTTGCCAAAAAAATAAAAATCTCTCATTGTTACATACATTATTAGTTTTAAACATTTAGTGGAAGTATTTTCCCTTACTTTATGTTAGCCTAAATGCATTAAAATCTTGCACTGAACAGCACTGTACTGAACAAATACAATCCCTGAATACTACATGTGTACACTCTTCTGTTTCTTGACAGACACCTGCAATGCTTGTGCTCACAAAGCTGAGACACGTTTGTCCAAGATGCCGTTTGAGCATCGGTAGCGTTTAATGGTTGCATCAGACGCGTTTCGGTGGTTTAAATCGACGCTCGTGACTTAAAGTCGAGTGCTTTTACTGTGTTTTAGGCAAGCACGCTCATAATAGAAGTGACGCGGTTGAGAGCGCGGCTCATGGTTGCATAGCAACAACAGACGCCACTGGAGCAAAAGCGCATTGGAAAGAAGGAGAATGCGGTGCGGGCGCTTATGTGACGCGATATGTGAATGCCCCTTAGAACGGCGACTTTTTCTTTGCATATCAGACAAGTAGCAACTAAAGAAGAAGAATAATAAAAAATTTTGCGGGCCGGATTATGTTTTATTTTTAAGATCAGTTGCGGGCCGGATGGAGGGGGAGGGCGGGCCGTAAATGGCCCGCGGGCCGGCAGTTTGAGACCACTGCATTAATGGCTACACTGTTCAGAAATGCTATAGTAGATGCAATGCCACAACCAGTAATAAGTAAACTGGAAGATGTGGTTGGTCTAAACTCTAAAACACACAAGGAGTTTTGTGATCATGTAACTCATGCTGTTGAACAGTACAGAAAAAATGAACAAAAACAGAAAAATCAAGAAAAAGACTTGCAAAGAAAATTGACTCAGTTACAACTTGAACAACTAACAAGTAGTCACAAGAAAAAAAATACAAGCAACTGTGCAAAAGGAAGGAGCTGCAGAACAAATGACTGTAACTACTCCTATAAATGTTCCACCAACAACTGTGCAGCAACCCCCACCTGCTGTGATCCCTCCTAACATGCAACAGGCCCCAACACCCACTGTTAATGTCTATGCTCAACAGACAGGGCCTTGGAAAGGAAATCCACCACAATGGGGGCAGAAAAGAAAAGGTGCACCTAATGGTTTTCCTCAAGGAATGTGTTGGAATTGTGGACAGTGTAAGGGTGGAACTCCTACAGGGGTTCAGGCTGTAAGGTTTGCCGAGCGACTAAAGAAACTTCATCAGTAAGATGTTAGAATACTGTACATTTCTTGTCTATTACCACCCACTGCAACTTATACCAACGACGGAAATAAGCGCAGTTATAATAGCAAAATATGTGGGAGAGCGTTGCTATAGTGTGACAATATTGTATTGCAATAGGGAGTACATTAATGTTAATACTAAATCAAAACTAGTTAACACATCATTTGTAATTGAAAGGGTTTAATGACAATATCTGATTATGGTTACACTTAAAATAATCACAAAATAGATGTATGAGATGATAAAATCGTATACCATTAATCGTACACAGCATGTATGAAAAAGTTACCTGAGAGAGAGAAAGAGAGAGAGAGAAAGAGAGAGAGGGCCAAAGAGTGCCCCAGAATCCAAGAAAGAAGAGCAGAGTATCAAAAAGAGCCCAGAGCAACAGTTAAAATCTTCTTTTATCCCTTCCTTGACCATGTGACTGAAACTCAAATGTGAGACATTCAAACTGACCAATCAGAAGATAAAACTTCCCCCCACTGTACTAAAGGTGTGACCATTTGTAGACCCCCGATGTACACACATCTTGGCCTACAGGCCTTGATCACTATCTCCTTTGTGCCTCCCAAATGGCCCTTGGCAAGAGAGAGGGGTGTGAAACAGTAAAGCAAATGTCTTTGTTCATTTTAAAATATCTTTGGATATTTTCAATTCTTACAGTCCCTCCTTGGCACCATTGGCCACACTCATGTGTCAAAAGGTGGCACAATCCATGAATACATGCTTTCTGTTGTGTGTAGATGTCAACTTCAGACTTCTTGTCCAGACTTGTTGCAATAGCAGTCGGTCAGTCTTCATTCTTTGTTCTCCTTTCAGTCCTGCATGAGAAGGTCCATCAAATGGTGTTGCACCATTCATAGATATGCAAATCATCCATCGAACACTTCACACCTCCACAAGAATCAGGCACTGATAATGGTAGAACTCAGTTGTCCCTCCTTTGAGACAAGACACAGGATTTGAACTTTGACAGCAAGGATTCTGTGATTTAAAAAAAAACATATAGCACAACAAACAGCAAAAGCATACATATGACAGTTTTCATTGGTCAGAGGTTTGATGTGGTCAGATTAAATTTGTCTCTGGCAATAAGTTCTTAAATCGATGTACTTGATAAAGTGGTCAAGGTGAGAATAAAAGAAGATCTTACAAGCTCTTACATTTTTTCTGGAAACATTGAAATAAATTGCATAATAACAAAACAACAAATGTTGGTTTAAAACACCCCATTTCATGAAGAGTATTAACAAATTATTCAGTGTAACCAATACAGAGATCCAAAACGTCTCGGTTAAAAAGGTAACCCTCGTTCCCTGAAGGAGGGAATGGAGACGTACGTCGGACAGACCGACGAATAGGAATCTCGCCAGAGAAGCCAATCTACTTCGAGTGTAACTAAACGAGCCAATGCACATTGGCATGCAATCATCTGCATCAGCTGCTCACCTCGCAGCGCGGGTATATAATGAGCAGCAGGTGCGTTGCATCTTCAGGTTTTCGCTGAGGAGCCGAACCAAGCAGGCGGCAGCACAGCAGGACAACAACTGTGGCGACGGGACGTACGTCTCCGTTCCCTCCTTCAGGGAACGAGGGTTACCTTTGTAACCGAGACGTTCCCATTCAGTCGGTCACGTTCGACGTACGTCGGACAGACCGACGAATAGGAATCCCTACCAAAGCGCCACAGGAGCTGCCCTCCTCCAGTGCTCTGTTGTAAGCCACCTGAACCCCCTTGCCTGCGGACGGTGGGACCAGGCTCACACAGAGAGGGTCGATCACTGTTGTTCCAAAACCCATTCAGTGAGACTATTGGATAACGCTGGGAAAGCGTAACCTTCGTTTGAAGGAACGCTGCGGAAGCCACATCCTTCCCCGAAGGAGTTATGTGGAGAAGTACATATGGACTAACCCTGTAGGGCTGTGCTACATATGGAAGAACTGGGGTGACTCCAACTCGATAGAGATGGGTTCTCCCAGAGGGAAAGACACGGCTTCGTTTAAGAGCAGCCGTGGAAAAGCCATATGGGATCCCCGTAGGGTCACACATATGGAACTCAGCCTAAATCCGGTTCTCAAGGATACAACGGAGTATAGGCCTGGCGCCAGACGCTCCACCACGTCGGCTGCCGAACGGTAACCGGAGGACTCAACAGGGTCTGCCCGTAGGGACTCTCTGGAGAATAGAACGCGCATGTAGCGCAGCAAGCCGACACTAAGCCGGGGCCTCTCCGTGCCTCTGACCTGAGGCGAGAACACGGGAGGAGACCGGCTCGACACGAAGGCTATAGTATCTAGCGAACGTGTTAGGTGTCGCCCAGCCCGCAGCTCTACAAATGTCTGTTAGCGAGGCGCCACGAGCCAGCGCCCAGGAGGATGCCACACCTCTTGTGGAGTGAGCATGCAACCTGAGCGGGCAGGGCACGCCCTGAGCTTGGTAAGCCAGGGCGATGGCATCCACTATCCAGTGGGCCATCCTCTGCTTGGAGACAGCCTTTCCCTTCTGCTGGCCTCCGTAACAGACAAAGAGCTGGTCTGAGGTCCTGAAGCTTCGAGTTCTGTCTATGTACAGTCGCAAGGCGCGAACTGGACAGAGCAAAGCCAGGGCTGGGTCTGCCTCCTCCGAGGGCAGCGCTTGCAGGCTCACTACCTGGTCCCTGAAGGGAGTGGTAGGAACCTTGGGCACATAGCCAGGCCGGGGTCTTAGTACCACATGGCTATCACCCGGCCCGAACTGTAGGCACGATTCGTCGACCGAAAATGACTGCAGGTCCCCTACCCTCTTGACGGAGGCCAATGCCACCAGCAGCAAAGTCTTCATAGACAGAATCTTTAAGTCTGCTGACAGCAAAGGCTCAAAGGGAGCAATCTGAAGTGCTCTGAGCACCAGAGTAAGGTCCCAAGAGGGTATGGAGGGGGACGAGGAGGATTTAACCGTCTCGCCCCCTAAGGAACCTGACGACCAGGTCGTGCGGACCAACAGATTTGCCATCTATGTGGTCGTGGTAAGCGGAGATAGCAGCAGAATGGACTTTGAGGGTGGAGGGGGACAGCCTACGCTCCAACCCCTGCTGCAAGAAGGAAAGCACGACACCGATCGAGCATCTTCGGGGGTCTTCCCGGCGAGAAGAGCACCACTCGACGAACAGGTTCCACTTCGAGGCGTAAGCACGTCTCGTAGACAGTGCGCGAGCCGAAGTGATGGTGTTAAGTTCCTCGGGGGGTAAGTCACCTAGAACCTCCGCGTCCCGTCCAGGGACCAGACATGGAGTTTCCAGAGGTCTGGACGCGGGTGCCAAAGAGTGCCCCGTCTCTGAGAAAGAAGGTCGTTCCTCAGAGGAATGGGCCAGGGAGGGGCTGTCGCGAGGAGTGAGAGTTCTGGGAACCAGGTCCGGTTGGGCCAGTAAGGCGCAATCAGCAAGACCTGCTCCTCGTCCTCCCTGACTTTGCACAGAGTCTGTGCAAGTAGGCTCACTGGGGGAAACGCATATTTGCGCAGGCCCCGGGGCCAGCTGTGTGCCAGTGCGACTGTCCCGAGTGTTCCCCCGGTCAGAGAGTAAAACAACTGGCAGTGGGAGGTTTCTGGTGAGGCAAACAGGTCTACCTGAGCCTCTCCGAACTCTCTCCAGATCAGCTGAACCACCTGGGGGTGGAGTCGCCATTCTCCTGGCAGCGCAGCTCGTGATAGCTCGTCGGCCACACGGTTGAGCACACCGGGGACATGAATGGCGCGAAGCGACCTCAGAAACTTCCGACTCCACAGGAGGAGATGGCGGGCGAGTTGCGACATGCGACGGGAGCGTAGACCACCTTGATGGTTGATGTACGCAACGGTCGCAGTGTTGTCCGTACGGACCAGTACATGCTTGCCCCGTAGCAGGCCTTTGAGGCGGCTCAGAGCAAGGCGTACTGCCAGCAACTCGAGGCAGTTGATGTGCCAATGCAGATGGGGTCCCGTCCAAACCCCTGACACTGCATGCCCGTTGTACGTGGCACCCCAGCCGGTGGCAGAAGCATCTGTGAACACCACAGCATGCCGGGACACCTGTTCTAAGGGCACTCCTGCCCGAAGAAACAAGGGGTCCGACCACGGACTGAAGGTTCGGCGGCACTCCTGAGTGATTGACACCCGGAACGTGCCGCGCTGCCACGCCCATCTCGGGACTCGGCCGTGAAGCCAGTGCTGAAGCGGTCTCATATGAAGCAGACCGAGCGGTGTTACAGCCGCAGCAGCCGCCATATGCCCCAGGAGCCTCTGAAAGAACTTCAGTGGGACCGCTGTCCTGCCGTTGAACGTATTCAGGCAGTTCAACACTGACCGAGCACGTTCCTCTGTGAGGCGTGCTATCTGCTCGACCGAATCCAACTCCATACCGAGAAAAGAGATCCTCTGCACCGGGGCGAGTTTGCTCTTTTCCCAGTTGACCTGAAGCCCCAACTGGCTGAGGTGTCTGAGCACCAAATCCCTGTGCTCGCACAACTGATCCCGGGACTGTGCTAAAATGAGCCAGTCGTCGAGATAGTTGAGAATGCGAACACCCTGTTCTCTCATGGGAACAAGGGCTCCCTCCACGACCTTCGTGAAGACGCGGGGAGACAGGGCCAGCCCGAAGGGTAGGACTCTGTACTGATATGTCCGACCTTCGAACGCGAACCGCAGGAAAGGCCTGTGTCGCGGAAGGATCGAGACATGAAAGTACGCGTCCTTCAGGTCGATCGCTGCAAACCAATCCCGGGGACGGACGCATTCGAAAATGCGTTTCTGCGTGAGCATCTTGAACGGTAGCTTGTGAAGGCTCAGATTCAAGACGCGCAGATCCAGGATCGGTCGTAACCCGCCGCTTTTCTTGGGTACAATGAAGTAGGGACTGTAGAACCCTGACCTCATATCGGCTGGAGGGACCGGCTCTATCGCATCCTTCGCCAGTAGGACTGCGATCTCCGCACGCAAGACAGGGGCATCGACATCTTTCACTACAGTGAAGTGGACACCCCTGAACCTGGGGGGACGCCGGGTGAACTGAATCGCATAGCCGTGCCTGATGGTCCGAATGAGCCAGCGGGACGGACTGGAGAGCGCTAACCAGGCCCCCAGAGACCGTACCAGCGGGACCAGAGGAACCACAGGCGCACCCGCAGCGGGGCAGCGAGGTGGAACGCAGGGACGCGGCCCGGGGGGCTCTCTCTGCGAGGCGGCCCGACGTGGCGTCACAGTGTGCTGTGCAACACTTACCTGCTTCCACGGGTGGACAGAGGGAGCAGTCGAGGCTTTGACTGCCTGCTGCTCGCTGCTGTCCGCTGGCGAGAGAAGAGGGGGATGAGAGTGGTGAGGTTCTTGCCCTCCCACTGCTCTCCGAGCCCTCTTCGGACCCGGAGATAGAGGAAACTGCTCTTTTATTGAGAATTTGGGTACCGCTGGCTGTTGGGCCAGCGGCGGAACAAAAACAGAAGGAAACAAAAGATTCTCCACCCGGCCCTCCTCCGGGGGAAGGAGCGGTGCGGTCACCACCTCCTGTAGAGCAGTTCTCTCCATCTCCGGGTCGCCAGTCCTAGGGCCGCTTGGACTTGGCCTTGCCACCCTTCTTCTTGGGGGGTGGCGGGACGGGCTGGGCGCCCCGACCGCGACCGGCTCCACGGCGCCGCTTAGCCGGAGGCTGCTGCTGCTGGGGCGCGGGAGCGGGGGCGGCCGCAAGGGGGCCTGAAGAACTTGTGGGTCATGACCACCCTCGTGCAGATCCCTCAGTGCCTTGGCCTGATGGACCTGCAACAACGCCATAGCGTGTAGGGCAGAGGCAGCTTCCCCACAGGCCTGGTAAGCCTTGCCGGTAAGATCCGACGAGTGCTTACAGGCCCGGGAAGGGAGAGACGGCTCCCCCCGCCAGGTGGAGTTAGGGCACAGTTGCATAGCAACGGCCCGTTCCACAGGGGGTATGCGCGTATAACCCTTCGCTGCCCCGCCGTCAAGGGTGGTGAGGGAGGAGGACCCACCGACACGGTTTCGGGCAGTAAAAGGTGCCGTCCACGTGCCAGTGAGCTCTTCATGCACCTCCCGGAAGAAAGGCACTGGGGTGGGGGGCTGAGAACCAGCCCTTGCCACCCCGAGATACCAATCGTCCAACCTCGAGGGTTCGGGACACGGTGGAGGATTCCACACGAGCCCGACCCTGTTGGCGGCCCGGGAAAGCATAGCCATCATTTCCGGGTCTGAATCAGGCACAGTTGTCACTCCCGAGGGAGGCAGCTGCGCCGAATCGTCATCCCCGGAAGTATCAGGCTCACCCTCCGATGCAGCGATCGACATCCGGTCATCCTGGGGAGCTCCGAAGGATACGGATGGTACACACCTCTGGGGTGGTCCACCGCGCTCCCCCGGCAGCTCTACTGGCTGCGGAGTGCAGGAGGGATGAGGGTTCCTAGGGGGTTGGTTCCCCGAAGGAAGCACGCTCACCGTGATCCTCAGGTCACCAGTGCCGCTGCCCGAAGCAACCCTCTGAGGAGGATTGGAACGAGGCAAAGGCACCGGGACTCCGCCCCTTTGCAGGAACTGGAGTCTAGACCGCAACTCCGCGACGGTCATCATCCCACAATGGGTACATGACTCGTCCACAAACGCCGCCTCAGCGTGCCTTAAGCCCAAGCACGCGATACAGCGTTGGTGACCATCCCGGGGCGCCAGGTAACGACCGCATCCAGCAGCACACAAGTAGAACGACATCTTTAAAAAGACGCGAACTACTCGTGTTAGCTCTTTCAAGGACTGACTCTTTTAGGTGCTGAAGCACGCAGGGGAATAACCGCTGCAGCACAGACAGGGAATGTGCAGCCTGTCGTGTGCACTCTCTTTGCAGACGCTGCTCTTACCAGCTGTGAGAACAGCCTTTTAGCGCTCTTAAAGCGCACTGTCACCAGCCGTGAAAACGGCCTTCACGCTGATACACAGCTTAATTTGCTCAAATAAAAAAGGCAAAACACAAAGCAAAGAAGAAAAAATCGGGCCCGCTGCTGTGCTGTTCCTCCTGCACCGGACGAAAAGAGCAGTCAGAGAGAGAGCTGGCTCGTTGGAGTCCGTTCTTCAAACACTCGCTCGTAGAAACCACCGTGTTTGCAGTAGTTCGGCTCTGAAGCGAAAAGCTGAAGATGCAACGCACCTGCTGCTCATTATATACCCGCGCTGCGAGGTGAGCAGCTGATGCAGATGATTGCATGCCAATGTGCATTGGCTCGTTTAGTTACACTCGAAGTAGATTGGCTTCTCTGGCGAGATTCCTATTCGTCGGTCTGTCCGACGTACGTCGAACGTGACCGACTGAATGGGAAACATTGTTACAAGCCAAATGGACAAAATACAAAGAAACAAATGAAATAAGCTTCAGAATTGTTTCAAATGCATTTATGATTATACACCTTTTGTGCTTAGGTAGAATGAGAAATACTAACATACATTTTGATATTTAACTTGGTGAGACAAATAACGAAGTGATTTAGTAAATCCAAAGTAAAAAACAACAACAACTGGATGAAATTCACAGTTATAGTGCAGTCTAGATTTAAAGACTTAAAAACAAAAACATTATATGCAAACATTTTGTGAGGCATATGTAGATTTAGATTTGACTTTGTGTGTGAAGATCAAATCTATGTGGCTGCATTTAGCTGTGGCTATGTGTAAATTAAATCATGCTCCAAACAAAGGTGAGGGAGTTTTTACAATTGTGATGCAAATTTGGTCCTGTTATAACAGGGAGCCAGCAGGAGAATATGAGTATGAGGTGTGATTTGGCTCAAAATCCTTCAACACCAATGTTTTCATTAAGGAGCATGATAAAGTGCAAAGTTCAGAGTTACTGAATCCTGTTGTGAGGAAAGCATTTTCATGGTTAATGCAACTGTGAATCACACTGTAGCCACATGGCAATGCTGTGCTCCTGTACATGGTTTTACTCTAGCTATATGGAAAATAGCAGAGTTTCCCATTTAGGAAGCAAACAAATTCTACATAGTCACACATGCAACTAGAATTGCTACACAATTCCAGTACTACACGTATTATTCCAATTTACACAAGATACATGGCCTAGAATGGATAACATCTACAACCTTTAACCTAAGTGTTTCATACAACACTTACAGTAAAGCAATCATGTGTTTTAAAGAATAAACTCAGCTAGTCTATGTGTACATATAGTATCACAAACAACTTTAATGTGTGTTCTATGCGCACAATGGGTTTAGCACAATCACAGATTTGGAAATACAAACAGGATCATTGCTATTGGGCTGCTAATCCACTAGCAAGTGAAGTCAATAGTTGGAGGCCTTGCATGAACAATGCAGTTAACTCACTTAGAGTTTTTCCTGCAAATGAGCGTTTATCTTTGCTCTTAGAATGTGGTTTCCTATTTTGCTGAAAATAAGGTGGAGGTCTACCCCTACCCAATGACCAGCATTTGTCCTCTGTATGGCCTATTTTCTGACAAGAACGGCAAAACCTGTTCTCTTTGCCATAGGGTTGTTTGCTGTGTTCTCCTGGAGTTTGAGGGTTTTCATGACTCTCTAATGCTTGAACACCATGCGTTCTGGTACATGACTCTGCGCTATTCTGGTGCTGCATCACCTTAAGAACTGAAATAGGCACACTTTCTTGAGCAGCGGCCTCTGAACAAAACATTCCAGATTCATCAGAGCAATTCACCTCATCTAAGAAGTGAACATGCTTTTTAGCCCCATCGCTGTTAAGCGTTTTGGGAGACTTTTGAGCATTTAGCTTAGCCTTGAGATCTGCAATGGTTTCCTTGTGTTTTTTGCACTTTTCAGTCAGAACTAACTGTTCAGCTAGTAAATTATCCAGCTGTGACTGAAGATCCTGAATCTTTGCCTCACACTTTTGTACCTCTGCATTTTTAGAATTCACTTCTTCACATTTGACATCCATAAATGAAGATAGAAATGTTGTTAACTCATGTAGCCGTTTATAACGCATGTAGTTTAAAGCCTCAATTATTTCACCATGTTTTGATTTCTTATGATGTTTACCAATTATGTCCCAATATGCAAGAATGTCATCATCTGAATTGAGATTTTTTGGTATGTATTTCCAATTAAAGATAGGCTCAACTTTTTTGGTCCATAAAGCAAACAATACGTCACTCTTTTCAGAAATTTTCCCTTCCATCCCTGAGGAGATATGAATATCATACCATTAAACAATTAAAACAGACTTACCCATTGCTTGGTGAGAAGGTCAGCTTTGATCCATTCACAAATTCAACTGTGAAAAAATGTCCTCATTCTGATGACCGATCAAAGTAGATTTCAGAAAACTCACTGCAAGGGATCCCGGGTTTCGGCACCATCTGTAAGGGTGGAGCTCCTACAGGGGTTCAGGCTGTAAGGTTTGCCGAGCGACTAAAGAAACTTTATCAGTAAGATGTTAGAAAACTCTACATTTCTTGTCTATTACCACCCACTGCAACTTATACCAACGACGGAAATAAGCGCAGTTATAATAGCAAAATATGTGGGAGAGCGTTGCTATAGTGTGACAATATTGTATTGCAATAGGGAGTACATTAATGTTAATACTAAATCAAAACTAGTTAACACATCATTTGTAATTGAAAGGGTTTAATGACAATATCTGATTATGGTTACACTTAAAATAATCACAAAATAGATGTATGAGATGATAAAATCGTATACCATTAATCGTACACAGCATGTATGAAAAAGTTACCTGAGAGAGAGAAAGAGAGAGAGAGAGAGAGAGAGAGAGGGCCAGAGAGTGCCCAAGAATCCAAGAAAGAAGAGCAGAGTATCAAAAAGAGCCCAGAGCAACAGTTAAAATCTTATTTTATCCCTTCCTTGACCATGTGACTGAAACCCAAATGTGAGACATTCAAACTGACCAATCAGAAGATAAAACTTCCCCCCACTGTACTAAAGGTGTGACCATTTGTAGACCCCCGATGTACACACATCTTGGCCTACAGGCCTTGATCACTATCACCTTTGTGCCTCCCAAATGGCCCTTGGCAAGAGAGAGGGGTGTGAAACAGTAAAGCAAATGTCTTTGTTCATTTTAAAATATCTTTGGATATTTTCAATTCTTACAACAGCTAGGACACAGCAAAAGATATTGCCCTACTGGTTCAGTGCAACAGTCTTTTGGGAGGGTGAAGGGGGGAGGATGGCGACAGCCTTTTGGGGTCCTTATAATGGCCCAGTAAATCCATGGGGAGGTCCAAATCAGGGATATTAGGGGTGCCCAGAGAATCCTAAAAGGGAGAATCAACTTCCAGTTTTATCTAATAATGCTAATCAAGAACCTATGATGGAGGTTGAAATAGAAGGAAAAAAGACACCTATGCTTATTGACACAGGAGCAATTTATTCTTGTATAAAATCAAATTATGCTTCATATTGCCCTTTGTCTGGAAAATTTGCTAAGACAGTAGGATTCTCGGGACAAATACAGCTAATTCCTATGACTGCTCCAGTTTGCATACAGGCTAAAAATAAAAGTGTGACCATACCTATCCTTGTGTCAAATGATACTCCTGTAAATTTGCTAGGAAGAGATGCATTATGCAGATTAGGACTCCAAATGTGGTGTTCTCCAGAAGGAGTGTATATAGATCTATTTTATATAGATATAGATATAGACACAGTCACCAAAATCAGAGTTTCATTGTACTATGATGTATGACCCTGAGAGAGATATAAAAACAGAAACAAAGTGGCAAGAGGAAACTGGAAAGAAAAAGATTAATTTAACATCACATTGTATCATAATAGGAAAACAGGGAGCAGCAATGAGGATAGTCAACAATGAATTCACAAAAAAATGGTTCAATGTGCCCAATTCTGTTCCACATGTCTCCTTATATGTAGGAAAACATTTTGAAGCGAAAGATTTAGGTCCAATTATGAAAATAGCTGAACAATGCCAGTGGAAATCAACAATAAATCCATTGATTTTTCATTCTGCTGATAAGAATTTTATTAAAATTTAGTGTACAACTGACTTAATTGGTATTCCTCAAGAAATAGTTATAAACAACAAAATTCAAGCACAAATGATAAAATCTGAATCAATGGAAATTATTGAAAATGATCTACTTAAGGAACTAGAACAACAAGTACCAACTGAATTATGGTCTCAGTATGCAACAGATGTAGGATTAGTGAAATCAGCTAGTCCAATAAAAATACAGCTTTAACCAGGAGCATGTCTACCGAGAAAATTACAGTATCCACTAAAACCTGAAGCAGAAGAAGGAATAAAATATACTATTGAAGAACTAGTAAAAGCAGGAGTGTTAGTAGAAACAAATAGTTATTGCAATACTCCAATTTTTCCAGTAATTAAAGCGGATAAAACTAAATGGCGTCTCATACATGATTTATGAGCAATAAATGAAATAACAGAAGATTGGCCAGCTGTTGTACCAAATCCACATACATTATTGACAAATGTCCCTCCAGATGCTATATATTTTACTGTAATTGATTTGTGTAATGCCTATTTCAGTATCCCTGTAGCGGAAGACAGCAGATATTTATTTGCATTTACATATGCTGGAAAGCAATATACCTATACTCGAATGCCACAGGGATTTAAACATTCACCTCATATATTTAATCAGGTTCTTAAGACTGACTTGGAAGATCTAATAATAGACAGTACTTTGTTACAGTATGTAGATGATTTAATGATTTGTTCAACAACAAGGGAACAATGTCATAAAGATTCTATCAAGAACTTTCAAAATTAACACAGGGAGGTCACAAAGTATCTAAAGCTAAACTACAATATTGTCAGCCACAGGTTGAATATTTAGGGAGATTAATTTCATATGGTACAAGAGCAATAGCACCAGCTCAATTAGAAGGTATAAGTAAAGCTCCATTACCACAAACTGTGAAACAAATGATGACCTTTTTAGGAATGACTGGATTCAGTGCTGAATGGATTGAGGACTATGCTATAAAGACTGCTCCATTAAGAGAAATTATGAAACAGGCAGGAGTGCAAGAATTAAGTAATTCATTAAAATGGACTACAGATGCATTAATAGCATTTGAATCTATCAAAAAAGAATTACAAAGAGCACCTGCTTTAGGAAATCCTGAATATGATAAGGAATTCCATTTATATGTGGTAAACAGGGTTGTTGGCTATGCATCAGCTGTTCTGATGCAAGACACTTGTAGTGGCAGGAAAAAACAGCCCATAGCTTATTATAGCACCAAGCTGGATCTAGTAGCACAAGGATTTATCAAGGTTTAGCAGCAGTATATTATGCCTATAAGAAAGCATCTACAATAGCCATGGGATATCCAGTAACTATTTCTGCTCATCTTAAAATTGTGGAATTTATAGAACAAGGAAAATTTGTTCTAACTCAAGCTCGTATTCTTGCATATTCATCATTACTTACATACCCAGATGTTACCATTAAGCGATGTGATACAGTTAACCCAGCTGAATTAATTCCTTTGGGCTTTGAAGAAGAACTACATGATTGTGTAGCTAATTCATTGGCTTTTACTAGATTAAGACCAGATCTTGAATCTACACCAATCACTGAAGCTGAAGTTGTTTATTTTGTGGATGGATCAAGTTTTAAAGATCATCTAGGAAACCATGCAGGATATGCAGTGGCAAGAAAAGATATGGATGAATTTGTACCAGTAATATCCCAACACTGTGCACAGCCTTGCTCTGCTCAATTAGCAGAATTAAAAGCTCTCACAGTTGCTTCTCAACTAGCAAAGTGACAAATAGCAAATATTTTTACAGATTCAGCATATGCTCATGGAGTTTGTCATCTGTTTGGAGCAGTTTGGAAACAAAGAGGTTTCAAAAAAAGTGATGGTACTCCCATTCAACATGCTGAACAAATAGATAAATTAATTTCTGCTATGATGCTTCCCATACAATTAGCAGTAATTAAATGCCAAGCACACAAGAAAGGGAATTTGTATATAATAAAAGAAAATAATATAGTGGATTTTGAAGCAAAGAAGGCCTCTGGGTGTCAGGTTGCAATATTATCTCCAGTAGTGTTAATTGAACCACAATTACAAATAGATGATATTGTTCGGATTCAACAACAAGCAGGTCCATATGAACAATCTATGTGGCATCAAAGAGGGGCAACAAAAGATACACAAGATATTTGGCGTTCACATGAAGGACAAATTGTTGCACCAACTGCACTTTTAAATATTCTTATTCCTGATGCGCATGGTTTTGACCATTGCGCGAGGGGGTAAGTGATAAGGAAAATTAAACAGCAGGGATATTGGTCCCCATATTTATATGCAACAGTAGAAAACTTTTTGTCTACATGTGAAGTTTGTGCCAAATACAATGTAAGAAAGGGAATAGCAACACCAATAGGTCATATTCCAGTGCCAGAAGGACCATTTAAACATTTGGTCATGGATTATGTGGATATGATAAAGCGTGTACAAGGAAAGAAATTATATTATTATAATAGACAGGTTCAGCAGATGGGTGGAAGCAGTGCCTTCAGCAGATGAGGGAGCAGGAACAGTAATACAATTTTTGACAAGAGAAGTAATACCTAGATTTGGAATACCATCAGAAATAAGTTCAGATAATGGTTCTGCATTTATTCAAAAAACTGTTAAGCAAGTACTACAGCATTTAAGAATAAAACAGAGGTTAGGAGCAGTGTACCACCCAGAATCTCAAGGAATTTGTGAAAAATGCAATGGTATTCTTAAGGCTAAACTTAATAAAATATGTGCAAGCACGAAACTCAACTGGGTTGATGCTTTGCCACTGGCACTAATGAGTTATCGCATGCAAACTAACAGGATCACACATCTAACACCAAATGAAATGCTTACAGGTCGACCCATGCCTCTGCCATATTGCATAGGTCCTTATAAAGGACCCCCGTTAGAACAATTACAAATGGAACTAAGAACTTATATGAAGAAACTAATTGCCATACATAAAGCTATATATTTACAGGAAACAAGAAAGCAGCCTAGTGAAGAGACAGAGACTTCATGTCCTGTTGTTCCAGGGGACCAGGTATACTTGAGATGAACCTAGGAGAGAGGGTCCTTACACAGTAGTGGTAGCGACTCCAACAGCGGTTCAAGTGGAAGGAAAAACTTCCTGGTATCATCTAAATCATTGCACAAGAGTTCCCAAAGAAAGGAAGGGAAGAGAAGAAGAGCAAAGTGAAACAGGTGATACAGAAAGATCAAAGACACAAAATAAAAGGATGGAGAATGCTGAAAATTCAGAGCAAGATGAGCAAGGAGCTGAGCAAAATGGAGAAAACCAACAAAGTGAGAGTAATACGTCCACTAATGCATCTGACGATCATCATATGCTTATTGCATCTGACGATACAAGCTCAAGCTCAAGCTACGGGTATCAACACCATTCAGATTTCCCAGTTATTGACTTCTCAGCCCTCAAATAGTTCTAATAACAATTCATTAATAACCCCAATAGAAAAAGAATTGGTTAATGAGCAAAAAATATCAAAGCAACGTAGAAATGTTAAAGATGATCAAAAATATTTTTTGGGAAACAGCACAAAATAATGAATGGTATAAATGGGCAACATTTACTGCAAGAGAACTAGGAATGGATAATTGTTTGTTATGCTCTAAATCACCGTTAAATAAGGTAATAGTAGTTCCAAATCCACATGATTATCAAAAATGCGCTACATTCAATAGAAACTTTTGCCATGCGAGTGCCTCTATTAGACCTTACTGTTCAGCTGAATGCTTAGGCTTTATAGGGAATTTTGTACATCGGAATCGTTTTAGTAGACCACATTGGGGAGATTGGTGTAGATATCGGGATGTAAATGCAAATATTAAATTAAGAGAAGGAAAAGTAGAAATCCCAAAATGGTATAAAATAGATTATAGTCAAGAATTTGAATGCTTTAACAAATCAGAAGGAAATCTTAATTTAAGAAAATTTAAAGGAAAATGCACTACTATTTGGAATTTAGATAGAGAAAATGCTTGGCAGTCACATACTCCTGGTAGAGCCCCACCACTTCAAGCATTAGGAATTAGGAACGGTAAAGAAATAAATCCAAATGACGAAGAAATGTAAAGATCAAACTATAGCATTACCTTCAATAAAAGTATATGAGGATCAAACAAATATAGTAGCGGATTTCTTTTGGGCTTGTGGAAAAGGAAGACTTTTAGCATCTTTACCACTGAAATGGAAAGGAATCTGTGCTAGAGTATGACTAATACAGGAAATTACAATGGCACAATGGGACCCCGATAACAATGAAGTAGAAGATAAAAATAGAACTAAAAGAGCTTACGAACCAGACCCTAGAGTAACAATAGATTTAATTTGTCAACATAGAGGCACACCTGAAAAATATAAAGCAATAAATGAAATTAAATCAGGATTTGAATCAATATTTATATGGGTTTCACAAAATAAAAATACTGAATGGATTAATTATATTTATTATAATTAGCAAAGATTTATTAATTATACTGATGATGCTTTAACTGCATTAGGAGAACAATTACATGAAACAAGTAAAATGACATGGCAAAATAGACAAGCTCTTAATTGGTTATTAGCGGATAAAGGTGGTGTTTGCATTATGTTTGGAGACCAAATAATACTGCACCAGGAGGAAAGTTTAGTGAAGCTATGCTTAAAATAAGAAGTTTAAGAGCAGAAGTTGCAGAAAATGCTGGAAGAGATGAAAAAGTATGGGATTGGTTAGATTTGAAATTTGGAGCATTAGGAGCATGGTTTGCTAAATTAGGAATATTTGTAGGAGTTGCTGTTTCAATAGGGGGAATATTGTTTTGTTGTATACTTCCTATATTACGATCATTAGTTGTCCAAGCTACAACTAAACACATGGAAATGCAAAAACCTCAAGAAGATGGTAAACATCATGATGAACATCAGAAACTCTTCTGCAAAGCACATGAACCCTCCATGTGTGTGAAGGATGGAGTTTCATTGGAGACGATCAGAGATGATCGATTCTCTTTCAGTGATGAAGCTTCTGCTGGAGTCTTTACTGTGAACATCACTGATCTGAGAGAAGAGGATTCTGGAATATACTGGTGTGGATCTTATATCATCACTGAAGTCAATCTAACTGTAAAACAGGGTAAGAAACAGCACTCACACATCTCTCAGAGCACAAGATGGCAGTTTTTCATTATTGATTCATATTTATGTTTTCATCAACTAGTTGATTTGGCTGTAATCAGAGCAGCTTCATAAAAATACTACACTTTTTATTTATTCATAACTGCTGAGTTGCCATGAATTTTGTATGTTCGTTCATTGTAAATATGTAAATAATCCTTGTTTGTACATCCCAGTGTTCTCTATACTGTATGTGTTTATGTATTTTCAGATTTCTCTTTGTTCAACATTATTTCTATATGTTCGACTCTGCTGCTGATTGGAGGATTCGCTGTGGTTGAGTGTTTATTAAGATGAGGTGATGCTGTCCTTCATAAACACACAAATGAGAACATATCAGACATTTTATGTGTAATATCAAGCTACAGACTAATCCTGAAAACTGTTTTTGAAAACTGTCTTTTTTTTAATGAGGACATTTTAAAAGTCACTGTTTGACAGTGTTTCTTTAGAAAAATGATTAAAAAAGTGATTTTTACACTTTTTAGTGTCAAATTTTGTAATATTTGTGTTGTTTTAATTTTGTAATATTGATTATGTTCTCATCAAATTTGTGTCAATGCCCAGCCCTAGTGTTAATAAAGTTTTTTTTTTTTTTTTTTTAACATTTTAGCAAATGTTGTCAAATATTGTAAGAGTGCACAAGAATGCTTCCTTTACATGTTAAAATAACACACACACACACACACACACACACACACACACACACACACACACACACACACACACACACACACACACACAATCTCATGGAGGATGATGTCCCCAGACCCCCCTAAAACAATTTGGTTCATAAACTAAACTTTTTTCACTTCTTTTGAGTATGTAGTACTGCATGTCTATATTTTTCAAATTCCTCCCAGGAGCGTCTCAGTGTTGATAGCTGGATCTGGTGAAATGGTGTCAGGAGATTCAGTGACTGGTGAAGATCTTATTTTATAAGCTCAAGAGAGTTCTGTGGCTCTGAGAGTTAATCTGAACTCAAATTCTTCATCTTTCAGTGCATCATGGTCTTGGTTGGCATGTCTGGTTGGGGATCACAGTGGCATGTGTAGGATTCTTCATCATCATCATCATCATCATCATCATATTGTATACAATGTAAATAAAAATATTTTCTTTTAAACTAATGCAGAAGTACATTTGACTATTAAACGACACAATGACATGTCTTGTTTCTGATTCCTTTTTAACAGTCAGAAGAAAAGGATAAACAGAAGATCTGGAATACAAGTGTATGAAGTGAGATGATCAAATAACCACAGAATGATACCAATAAAATAATTAGAACTTATTTGTACATGTAAAACATATATATAACCACACTCAAGATTTTACAGGATTTATGTGAGAAGAAAGACCATGGATTGATTACACTTTTGATTGTCATGCAGAATCACATGTTTTGTGGTGTAAGTCTTTCTCTCTGTTTCCCTGTAGAACGATGATCCCAGTGCAAACACATATGCAGGTCTTGACCTCAAGTCCAGATCTTCTGACCTCTACGACACACTCACAGTAAGTGAAATCTCAAAAACTACACATGCAAAATAGTTTGTTCATTCAAAATCAGGTAATAAATAATCAATGTGTCTTTCACATAGACTGTCCACCCCAGACCTGCTGATCACCAGTCGGGCTCTTCTGAATAAGAGAATCTGTCAGTAAGTGTGAGATCCTCAGGTCTTCTCAATATCATCAATAAAGAAGTGTTGTTTCATAAAGTGAGATAACTCAGATTATTTGTACCATTGTAGTGTTGATTCATGTGCTTCTTAATTTTTTCACAGATCTGTTTAAATGTTTGTCTTATATTTGTTGTATAAGACAATAAAATAAGATGAGGCACAACCCAGTCAACACTTTGATCTCAGCTTGAGCTCCCAGGATACTCATGATGTGGTCACAACATGAGATCACAGCGAGCTAAAAGTGTAACTTCACAGCACACTCACTGTGTGCTCAAACTGTAAGCTCAAATCTAATTAGTTAGACTTACTTAAAAATGCATGCAAACTGATTGCCTTAAAACTAATAGTATGTTGTACTGACAAATGCTTAGTTATTATAGTTCACTTACACAAGAGTTCTAGTAAACAAAAAGGAACTGTAGAGATTGCATGATCATTCACTTTAAATAAAATGTAATTGTTACCATTATTGTGTTTTTTATGCTGAATGTTGAAGTCTGTGTGTGACTCAAGCACGGTCAATTGTAAGATTTTGTCACAAATATCGAGGGATTATATCAACCCAAAAGGTTTTGCAAGGTGTTTATGACATGTGTTAGCTATAAAATTGTGACAGATCATTATTCAACATGAAAAAAAGACTAGTTAATAACTTAGTTAGAAGTTAGATCAACCTATTTATTACTTCCCTTCCTTTGAAACTGTAAGGCTGGAAGATTACGCTGCTATTTTGAACCAATAATCTATTAACTATTTGCTATTGGGCTGATAGGCCACTAGCAAATGACGCTAATAGCTGAAGCGTGACCAAAGTTGTTAGCTTAGTAAGAGATTTAGATGCATTTGAGCTTTTTGTTACTTGCAGAGTGCTGGTTTGTGTTATTAGAGCGTGATTGTCTGTGTCTTAAGAAATAGGGTGAAGGTCTGCCTCTGCTCAGTGACCAGCACTTTTCCTCTGTATAGTCGTTTTCATACATGAATTACAGAATCTGTTCAGTTTGCCCCAGTGTTGCTGGCTGAATTTTCCTGCAGATGGAGGATTTTCATGATATTCTAACACAGCTACCTCACAATGCATTTGTTTACGTGACTCAATTTTTGTGGCCCAGCTCACAATACCTTCAAAAGTATTTTGTGCTGGAGAAGCACCACACATGAGCGATTGCTGTACATGCGGCCCTGCATTATTAAGCAGTAAATCAAGACGAATCGCATTGTTATGGATAACATCTTCAATTCCAGAATACTCTTCAAAAAGTTCAAACATATTTTCTGCATACACTCTCAGAAAAAAAAGTACAAAATTGTACCTTTAGGGGTACAATGGTACAAAGGTACAAATTTGTACCCTTGTGATTTGTACCTTAAGAGACCAGTTTTGTACCTTTGGTGACAATTTTGTACCTTTATTTAACAGTAACAAAAATTGACCCTTCAAAAAGGGTACAAAATTGCCTTTGACAGCGTACAATCGTTGACTATAATGAGATATATATATATATATATATATATATATATATATATATATATATATATATATATATATATTTTACACACACACACACTGAATTAAAATCAGAATTTATTAAATCCTTTCATTTTCACATTGTACAACATTTCATTTTAAACGCATTTTTAAACATTCCATATGAGTCCATCTTGCCGGGTGTTAAAAAGTAACACTGAAGCAGTGTTAAAGTTAATGAGATAATTGATTGATGATTGAGTGATGATTGACAATTAGTGGAGACACCTGATGTTAATAAGCAGAATCATTGAAGGAAAGAGAGAAAAAAGGTGTTAATTAATGTTTTATGAATGTTTCATTTCAATTCACCATGAAAGAGGTCAGCGTTTGCTTTAGTTGGGCTCTTGACTCTTTACCTTTTATTGTTAATTATTCTCTGACTGCTCCAGCTTTGTGTTTATAAAGCACATTTGTTATGGTCACAATATAATTTGATAATGATATAATCATCATGTGATGGCCTGATTAGTGATGGCCGATTTCGAAACACTGCTTCATGAAGCTCCGAATCTTCATCAATCTTTTGTTTCGGATCAGTGATTCGGAGCGTGTATCAAACTGCTAAAGTCACGTGATTTTAGTAAACGAGGCTTCATTACGTCATCACTGTTTCGAAACAGTTCAACATTTCAATGGTTCACCGATAGAAGGCGATGATAAAGTGAGCCCATGAATCATGCAGATCATGAGAACTGTTGAACAAGTGTCTAGGGCTTTACCCTATGGTTTTACCTGATCTCCGATCAGTTTTATACATTTGTAGATGTTTTAATTATACATTAGAATAATTAAAATTAATAATGGTAGTTATTAATCTCTTATTGGCCTGTTTAGCTTGAGCCATGGAACAGAGAAACAAGCCTTGAAAATTGATAAAAAAACACATATTATACAGACACTCTATATTTAATCTTATTAGATGATTAGTTAATTCCATTTAATTGATTTTACTTTAAATAAAACTTTTGCAATACATTTGTTAAAGAGTATTTTTAATGCATGTTTGGCCTGAGTTTTGTTGCATTTCCACTGTTCTGACCACTAGGGGTCCCCGTGGAGACGGGTGTCAGATTGTTTCGAAGCTTCGAATCATTACGGCACATTTGATTCAACTGTTTCAGTGTTTCACGAAGCCTCGATCTGCCCATCACTAGGCCTGATGTCATTTAGAGTCTAAATCTCTGACTGTGTACTTGATGTGTAGCTTTAGTATTAATGATTGTAGTCCTGTGATTTTACAGCTTGAGATCCAACAGCAGTATGACTTTTTTTTTTTCTTTTTAAGAATAATACATTATGCACTGAGGCTTCAGTGTTTAAACACACACAGACATCAAGAATCAGCATCTGATTCTCAAGAATGGTGATGATAAATAAATACAAAATACTGACAAACAGATCAACTCTGAACATCACAAAACAAGCTACTGTCACAACAAAACGACAGAAAAATAAAAGCAAACATGAACAATCTACAAAAATTACAGGACAATTCAGCTGCATAATTTATTCATGCAGCAATGCATGATGAGAGCCATGGATGAGTTTTGATTGGTGGCTCCCATCATGCACTGCAACATGAAGCACTTTGTTTGATTGTCACCATTGTTGAGGGTCATATGCTGATTCTTGATGTCTGTGTGTGTTTCAAAAAAACCCTTCAGATTATAAAAGCTCTGCTGGATCTCAAGCGGTAACAGAGATTTACTATAAAGAAATAATATAACATCTATATCAGCAGTTAATACTGGATGTCACCAATGAATCTGGTCATTTCACAATGAGAAAACACAACCATTATGACTGTGCTTCCCAAAGCATTGTAAACCTAAATTGATCAACTTTGGCTCACAGCACTTTTGGGAAACACATCCCAGATTATGGTTTCTCTGGCCATAACAAATGTGCTCTACAAACACAAAGTTGGAGCAGCCAGAGCTAAATTAATGTTAATAAAGAGAGTCAAGAGCCCAACTAAAGGAAATGCTTTTCACCATCATGGTGACTTCAAACTTTTAAACTTTCATTAAAACATTAAAACATTAACATCTAAACATCTGTTAATTCTCAATAAGAACTTTTGTTGATGTGTGACAGAAATCAAATCAAACTGGTTAATAATAAGTGTAATAATGTTTAATGGCTGGAAGTCAGTTGTAGTTGTTGTGTCTCTCTCTTTTTCTCTTGTTGTTTCTTCAGTGATTCTGCTTATTATCATCAGGTGTCTCCACTAATTGTCAATCATCACTCAATCATCAATCAATTATCTCATTAACTTTAACACTGCTTCAGTCTTACTTTTTAACACCCGGCAAGATGGACTCATATGGAATGTTTAAAAATGTGTTTAAAATGAAATGTTGTAAAATGTGAAAATGAAAAGGATTTAATAAATTCTGATTTTAATTCAGCGTGTGTGTGTAAAATATATATATATCATTATAGTCAATGATTGTACGCTGTCAAAAAGCCAATTTTGTACTCTTTTGAAGGGTCAATTTTTGTACTGTTAAATAAAGGTACAAAATTGTCACCAAAGGTACAAAACTGATCTCTTAAGGTACAAAACACAAGGGTACAAATTTGTACCTTTGTACCATTGTACCCCTAAAGGTACAATTTTGTACTTTTTTTTCTGAGAGTGTATGTCTCAAACGATTCTTCAGTACTCTGTTTCCGATTGAAAATCAATTCCCATCCAATAGGACAACAACCATGCAAATAACAAAGGCATTGTTTTAGTCTATTCAAGATCCCTTTCAGATTAAATAGTCCGATCTCTGCTTTAAACAAGTTACATTTAGTTACCATTAAAGGACGCCGAATGGTTGACTCTGTGCCATTTGGGTGCCGCATCACCTTAAGGCCTGAAACAGGTACACTTTTCAGAGCTTTAACACCTGATACATCTGTCTGAATTGATACAGAATCATTAGAGCATGCTGCGTCATCTAAGAAGTGCATATGATTTTTATTACCATCGCTGTAAGCATTTTGGGAGACAATACTTTTGCTAAAGTAGTTTGTTTTCTAAATTTGGAATACATTTTATTGCATAAGGCAAGGCAAGGCAATTTTATTTGTAAAGCACATTTCATACACAATGGTAATTCAAAGTGCTTTACATAAAGAAAAAGAATAAAAATAGAACATAAGGAATAGAAATAACAGTAAAAACAGATAATTTTGATTTAAAATGCTTTAAAAGTCAGAATCATGATGATACATAAAAGATATAAAAATACATTAAAAATGAAATAAAAAAAGGAAAAGAATTTAAAGAATAAAAAGATAATACGTATAAAATAAAGTGCAAACAGTTCGGACATAGCACAGTGCTCAATCAGCAAATGCATAGGTAAAAAGATGTGTTTTGAGTCTGGATTTGCATAAGGTAGAGGTATTCAAGTAATTTATAGCATCAATGATTTCTCCTATTTTAGATTTCTTCTGCTTACTACCCACTGTTTCCCCCCAAATGGAAATCTCACTGTCAGTAGCATCCATGTTTAAGACCTTTTCTAGTATCTGTCTTTTCAGTGTAGGTTCTAACTTTTCTGCCCATAATATAAACAGGTTATGATCATTAGGCATGTTCCAATACATATTTGGTGAAATTTAATTAGATTTCACAATAATGGGACTACTTAGATTATTCTGATACTTCTAATCTCTGTTTCATACAATTCATGCAAATGGAGACTTTCCCTACCATGCCATGAAGCAATGAAAACAGACTTACCCACTCCATGCTTAGTAGGTCGCCTTTAATCCTTTCAAAAGAGTCCTCATTCTGATAACCAAATGCTGTGAAGCCATCACTCCAAGGGTTAAAATAATCCAATGTCAAATGAGAAAAAACAGTAGTTGTGAATACAAAAAAGTACAGTGTAAAAAGTTTATCACGTCGGGGTCACCAAAAACTGTAGGTCTGGAAGCTTACGCTATTTTGAATCAATAATCGGAAACAAAAAGCAGTTGAAGATTGACGTGCATAATTTAGTTATTTATCTGACTCCAAAATAATTAATCTGACTCTATTAAAGTTTAAAGACATTTGTTCCAAGTGCCCAACCAAAGGGAACACTGATTACCATAATGGTGAGTTCAAACAAAAACATTTTACAAAAATCAACATCAATTTATTAAATCAGGTTATGTGATGTTCTCTCAGTTGTACTGACAATTCATCATTCAAGATGATGGTAACAATTCCACACAGAGGGTAGAACACAACTGTACAAATGGTTTGCTAACAAATCCTTTAGTATCCACATTTTACATGGTTGAGAAACAGGAAGTAGAATATCCCCCAGTGACCGATATTTAAACCGCCTCCTTTCATCCTGCCCAGTATAATGAATTCACAATGAGCTTACATATTACTAACACTGTGAGTATCACAGTATGAGAATGGTGATGAACATGACCCAACATTTGTGGCGTTGCTGGACATGCCTACATCACAACTACAAATGAAAATCAAATGCCTCTTCAGAGTTTCCATTCTGCAGTGATGTCCATGTGACAGATTTTTCTCTTTATTTATTTTCAAATAAAACATGCAATTATAAAAATATATGAAGAATCAACATTGTGTTTCAAATCTGTGCTTTAGAGTGCATATTAAACTGGCCAAGTCACATGATTTCAGCAAACAAGGCTAAGGCAATGTCTTAAATCTTAAAAGAAAAAAAAGGCAATGTTAAACCTAAAAAACAATCTGGTACCCCCACCTCATCCCACCGCAGACTACTAAATGATTTCACTAAACATTTTGAAAATGTAAAGATTTGTAACTGATAAACCTGAAACTAAAAACACCATTAGTTTTAGTGTCACTGTGTCTACACCCCGACGCAAGCAGTGAAATGCAGCTAAACACAACAGAACCCATCTGCATGTGGCGCGACATGACAAATCCCTGACAGGAAGCTGATGCCCCATTCTATTCTGACTTGCATTCTGCTTTGCTACTGTTCGGACGCTCTTGCTTACAGCTCCGCGCTTTGCTCTATTGCTTTTATATTTTATCTCCTAATTTTAACTTCAGCAAATCAACACAGTGCTCAAGCGACAAATCTTGGCAACAACAATCTTTTTAACTGGAAGAATTGCTACAAAAAAGGGGAATTTTTATCCAACCAGCCTCCCACTGACGGCAGCCATCAGCTTACATTCCGGAGAAGGGAAAACACAGCTGCCTACATCCAAAAGGATTAGAAATAATATGCCTCCTCTGGTTGAAGAATCTACCTGCTGCACAAACTGCCACAGACTTCTACAAAGGATTGCAGTTCTTGAAACAAAGTTACTTGCGGGACTACCAAACCAGAAGGAACACACAACAGAGCTTCATCATGGACGTCCTCAGCACACAGTTGGTGAGTCCCATGAATCTAATGCCCCTAAACAGACTGTACTCAGTGCAGGAACTGATCAGCATATTAATCGATGGCAAACACAGGGAGCGAGACCCAAAGGCACTCGAGACATCAGATTGTCACGAGTATCACATATTAATGTAGCATCCTCTACCCCAAATAATAGCTCCCTACCACTGCCAATACATCTGGAGAACAGATTTGAAGTGTTAATGAATGTGGGTGAGGAATCCCCAAACATGATCGGACACAGATCAAATCAGCCAGCAGCTAACACCGATGCTAACTGCCGCTCAAGGTTGAACAGTCAGCGGCACTCAGCTCAGAGAGCAGCCGAGCACAGGACTCTGATAGTGGGTGACTCTATTATCAGAATCATTAGCAGCAGGGATACAACTACATGCTGCCTTCCACAAGCAACAGTTTCTGATGTAAACAGGGAACTTAAGAGCATTCTGATGAAATATAAAACTGCAAATCGACTTATCATTCATGTGGGGAAGAATGATATTCGGAAGGAGCAGTCAGAACTCCTTAAGAGGGATTTCAATGAACTTTTTGAAATGCTTAAAAGACTAAAAGTTCAGTCGTTCATCAGTGGACCACTCCCAGCAAGAGGAACAAATAGATTTACACAGTTGCTTGGACTTAACACATGGCTGCAAAAAACCTGCAACTTAAAAGGACTAAATTTCATCGACAACTTCAATCTGTTCTGGAGTCAGAGACAATTGTTCACTCATGATGGCCTGCACCCAAACAAACTGGGCTCAAGAGTGCTAAAGGACAATATCTACTTCTGCCTCCATCATCCTTCAGCAGTGTGTGCAAATCCATTTAACCTGAATGGCACAAACACACTGGACAGAGTACAACTGACCACAGGACTTCATTTCAGCACCTGAATGGACATGCGGTTGACACATCCCACAAGGTCAATGATAACACCACGCAGCCACAACAACCACTGCTCACGGACACAATCTTGACTGAGCCCTGCCCACAGAGCTCACCGATAGACAGTGATGTGTTAGAACTGCTCCAAAATTCAGCACCCAAGGACAACTTTCGGGAAAACAGCCAGGGAAGCCAGGACAACATATTACAGCCTCCGGTAACCCCAGAGCAACAGCCCCTCTCACTGGACACGTTATCCCTCTCTCCAGCATCCCCTCTTCTGTGCTTCTCAGAGAAAATGGAGGAACTGGTGTATGCTGGAACCAAACTCTCCAACTCCTTTGCTGCGAGCCCCCAGATATCAACAAAAAAGCGTCAAGCCCCAAAACCACCAAAGCCTGTGGGCCCAGCTCGCCCTCCCCCTCCTCCTGCGAGAGCTCTTCGGCCCCTGCCACAACGCCAGCGCCCTCACCCTCCTTCAACTGTTCTAGGTGAATTAAAAACAACCGATAACAGCTCTCAGTGATGTGTGTCGGGTCCCCGCTATGATAACAGTGACTTTATCAAATGTTTACAGAACAAGCGGGAACCCAGTGTGCCTGCAGCTTTCTCTATTTCTGTTTTATTACGTTCAGAGGTGGAGATTCCAGGGGTCAGAAAGTAAAAGTCCTGCCATATTTTTATTCCACCCACTGAAGCATTAATGAGATATATAAGTGTTTAATTGAGTGATGATTGAGCATTATTGAAGACACCTGATGATAACAAGCAGAATCACCAAAGGATTAAGTTACCATCATCGAGGTTAGGATTTGTTTTAGTTGAGCTCTTGATCCTTGACTTTTTAACATTAGATTTTATTTGGGCAGTTTTAACTGCATTAAAACCAAACAGACAAGCAAAGTTAAAAGATGATCAGGTGCTGTTGGTTATGTTTTTACATAAACATTATTTGATCTGAATCACTGAACTCATTTAGAGCCCAATCTCTGAGTTAGATTTACATTATTGATTACAGCAGAACTGTGATTCTACAGCACAAGATCAGCTTTTACAATACATTTTTTTTTTTTAAGAGTTCTGATTTAAAAAAAAGAAAAAGCAGAGCTCATTTAAACCCACAGACATCAAGAATCATCCTGTGAATCTCAACAGTGGTGGCCATCATAAAGCATGTTGCAGTGCATTCTGGGAGCCACCAATCAAAATTCATCCTTGGCTCCCATCATGCATTGCTGCATGAATAAATTATGAGCTTAATTGTCTTAGTAATTTCATTTATTCTCACTATTAAAATTTAGCTGTTTTTCTGTGACTTTTTAGTAGCTTGTTTTCTAATGTTCAGAGTTGATCTGTTGATCAGAATATGTTGCTTGTCACCGTTGTTGAGATTCACAGGCTGATTCTTGATGTTTGTGTGTGCCTAAAAGAACTTTGTTTTTTTTTTTTTGTGATAAGGACAACTTTTTTAAAAAAAAAAAAATTCTGTATTGTATAAGCTGATCTTCTGCAGAGTCACAGTGCTGCTGTAATCAATAATGTAAATCTAACTCAGAGATTGGGCTCTAAATGAGCTCAGTGATTCAGATCAAATAATGATTTTGAGAAAACATAACTAACACCTGATCATCTTTTAACTTTGCTTGTCTGGTTGGTTTTAATGCAGTTAAAACTGCCCAAACAAAATCTAATACTAAAAAGGCAAGGGTCAAGAGCTCAACTAAAACAAACCCTGACCTCGATGATGGTAACTTAAAAATTGTGATTTTCTCCTTTGGTGATTCTGCTTGTTATCATCAGGTGTCTTCAATAATGCTCAATCATCACTCAATTAATCACTTATTTATCTCATTAATGCTTCAGTGGGTGGAATAAAAATATGGCAGGACTTTTACTTTCTGACCCCTGGAATCTCCACCTCTGATTACGTTATAGAAAGCCTAAGGCCTTTTCAAACCGTTTGGCAAACCCATTTAATCTGCTACCTATTACACGTCAAACTAAGATTACTGTAGAGACAGAAAGTAAGACTGTTAAGTTAGCACTTCTAAACATCCGCTCACTTAAAAATTAATCACTTCTACTCAATGACTTAATAACCACAAACAACCTAGATTTTATGCTTCTAAATGAAACATGGCTTGAAGACAGCTGCAGTGCAACAATCCTGAATGAAACAGCCCCTCCTAACTTTACTTTTATGAGTGTCTGCAGAGCTGTTAGGAGAGGTGGAGGTGTAGCTGCTCTATTTAAAGAGATAGATTTAGATAGATTTGATGCTGATGCTAGTCAGAATGGCTCCGGTGAGTCTCTATTTCATTTCAGCTTCTGAGGCACTGTGTAATTGAGTAATAAAGAGTCTTTCATTTTCTTCTGAAGTTTGTGGCCTGTTTAGATTGTGGCCAGTTTTCTGTGGTATGTTGATGTTTTTCTTTTGAAACAGGAAGTTTAGGTGAGGCGTGTTAATGCACTGTTAGACATTTCAAGGGGTTTTTACAGTAACTTACTGGCAACACTGTTGCCAGTAAGTTACTGTAATTAAGATTTACAGTACTATAACCGCATTTCAGTTTTACAGTAACTACATGATACTGTAATTATGTAATGCAGTGCAATTACTGTAAAAAACCCAGGTAATCAGTACACTACTGTAATTATTTGTCCTAAATATAGATTTCATAATTTTTATATAGAATTATAGAATTAATTTAATTAAGTACTACTGAGATACAATTCACACAATTATTCCAAAATATCATTTTATTTTTTATTTAAAACATTGCATATATATCACAAAATAAACAGTCTGCCAATCCTGGAAAGGATGTGTTAAAAATGAAATTATTTACACATTAATGGGAGAGTTTTTTGTGTTAATTTTAACTCATTAAGCTGTTATTGTTTGTAACAAAATAAATGTGTCAAAAAGGTTAGCACAAAGATGTGTAAACGTGTTAAATTAACACATTATGTGTTGTCCTTCACTACATGCATTATGTTAAAAAACATAAAATGATGTAAAGTCAATGGTTGTTTAGCTTATTGTCAAAAAAAAATTATAATTAAATATCAAAAATTACATTCATGAAACTGCAAAATATAAATACATTTTTAAGCAGTCAAAAATGAAATGTCCAACACACAACAAAACAGTTCTTTTCTCAGTCTCATTAGGTAACATGACACATAACTCCACTTTCAAAATCATGTTTTATAATGTTAAATAATGTTTTTGAAAGAAGACTGTTCAAGAAACATTTATTCGTATTATGAATGTTCTCCTCTAAATTGAAAAAAAAAAGACAACGCACTGTTTTTGTCCACCTTTGGAAATAAATGAACTTCTCCAAAGATTGGTTCCAGTTCAGAACTTGACTGACAACATCAGAATGTTTCCTGGTCTGTCCACGAAAACAAATGTACTCAGTCCTTCAAAGGAGATCCAGGCTCTAACACTATATAAAAACATGAGTGAGAGAGAGAAAGGAGAGAATTCCATATTAGTGTCAAATTATTTTTAACCTCCGTTTTTAAATCTTTTTTTTTACTTAAAGGGTTAGTTTACCCAAACATGAAAAATCTGTCATTTATTACTTACCCTCATGCCGTTCCACACGTGTAAGACCTTCGTTCATCTTTGGAACGCAAATTAAGATATTTTTGTTGAAATCTGATGGCTCAGTGAGGCCTGCATAGGGAGCAATGACATTTCCTCTCTCAAGATCCATTAATGTACTAAAAACATAATTAAATCAGTTACACTGTACTCATGTGAGTACAGTGGCTCAATATTAATATTATAAAGTGACGAAAATATTTTTGGTGTGCCAAAAAAAACAAAATAACATCTTATTTAGTGATGGCCGATTTCAAAACACTGCTTCAGGAAGCTTCGGAGCGTTATGAATCTTTTGTGTCGAATCAGCGGTTCGGAGCGCCAAAGTCACATGATTTCAGCCGGTTGAAATCGGATCTTGAGAGAGGAAATGTCATTGCTCCTTATGAAGGCCTCACGGAGCCATCGGATTTAAACTAAAATATCTTAATTTGTGTTCTGAAGATGAATGAAGGTCTTACGGGTGTGGAACGACATGAGGATGAGTAATTAATTACATTATTTTAATTTTTGGGTGAACTAACCCTTTAAGAATATATATATATATATATATATATATATATATATATATATATATATATATATATATATATATAATATTTAAGTAACATCTTTTTGTCAATAGCATATTCAAAAATTTCAGCTGAACTGTAAATTAAATTATGCCAGATTAAATTAATACTTACATATCCTAAATTCTGTCCAAAAATGCTGAGATCCATAGAGAGAAAGATTGTAATCGACGATTTAGCCAATTTCACAATTTCAGCCTGTCTGGAGGGAAGGGGGAGCTGTGTGAGATAAATACACAGTAAGACGCATGCAAGAAATCATTATGTGATGATTTTTCTCCTCCCTACAGTAGTTAACCCACCTGTGCGCTGATATTATGACCTTCCTTTTCAGTTGGGACTGCAATGGTAGAGTCTTCGGCCTAATAAAAAATCAATATAATTCAAAAGTATAAACAAAAGTTGTTTAGAATGCTAAATTTGGTATGAATGATTTAGTGAGAGTTTTAATGCAGTGCTTACCTGGATAAATGTAATCTGGTGTAACGAATGTGTAGCGTTTATTAATCAATTTGTGGATGAAATATGAATATAATAATTCATAAGGTTATGAATAAATGATGATTCATATATCGACCCAATGGGGAATTAAACATATATTGTGAATCAATTACAACGAATTATAATCAATTACATATATGATTAGTTCTGGTTAAATAACTATTTAGAGAAACTGTTCGTTTGTCCAGCAAACTAAGTCCCTCACAGAATATTATAAACAAAGTTATCTGGCCATGAAAATAACTTGCTATTATAACATCAAAGCATAAAGCGATCGAAAAACGTTAAAGTGACTTGGTTTTCAGCTGAAAGAACAAACAGAACAATCGAGCGTGAATAACGTTTTAATATATGCAAACTACGAATACAGAGGTTATACATCTAAATATATATACAAGAATATACACACCTATGTACAAGAGTGGAAGTAGAGAAGGAAAGAGAGAAGGCAAGTAGCAAACTCACAACCAGTCCTAAGCCAGCACGGAAATCAGTTTCATCATCTAAGATTGAGAAACGGCAGTATACTTGCATTGGTTGCGTGTGTCGAATTTCAGGTTAGCGCTGGTGCAGTTTGTTGGCTTCCTCCGTTCCGCGGGAAGGTTTGAACTGAGGACTTGAGAGTGAGTTTCGCTGGAAGATGGCGGTCCCGAGGCTGAGCGCGATGGCAGCGCGAGGTCACCGGAGAGGTCCAGGAAAAACGTGCACGAGAGGCTCGTGAGACAATCGGGAGAGAACACACAAGAAATTGTGCGTTTTTGCTTTTATGACAGATAAGCCGACACACCTCCTTGAGGTGGGGTGGCCAATAACATGGGTGCAAGGTTGGCGGGAAAGCTTTCCCTTTGTTTGGCCTCACGACTTAATCCAATGATTTATGACTATCAGATCAGATCTCCAAAGGGAGTGTGTTCTTCACAGTATCATTAAACACATAGAAAAATGCATTTGTGTGACATATCTCAGTGAATAGCTCGTGTCCGGAGCTTTATGGAGAGACCAAACTCGACAGATCAGAAAGGCATAGACAAGAAATTATGGTTTACAGACAGAATTCCACTATTAAAATGCACACTAGCACAAATACACTCATTTAAACACTAGGAAACATGCATAGGCCCTAAAATATATGAAATATATATTTCAGCCTAGTGGTAGTTTACAAATACAGTTCAAAATGTATGATTGTGTGTTTCTGTGTGTGTCTGTGTGTGTGTTTTTGTGTGTCCCTGTGTGTGTGGGGTGTTGGAATGTGGATCTGGTCAGTCTCTGGGGGGGTGCTCCTTTTGAAGTCACCAAAGTGAGGAAGTTGCCGTTTTCTGTTTACTCTCTCAGGTCCACAAACCTGCCTAAAGTCACAGTCGTCCGAAGCCGAGTTAGTGATTAACAAACAAAGTTCATCAGGTTAAAAGCGTTCTGAAAACTCCAAAGTTTATTGATTATCCTGATACGTGTGCATACGCTACACTGGTGAGACTGAACATAGAAAATGGTCCATCTTCTGATTGGTTCATTTGCTATGTAATAAATAAAATGTTTGAAATTATGCAAAGTCACTTATTTGATAAAAAAGTTAGCAAATGTATAATGCTACCTCGTCTGCACCAGTGAATCCACTGCTTGCTTCACACATTGCTAATTCAACAAATTCTAGTGACTGATGCATTAGCTGTGCTTCAGCCATACTACGGACAATGACAATGAACTTTGTGGCCCGCAAAATGTCGCTGTGGCGCGCTTTTAAACCAGTATTACAATAAAATAGGCAGAAAACATTGCTTTTGTTAAGTCATTTAAGTAACAATATGATTTCAAGTACAGCTTACCTCAGAAATCTTGCTAGCAGTCACCGGCGCTTTGTTGCAGTTGAGACCTTTAAAACACGCATACATAAATTGTACTAAATATTAAATTCCATAATCTAACAAAATCTTTTGTCAGATGAAACGTTAACGCAGTTTACAGTGGTAAAGATTTTTTTTTACCTTGTTTGCTGGTCTCTCTCTCTCGGAGTCTTCACGGGGCGCATCAGTACACCGGCCGCAGACTGTGACGCTGCCGCGCTGGTTCCGTCTCTACCCCGGACGCGAACGACGCGATTCAACAAAAGACAGAACCCATTACAATCACTGTTTGCACTGAATGCTCGGGGGCGACACGACAAATCCCAGACAGCATAACGTGGCCTAAAATGGCCTGTTATATGTACGGTACTCCGAGTCCGAGTCCAAGCGCTCGCACTATTTCTGGCACAAGAGACAAACAGGTTTGCATTTTGTAAAGGTCCGGTAGCTTCAATGTGTCCAATAAAGACAGCCACGGGCTGTTATCGTTGTAGACACGCGGTGTAAGGCAAATAATGTCAAACCAAATGTACAAAAAGAGGAAATTAAAAAAAAAAATGGAGCCGGAGGATCCATTACAGCAAATACAGTAGTATACTGCAAATTTAAAAAATACAGTAAATCGCTGTATGTAGTGTGTAACGTCACAGAAAATTCCCATGATGCAAAGGGAATCACAGTTATTTACTGAAAGAGAATTAGCAGTATAATACTGGGTGATATATGGTAAATAACTGTAGAAATTACAGAAATGTCTAACAGTGTGGGCTTGTCCATTTTATAAATATCTAATAGTTTTTAGTTACGTCACAGTCTTGAACATGAATTGTTGTTGTGGGTGTGTCAAAAATGTCAGCCCAATCAGCAGCAACATGTATATAACCCATGTGGTATTAAAGAGACAGCTCACACAATGGGTTCAAGTAAAGTCATTTACAAATGTGTTCTCTTATGTTTCTGGACGCTAAGGGCAGTGACTGTAACATTGAGCGTATTTTGCAGTATTACACTCTTAAAACAGATGTGTTAAAAACAACACAACCTGTGTTATATCTTAACACATCTGTGTGTCTAGTTAAGGACAACACATTTTGTGTTACTTTTTTTAACTCAACCAATGTGTTATTCTTCTTAACACAGGCAGTGTTAAAATATTTAACACACTAATGTGTCATAAATCACACAATTTGTGTCATATATGTGCTGTTTTTGACCAGTTAAAATTAATGCAATACACACTCTTAGAAAGGATGTGTTAAAACTGACTCAAAATGTGGTAAATTCATACACATCAGTGTGTGAGTTTAGGGACAACGCTTCTTGTGTTAATTCTGACACATTGAGTCAATGAATACAGTAAATGTGTCAGGAAGGTGATCTGCTGTTAACAAGCAGAATCAAAGGAGAAAATCACAATTTAAGTCACCATTATGGGGATTAGTGTTTGCTTTAGTCTTGACCCTTGACTTTATAATATTAGATTTTTATTTTATTTATTTTTTTATTTATTTATTTTTTGGGCTGTTGTAACAGCTAGTCAAGCAAAGAGAAAAGATGATCAGGTGTTGGTTATGTTTTCTCATAATTAGTATTTGATCTGAATCACTGAACTCATTTAGAGCCCAATCTCTGAGTTAGATTTACATTATTGATTACAGCAGCACTGTGATTCTACAGCAGAAGATCAACTTTTTCAATATAATCTGAGGGATTTCTTAAAAGTTGTTCTGATTTAAAAGAAAAAACTCTTTCATTTCGAGACACAGACATCAAGAATCAGCCTATGAATCTCAACAATGGTGAGAATAATAAAGCATGCTACAGTGCATTCTGGGAGCCACTAATCAAAATTCATCCATGGCTCCCATTATGCATTGCTGCATGAATAAATTGAGCTGAATTGTCTTAGTAATTTCCTTTATTCTCACTATTATCACAGACACGTCAAGTTCCACCTCACTCCCTTACCCACGCACTCAATCACCAGCATATTAATCACCACCACCTGAAGATCATCAGCACCGTCATCACCACCAGCACTTAAACCCCACACTCACTGTCCGGTCTCGTTTGCACTACATCTCATGTATGCTTCCCTCAAGGACTCCAAACGCTATACTTACCTGCCTCCATCGTCTTCAGTACTCCTTGTGTTCCTACCTGCCTGTATGTGTGAGTGTCTCAGCCACCTGTCTCCAACGTCTGCCTCCATCCTCACCTGCAATACAACAAAAGGACAGTATTACCTGTTGCTCTGCTGATCAGTCAATAAACACCATTACTGCTTTTATATCTGCCTCCGGTGTGTCTATCATAACAGAAGACCGGACCATAACAGCATCTATCAGCATGAGCATCACCGATCCGTTCCAGGAGCTCGTGGACGCACTGCGTCGAGCACTCACCCCACAACCAGCATCACCATCACCTACCACCGCTGCCGCTTCCACATCCACCGTCACCGCTCCTTCTCCAGCGTTCACCGCCAGTCCCATGGCCAAACCGGCACCCTACTCAGGATCAGCGGAGGACTGCAGTGGATTCCTCCTTCAATGTGAGTTGGTCCTGGAGATGCAACCGCACCTCTACCCCACTGACACGGCTAAAATCGCGTTCATAATCTCCCAATTGCAAGGTAAGGCCCTTCAATGGGCGGATTCACTCTGGTCTCAGAAAGGCTCTGTTGTAAAGTCTTACTCTGCGTTCGTCTCTCACTTCCGTGAGGTCTTCAGAAAACCTCTGGCTGATTCTTCAACTGATGAGAAACTTTACAATCTAAAACAGGGAGGTAACACTGTTAATGATTATGCCTTGCAGTTCAGAACGCTAATCGCCACCAGCGGATGGAATGAACAAGACCTCATCACCACCTTTCGTCCAGGATTGGAGCCTAACGTGCGGTTGCATCTTGCTGCATACAAGGACTCCATAGGACTTGAACGCTTCATCCAACTCACCATCCGCGTGGGTTCTCGTATGCAGTCGTGTCTCCTTGAGCACCAGGGCCAGCCACTTTCCAACATCCTCCTCCGTCGGTCTGAACCCTTCAGCTCCCCAGAACCAGCAAATGAACCCATGCAAGTGGACAATTCCCGTTTAACTGCTGCTGAAAGACAGAGAAGGCTGACCCTGAATCTGTGTTTATACTGTGGATCTCCAGGGCATGTAATCTCCACATGCCCAACTCGTCCTCCTCGGCCCGTGGTGAGTGCAATCATTCCTTCCATTCAAAAGAATGAAACCACTCACTACTATTGTAAACCTTACTGCTGCTAATGCCTCTGTTCCAGTGGTGGTGCTCCTCGATTCAGGTTCAGCAGGAAATTTAATCTCCGGCGCCCTCTGTCGACACCTCAAACTCAAGACCTCGCCATCTCCGATTAATTACCAGGTCCACTACATCACGGGAAAACCCCTAAGCCGTAAGATGATTCTGTGTGGGACCTCTTCAACTACAAGTGGGTATACTTCATACGGAGAACATCCATCTGCTGGTTCTGGAGGACTCCACCGCTGACGTGGTTCTAGGGCGCCCATGGCTCGAACAGCACAGCCCCACCATCTCCTGGCGCACGGGCGAAGTCCTGAAGTGGGGCGACCACTGCTTCTCCAACTGCTTCCCAGTACCCCCGGCTCCAAGATCTACACGCTCCAAGACAATCTCCATCAATGCCACATCCATCGGAAGTCCTGTTGAGAAGCGTTCTGCGGATATTCCCCCCGACTACGCCTCCTTCAGTGACGTCTTTTGCCCACAACGCACCTCCAAGCTACCTCCTCACCGGTCTGTTACCGGGTGAGCCAGTGCCCAGGGGACACATATACCCCCTGTCAGTACCGGAGGAGAAGGCCATGGAGGAATACATCAAAGAGGCCCTTAACCAAGGATACATCCGCCCGTCTACTTCCCCTGCTGCTTCAAGCTTTTTCTTCGTGGCAAAGAAGAACGGAGGCTTGCGGCCATGCATAGATTACCGCGCACTCAACAAGATAACCACCAAATTCCGTTATCCACTTCCCCTCGTCCCAGCGGCCCTGGAACATCTCAGTGGTGCCACTGTGTTCATCAAGCTGGACCTCTGCAGTGCGTATAACCTCATCCGGATACGCGAGGGGGAAGAGAGGAAGACCGCCTTCGTCACGCCCACCGGCCATTACGAATATCTCGTCATGCCGTATGGCCTGGTGAACGCCCCCTCCGTATTCCAGGATTTCATCCACAAGGTGTTCCGGGATTTCTCCACAAGTTTGTACTGGTATATATTGACGATATCCTCATCTACTCCCGGAGTTTGGCCGAACATCGCCACCATGTTGCGGAGGTCCTCCAACGCTTACGGCAATACCATCTGTTCCTCAAAGCAGAGAATTGCTCCTTCCACCAGCCCTCCGTCCACTTCCTGGGTTACGTGATTGTTCACAGTGGCATCCGGATGGACGAGGGTAAGGTCTACGCCATCCAAACCTGGCCAACTCCAACCACCATAAAAGAACTTCAACGCTTCCTCGGATTCTCCAACTTCTATCGCCGTTTCATCAAGAATTACAGTACCATCGTCTGCCCACTCACCAACCTGTTATGTCAGCAGCCCAAGTCTCTGTCCTGGTCCCAACCTGCCACCAACGCGTTTGAGACCTTCAAGAAAGCCTTCACCACCGCTCCCCTCCTCGTCCACCCTAACCCCGACCTGCCTTTCGTCGTGGAGGTGGACGCCTCCACCACCGGAGTGGGACACCAAGTAGACTCCATCCATGTGCCTTCTTCTTCCGCAAGCTCAACCTGGCGGAGGTCAACTATGACATCGGTGACCGTGAGCTCCTGGCAGTCAAGCTTGCCCTGGAAGAATGGAGGCATTGGTTGGAGGGGGCTAAACATCCCTTCCAAGTTCTCACTGATCATAAGAACCTAGTGTATCTGAAGACTCAACCCTCGTCAAGCTCGCTGGGCCATGTTCTTTTCACGGTTCAATTTCTCCATCCTATTGTCTAGGTTCCAAGAATATAAAAGCTGATGCTCTGTCTCGTCTCCACGCTCCAGGGGAGAAAAATGAAACTCCAGAAACTATCCTGCCTGAATTAATCTTCGTGAGCCCTATCCAGTGGTCGGAATTGACCTTACCCTCCTCCAATGCCTCCTCATGCACTCCGCCGGTACGTGCAGGGCTGCAGGGAGTGCGGCATCTCCAAGATCCCACGCCATCTTCCCACCGGCAAGCTCAATCCTCTGCCTGTTCCTGAGAGACGCTGGTCACACCTGGGAGTGGACTTCATCACTGATCTCCCCGAGTCTGACGGTCACACTTGTATCCAGGTAGTTGTAGACCGCTTCTCCAAAGCCTGCCATTTGATTCCCCTGGAAGGTCTATCTACCGCCATGACTACTGCAGAACTGATGTTCAACCATGTCTTCCGTCATTATGGAATCCCCGAGGACATAGTCTCTGACAGAGGGCCCCAATTTATCTCCCGTGTCTGGAAGGCGTTCTTCTCCCTCCTGGGTGTGACCGTCAGCCTGTCGTCCGGATACCATCCTCAGTCGAACGGGCAGACAGAACGGAAGATCCAGGAGTTAGGCCGCTTCCTGCGTACCTTCTGTCACGGCCACCAGGACTCCTGGAACCAGTACCTGGGTTGGGCCGAGTACGCACAAAACTCCCTCCAACAAGCCACAACTGGACTGACACCTTTTCAGTGCATACTGGCTGTCCACCAGAGACATCAGGATGCGTCTGCCCTGCAAGAAGCTGAGTCCCCGCTTCATTGGCCCATTCACCATCCTTCGACAGATCAACCCAGTCATGTACCGCCTCCAAATCCCTGCACAGTACAAAATAATTCATCCCACGTTCCATGTCTCACTATTAAAGCCTCACCACCCTTCTGTTCTTCCTTCCACAGAACCTGACATGGCAGCCGTCGAGCCCCCCCTTCCACTCATCCTGGATGATGGTACTGCCTACGTGGTCCATGAGATTCTGGACTCCCGGCGCTGTGGTGGTCTACTAGAATACCTGGTGGACTGGGAAGGCTATGGCCCCCGAGGAACGTTCATGGGTCCCCAAGAATGATATCCTTGATCCTAATCTGTTACAGACTTTCCACACCAGCCACCCAGACAGACTTCACACCCCACACCCTAGAGGACGACCACCACGACGTCGGGGTCCTCGGCCCTCAGGAGCGGGCAGTGGGAGGGGGGGGTACTGTCACAGACACGTCAGGTTGCACCTCACTCTCTTACCCACGCACTCAATCACCTGCATATTAATCACCACCACCTGAAGATCATCAGCACCGTCATCACCACCAGCACTTAAACCACACACTCACACACACACTCACTGTCCGGTCTCGTTTGCACTACAACTCATGTATGCTTACCTCAAGGACTCCAAACGCTATACTTACCTGCCTCCATCATCTCCAGTACTCCTTGTGTTCCTACCTGCCTGTGTGTGTGAGTGTCTCAGCCACCTGTCTCCAACGTCTGCCTCCATCCTCACCTGCAATACAACAAAAGGACAGTATTATCTCTCATTCATCTCCAAGTACTACCTTCTCATCATTCACTTACCTGTTGCTCTGCTGATCAGTCAATAAACACCATTACTGCTTTTATATCTGCCTCTGATGTGTCTATCATAACAACTATTTCATTTTTTTTTCTGTTTTATGTGACATTTTAGTAGCTTGTTTTCTAATGTGATCTGTTGATCAGAATATGTTGCTTGTCACCATTGTTGAGATTCACAGGCTGATTCTTGATGTCTGTGTGTGCCTAAAAGAAAGACTTTTATTTTTTTTTTTTATCAAAATAACTTTTTAAGATACACCTTTGAATTATATATTAAAAAAAAAAGATGATCTTCTGCTATTATCAATAATGTTAATCTAGCTCAGAGTTTGGGCTCTACTAAGTTCAGGTCAAATAATGATTATGTAAAAACATAACAAACACCATCTGATCAGCTTTTTATCTTTGCTTGTATGGTTGTTATACCTCAGTTACAACAGCCCAAACAAAATTGAATATTATAAAGTCAAGGGTCAAGAGCCCAACTAAAGCAAACACTGATCTCCATAATGGTAACTTAAAATGGTGAATTTCTCCTTTGATTCTGCTTGTTAAAAGCAGATTACCTTCCTGACACAATGAATGTGTCAGAATGAACACAAGTCATCCACCGATGAAGAAACAGGCACAAACTTGCTTAACGGCTTGTGGAGTGATGTAGCAGCAATGTGATTGGATGATAGTTAACACATGTTGTGTTGGACACAGTGTTGTTTCTCTCTCTCTTTCTCTCTCTCTACACATGATCAACTTAAATTGACATAAAAATGTGTTAAAATAGCCACAACACTAAAAATTTGTTATTAATTAACACATCCTTTTTGAGAGTGTAATCACGTATCTATACCAACTTCATCAGGCTCCGAAAAGTCTTCAAAAAGAACAGAAAATGGCCTTCTCAACTCTTGCTTCATCAGAACAGGGTGTTCAACGCACCACCATTTTTGTTATGGCAAGAAAGGCAAGAGAAAATGTGTTTAGCTGTTGTCAGCTGATTTGATGATATGAATATGATTGTCATCATGTAGTGGCTTTATTCACTGATCTAATGACTGAATGTTATGTTAAAAAAAAAAGTTATTAATTTTGAGCTGTATCTTTTCTAGAATAACAAAGCAGTTGATTAAATTAAACCAAAATAATAAATCAGAAAATACAATATACACTAGACACTTCAAAAAACCTGCAAGATTTGCTTACACACATACATCAAGAATCAGCTTATGAATCTCAACAATGGTGACACGCTTCATGCCGCAATGCATTCTGGGTGCCTCACACAAAACTCATCCATGACACCATTGTTGAGATTCATATGCTGATTCTTGTTGTCTGTGTGTAAGTAACTCTTGCAGGAGGTTTGAAGTGTTCAATGAACAATGTGTTTTTCAATTTTTCTGATTAAAACATTTTTATTGTTGTAATTCTTGAAGAGATTCAACGCAAAGTCACCTTTATTTATATAACGCTTTTTACAATGCAGATTGTGTCAAAGCAGCTTTACAGTGATAACTGGTATATAATTTTGGCTGCACAGCAGCTCTTAAAGAATAGTGTCAATGCAGGCAGATCAAAGCACTGCTGAATAAATGTCCTAGAATACTATTGAATATCAAATGTCAAGTCAAATGTCAAGTGTCCCCAACTAAGCAAGCCAAAGGCGACAGCGGCAAGGAACCCAAACTCCAACAGGTGACATCAGGTGGCAAACAAGTGTTAAAATGGAGAGAAAAAAAACCTTGGGAGAAAACAGGCTTAGTCGGGGGGCTAGTTCTCCTCTGGGGAACAGTGCTTTGTTATGATTCAGGTTGTTATGATAAGTTTGATAGGATAGCAACATTCAAAATATTTACATTTTCATTCATTAGATCAGTGAATTAAGCCACTAATCTAACAACTGTCCACATTAGCTTTTGCCTTTCTTGTCAAAACAAACCACAAAAGTAACCAGAAAAACACTAAAACAGTCAAGAGTCAAACTGCCTAACTGAAGTAAGCACTGACCTCGATCACGGTGACATCAAACCAAACATTTTCAACAAATCATCAACATCTAAACCTCTGGTAATTCTCAATAACAACTTCTGTAGATGTATGTCAGAAATAAAGTCAGTCTGGTTAGTAATAAGTGAAGCTGGTAATGCTGTTTGTGGAGTTGTTGAATCAGATCTTCAGAGATTTAATGTCTTTTATCTTCAGTTGATTTCATCTTAAGGCTAGTTCACACTGTGCGATTTTGTCTGATTTGGTAGTCTGAGACAAACTTTGCAAATCCTAAAAGATTCCTATAATCCTAAGATAAAATCTGTAGTCTTTGATCTCTAGTTTGACGTTCACCGGCAGCCGATTAATGACCGTTGCGATCAAATTTTACCTCAGACGAAATTCTGGCAGTGTAAGAAGATTTGGCGCACAATCCTCCAGTGTGACTTCTCCTACAACAAACGTCAAATTGTCTTCGGTTTTCAAGACAAGCCATGATCAAAATTACACTAGAGGTGTCTTTGTTAGCCACCATTTGAGTCCTGCGTGTAATGCAGCTCACTGTCACCCAACACGTGTGGTTTATGATGTAAAACTCCGGACAAGTTTTCATGCGCGTGTCCGTTTTTAACGCGTTTTGACTGCTGTACAGTCTGACATTAATGACAACCGAGATCCCACAGTGTGACATGAGGATCATGTTCGTATAGTCTGACAAGCAACCATCGTAAAGGACTATTATAAATCGCTCAGTGTGAACACGGCTTAAGGCTGTGGCTGAAGTTGTAGTTCTTGTTGTTCCTCTGTCCTTCGGTCAGTCTGCTCGTTATCACCTAATTGTCTTATTAACTCAAGCATGTTTTTTTGTTACATTTAATAGCCTGTAGTGTGCACACTGAGCAGTGTTCATTTCATCTGGGCTAACCCATGTGTGGCCTACATGGAAACTGTGGACAAAACTGGCTGGGCCCCAGTTAGACAGCCCAGGTGACACCCATCTGGGCCCCACCATGCTGTGCTAACTGGGTCTTCCCACTGAGGTTCATTTGAACATTATTATGAAAGATCTGCAGTCATGCATTTATAAAATAAATAAATAAATAAATAATCATCCTTCTTGAAAGATGTTTCATTCATTCTTTGCAAGTGGTTTCACTTGGGTTGTTCCTGTCTCGGCATGGGGCAGGTCACTACAATAGACTTTAAAAAGAGGAAGGAAAAAAGCAGAAGTTTTCAGCTCACATTTTCAGTTCACTCTCCTGGAGTCTGTTTGCTGTGTCTGAAAATACAACACGGTAAGAGTTACACTTGTTCAGTGATGAATATTGAATAAATAATGAATCTCCATTCACAGAAGAAACATTTTCTTTCATAATAACCTCTGAACATCCAGAGCTCATGTGTGCCTAATGTTGTCTTTAAATGAGTTTCAACGGTGGAAAACTGCTAACAGTCGTGATTTTTACAGTGTTTACAGTACAATAGACTGAAGTTATTGTGTTTTTGAAGCTAAAGCTGACATGTTGTGCTGTTGTGTAAATGATTTAGTTTCCTGCAGTGATGTCACAGAGACCGGCTCCTTCTCTTCTTCTGCTGTTTCTGCTCATGATTCCAGGTGAGTCTCTCCTGTAAATGTGTGACTGATAATAACTCAATATTAGAAACAGAGATTGTGACTAATTAACTTGGTCCAGTTAGTCCTGCTGTTAGCCCTGGGGAAAAAAGATCAGCAGTAAAATATCTACTAAAATGTGTTGAAATGTATTTGTTGCATCCAAACTAAATTATATTAGTTTTTTTGCTGATATTACGCCAACTGTTTAAACTTCTGACATTTAGTGCAGACTGTTTTTCATGATTAGTGTTTTCTCTTCTGCTTCCTGTATTTCATCACCTTCTGTCTGTCTGTAGATTTTACACATGATAAGTGTAGTTCTTCATTTACATAAACACCAGTTTTGTAAAAGAAAGATTTCATAGATGGACATTTTCATTATTTTCTTGTCAATGTTGTGTTTCAGGAGTTTGTAGCCAGTGGAGTGGTTTGGGTGTGAGTTACAGTCCTTCACACATCTGTGCACTACAGAACTCATCAGTGATAATGAACTGCTCTTATACATACCCTACCGAATACTGGATCATGAAAGTGTACTGGACAAAAACACGAGTAATAAATAATGTAGAGTCTCCAGATCTGTCTGAGGACCCTGAATACAGTCAGAGGCTTCAGTATCTGGGAGATAAACAGAGTTCTGCCATCAGACTGAGTCATGTGACACTGAAGGATTCACACGAGTACTATTTCAAATTTATCACTGATATAACAGAAGGGAGATGGACTGGTTATCCAGGAGTGACTCTTAATGTCACAGGTGACTTTCATGAGGTTTCTCTCTTCTTCTGTGCATTATGTTGAATAATAATCAGTGTATGACAGCAGCACTAGATATAATGTGTGTGTTGTGTTCAGATCTTCAGGTGGAGTCTCCTGAGAGAGTGACAGAGGGAGATTCAGTCCGTCTGACATGTAAAAGCAGCTGCACTCTGACTGACAGAGCAACATTCATCTGGTACAGAAACTCACAGCCATTAACTACAGGAATTATTGGAAACCAGCTCGACCTCGGGAGAGTCAGCAGAGAAGATACAAGCAGATATAGCTGTGGTGTAGATGGACACAGTTACAGATCTCCTGCTGTTCAACTCAATATCAGATGTAAGTATATTCTTTGAAGTTTGAGTTCATCTGTCCCTCCTTTTGTTTAAAACTATAAATAAACTGTGCTGATCATTAAAATAATGTTAAAATACTGTTTCAACAGTACAACACAAGATGTGAACAATATGCAATTTTAAGTGAAGTTAATAAACATAATTTGGGGCGGAGTACGCCCATCTAATCTTCCAATTAATACCAAGGTATAAAACCAGCATCTTACCTCTTCCTGTTGTTAGTTCTTTCGGCATCCCTCCTCCTCCCCTTCTCCTCCTTTTGTACTATTTTTGCCTATGGGGGAATATGGGTAGAATATGGGTAGAATATCCTTTTCGAGCTCCTCTATAGCAGACAGCAATCCAACCCAGATAGCAAGCAATGATTGAAATAATGTTAAATCAATGTTAATGTGTCAACGTTAACATCATTGAATCAATATCACTTTTGCACCCTCAATTAATGTTGAAAAAATGTTAAAAAATAAAAAAAAAAAAAAAAAAAAAAAAAAAAAAACAATGGTAGTGGCATTGAATCAGTGTTTGCACTCTCAGAAAATGAAACACAACTACAACTGACTTAAAACCACACAGCCTGAAATCAACTGAAGATAAAAGAAGACAATAAATCTCTCAAGATCTCAGCAGAAGTTATTTTTGAGAATTAACAGGTTTAGATGATGATGTTTTATTGAAAATGTTTGGTCGCCATTGTGGTGGTCAGTGTTTCCTTTAGTTTGGCAGTTTGACTCTTGGCTGTTTGTGTGAGTTTCTGGTCTTTGTAACAGTGTTAGCCAAAACACATCATTTGTTGCAAAGAAACCAGAAACAAAATGATTAAGTGAAATAGTTTTCATTATCATAAAGTGAAATCTTTTATTAATTGTGCTTCTGACCATAAGTGTATGTTTGTTTTTAACAGGTTAAGTTCACTAATACTTTCTTGCTGCAGGTCAGACATTCTGAATGTTGACTTTTAAAGTGTTTTTTTTTTTTTTTTTTTTTTTTTTTGTTATTTTGTTTATTAGAGACACAGAATCAGCATATGAATCTCAACAATGGTGACATGCTTCATGCAGCAATGCATGCTGGGAGTCATGAGTTGTATACTCTGGTGGCTCCCAGCATGCATTGCAGCATGAAGTATGTTAAGTATGTTATATTAACTGTATAGGAGAGAGCTCACACACTGCTAAAGTTTTTTTTTCTTCAGTGTACCACTAATAAAATTCAGTTATACAGATTTGGAATGACATGTGGGTGCATAAATGATGATTTTTTTTTTTTTTTTTTTTTGTGAACTATCCATTTAAAAGTAGCAATCTTATGTCAATTGGAAAAAAGCATTCTGACACATTTTTAGGCCTATGTTTTTTTTTTTTTTTTTTATCTCGTAGGTGTCTTTTTATGTTTAAAAACATGCTCAAAAAGTTTCACCAGTTTAACCTTTATTTATGGAGTCAAATTAATGCCTTAAAGTTTTGCACAAAAATAAAGTTTTGCAAAACACAAAAAAGAATTGAGCAATAAAAAAATGTTTTGCAAACAAAAATAAAGAATTGCAAAGGAAAAATAAAGTATTGAGCAGAAAAAAATAAGTTTTGCAAACAAAAATAATAAATTGCAAAATAAAATAAAGTAGTGCAAAAATAAAAATATAATCAATTACAAAAATCAATGACAGCTGTAATCCTATTTTATCTTTGCCACATATTTTTCATGCTCAAACCTACTAAATCATTTGCAACGCTCATTTTATTCTGCGTTTCAGTCAAGCGTGCGCTCACGATACCGGCTTTCGTTTGCGCTGCACTTTTCTGTGCGGATCTCTTTATGGCACTGGTTTGACGTGGGGGTGGAGTCAAGAAACGGGGGCACGCCCCCGCGAAATGCATTGGAGGGGAACGTAATCAGCGACAGGTGAAATAATTCTTTGACATGGTGAAAAATAATGAATGGTTTGTTTTTGTTGGTTTGTTTAGCATATGTTGTCGCCGATTACGACCCCCTCCAATGCATTTCTTATAGTAATATGACCTGTTGTGCTCTGTCTCACTGCCTGTATCCACTTTTGTGTCCTTAAACATTTGTTTTTTGGGGTCGACAGCTTATAAAAACTTATTTCTGGGTTTTTTAGCTTGTTAGCTATACACCTTGTCACACAGCAGCTTTTAGGCATTGTTCTGTTTTTTGTAATGAGTCAGAAAAGACAAGGAGGCAGCCTCATGCATTACAAAGTCAATGGCGACGGTTGGATTGATTTTTCCCCCGGTTGGATTGTTTTTCCCCCGGTGGGCATGGTTTTCAGATTATAATAAATGCGCTCTGTCTCTATGCTTGATCTGTTCTGTTGCGATCTGCGTCTCCTGTCGATGACGTGTTTCGCGGGGGCGTGCCCCCGTTTCTTGACTCCACCCCCACGTCAAACCAGTGCCATAAAGAGATCCGCACAGAACAGTGCAGCGCAAACGAAAGCCGGTATCGTGAGCGCACGCTTGACTGAAACGCAGAATAAAATGAGCGTTGCAAATGATTTAGTAGGTTTGAGCATGAAAAATATGTGGCAAAGATAAAATAGGATTACAGCTGTCATTGATTTTTGTAATTGATTATATTTTTATTTTTGCACTACGTTATTTTATTTTGCAATTTATTATTTTTGCTTGCAAAACTTATTTTTTTCTGCTCAATACTTTATTTTTCCTTTGCAATTCTTTATTTTTGTTTGCAAAACATTTTTTATTGCTCAATTCTTTTTTTTTGTTTTGCAAAACTTTATTTGTGTGCAAAGCTTAAGGCATTAATTTGACTCCATATTTATTTCATTACTTTGGTCTACTGTCATCTCTGATGTTGCCTTATTTGACTTTGCTTCTGCTACATCAGCACTGGAAGAAGGTGTCATATCCTCATGGTAAATATAAGGTGCTGATCACATAAAAACACACTGCTGGTTTCATCCTGATCATTTGTTACTGGTCATGAGTGTTGGTGAACCAGGTAAGAGCATCATTTACTAATCGATCTTTACGTTCAAATATGTTATAATGGAGACTGGGGCTAGTTGTCACAGAAACTTTAAGGTTTAAGATCAACAATTCATGTGGTTTTGTATCTTGGTAACAAATAGCTATTTAAATCTGCCTTAGATTAAAATAATTCAGTATCATTGTGTATTGTTACATCTGTTGGGTATCAAATGAACACAGTAAACATCATTAAGACACAAGACTTAAGGTGTGTTTCTTAGAACGTGTTTTCTTAGAATGGAAAGTGACTTTTAAAAAGAAATTTACTTTTAGAAATATTCACTGGAGTAAAAGTGTGACAACTACCCCCAGTGTGTGTATACTGAATGTATACACACACATTTGTACTAATGTTTTTGATTTAATATGCTGTTGTTGGTGTATACATTTTATATGATTTTCCCAGCTCAGTGGGTAGATATCCTTGTGGTTAAAACTTTTAAAAACTGTATCTGTTGATTTAGTTGTGGTTTTTAGTAAATATAAGCATATTAAAAAGACCAACATATGTTGTTTTCAAAGTTGGTGTCATTTTTATAATCTTAACCCAAAAGACTATCTTGGTCAACAGCTTTTACTGAAGATGAGGCTCAATTTTAAATGGCCTGAAAGAGGAAGTTAAGCTTAAATAAAGCATTTCTAATCCAGTCACAATGAGTCTGTCTGAACCTCAATAAACTCCAGCGTCAAAACAGATAACTAAATAATATTTACACATTTAGTTAATGTACAATACACTGTTAAAAAAAAACTGTCAAATTTACGGTAAAATACCGGCAGCTGTGGTTGCCAGGAATATACCGTGAAAAAAATGTGGAATCTGTAAAAGACAATACGGTATACTGGTTTTGTAACCCTAAATTTTACAGTAGACAACGTATTTTTTTTACCAAAATCATGGTAGAAAAAAACAAATATATTTGTCAATTATACAGTAATTTTATGTAAAAAATGCAACTTTCCATAGCTTTTTACGGATATTTGCAGTAAAAAAAAAGTTATAATATAATAATATATACAGTAATTTGTTCTTAATTTAACAGTAATACACTGTAAAAGAAAATCCCAGTTAAATTTACGGTAAAAAAACGGCAGCTGTGGTTGCCAGAACTTTACCGTAAAAAATACAGTAGCAACGTTAAAAAAAATCTGTTAAATTTACGGTAAAATAAGGTATTTCACTAACTGATATAATGTTAATTTACCAACTTAATGAAGTACTAATATCTGTTTTGTACCTTTATAATACACTGACAGTTACCAAACACAGTGGTGATGAGAGTCACATGATGAATCAAAGTTCATCACAAGCAGATTTCCCACAAGCTGAGAAGGACAACACTAACATATAGAAGGCACACACAGTGTCATTCACACACACACTATACACCATCATGGTAACATGCGAGAAATTTAAAAAACCAATAAACATTAATTTAACAACATTAGATGTAACATAAAACCCTAATGTACATAACTGATTAGAAAAAAAAATGAGAAAAACTAAGAAGAAACAGAGCTATTTCAACAAAAATATATCAAATGTTAAGTGTCACGCAGGGAATTGTGGGAATGTTAATTTATGGTTTTTCACTGTAATATTTACAATGAATTATTTTTCACTTCCAAAACTGTGAATTTAATGGTATTTTACCATAAAATTACATTAAATGTACCAATAGATTTATCACAGTTATTCACCGTATATAGTACAGAAACTTTCTGTAAACCAATAAATAGTTTTTCACCGCAGCATTTTTACAGTCTTTTACTGTTAAAATCACGGCCATTTTTTAATAGACCCTATTATGGTAAATAACTGTAAAAATAACAGAAATATGTTAAACCTTATTAAAACCTTTGACAGTAAAAAACACAGTGAAATTGTATAAAAAATGACAGCATTTTATTTTGACCAGATACATTTTACGGTAAATTCCTGAACTTTAAAAAATGTCAGTAAAATATACAGCAAAACACCGTCAAATTCCAACGGTAATGGAGCGTAATTTAATTTAACAGTAATACACTGTAAAAAAAAAATCCCAGTTAAATTTACGGTAAAAAAACAGCAGCTGTGGTTGCCAGAACTTTACCGTAAAAAATACAGTAGCAACGTTAAAAAAATCTGTTAAATTTACGGTAAAATAAGGTATTTCAATAACTGATATAATGTTAATTTACCAACTTAATGAAGTACTAATATCTGTTTTGTACCTTTATAATACACTGACAGTCACCAAACACAGTGGTGATGAGAGTCACATGATGAATCAAAGTTCATCACAAGCAGATTTCCCACAAGCTGAAAAGGACAACACTAACATATAGAAGGCACACACAGTGTCATTCACACACACACTAAACACCATCATGGTAACATGCGAGAAATTTTAAAAATGCAATAAACATTAATTTAACAACATTAGATGTAACATAAAACCCTAATGTACATAACTGATTAGAAAAAAATGAGAAAAACTAAGAAGAAACAGAGCTATTTCAACAAAAATATATCAAATATGAAGTGTCACGCAGGGAATTGTGGGAATGTTAATTTATGGTTTTTCACTGTAATATTTACAATGAATTGTTATTTTTCACTTCCAAAAACTGTGAATTTAATGGTATTTTACCATAAAATTACATTAAATGTACCATTAGATTTATCACAGTTATTCACCGTATATAGTACGGAAACTTTCTGTAAACCAATTCATAGTTTTTCACCGCAGCATTTTTACAGTCTTTTACTGTTAAAATCACGGCCATTTTTTAATAGACCCTATTATGGTAAATTACTGTAAAAATAACAGAAATATGTTAGACCTTATTAAAATCTTTGACAGTAAAAAACACAATGAAAACAAATTACAGCATTTTATTTTGACCAGATACATTTTACGGTAAATTCCTGCACTGTAAAAAAAGTCAGTAAAATATACAGCAAAACACCGTCAAATTCCAACGGTAATGGAGCGTAAAACCAAAAACTTCCTTTTACTGTATTAAATAGATTGAATAACCGTTAATTGTGAGACTGGATAAAACTTTGTTTTTTACTGTAATAAAATGTTGAAATTATAAATATTGTCTGTGAAAAGAAATAAATATGCATACATTTTACAATTAAATATTGTAATGTTGAAAATGTCTAAAAACCTTAGATTTTATGGTATTATTTGAGTAAAACTACATATTTTGGGGTTGTGCACATTGGAATTCACAGTATAAATCTGTAGATTTTTAAGCAAACAAAAACATTCATTTTTACAGAAGCAAGATGTTAAAAAATCCCACTAAACACTGGACGTCAGATAGACGTGCAGATCATGTCTATATTAGGTCCGTCGGTCCATGACCATTTCTGAAAATCGATTCGACGTCCAAACTGCACAGTTAAAAAAAAACTGTCAAATTTACAGTAAAATACCGGCAGCTGTGGTTGCCAGGAATATACTGTGAAAAAAATGTGGAATCTGTAAAAGACAATACGGTATACTGGTTTTGTATCCCTAAATTTTACAGTAGACAGCGTATTTTTTTTTACCAAAATCATGGTAGAAAAAAACAAATATATTTGTCAATTATACAGGTCCACTATTTGGACGTCCAACCATGACCCAACTTGGAAGTCATCTTGACGTTCAACATTTAACCTTTGAACCGGGTAATTTTTTTGAACGGGGTAATTCATTTCACTTAAATGACAATTAATAGGTAATTTGCATTGCCATTTAAGTGAAATTATTGAACTTAAATATACAAGCTTGATAAAAATGATAATTCTAGAAGAAGATTTCAGATGGCACTTAGAGGCTTTTGCATCTGAACTCTTCATGTATTAATCATGTTGATAGGCCCTATAAAACAAATATTACATATTAATCATGTCAATTTCCTGCATCTGTTATTGACGTCCAAATGACGTCCAAAAAAATTACCCCGTTCAAAGGTCAAATGTTGAACGTCCAAGTTGGGTCATGGTTGGACGTCCAAATAGTGGACCTGTATAATTGACAAATATATTTGTTTTTTTCTACCATGATTTTGGTAAAAAAAATATGTTTTCTACTGTAAAATTTAGGGTTACAAAACCAGTATACCGTATTGTCTTTTACAGATTCCACATTTTTTTCACGGTATAGTCCTGGCAACCACAGCTGCCGGTATTATACCGTAAATTTGACAGTTTTTTTTTTTTTTTAACTGTGTAGTTTGGACGTCGAATAGATGTTCAGAAATGGTCATGGACCGACGGACCTAATATAGACATGATCTGCACGTCTATCCGACGTCCAGTGTTTAGTGGGATTTTTTAACATCTTGCTTCTGTAAAAATGAATGTTTTTGTTTGCTTAAAAATCTACAGATTTATACTGTGAATTCCAATGTGCACAACCCCAAAAGATGTAGTTTTACTCAAATAATACCATAAAATCTAAGGTTTTTAGACATTTTCAACATTACAATATTTAATTGTAAAATGTATGCATATTTATTTGTTTTCACAGAAAATATTTATAATTTCAACATTTTATTACAGTAAAAAACAAAGTTTTATCCAGTCTCACAATTAACGGTTATTCAATCTATTTAATACAGTAAAAGGAAGTTTTTGGTTTTACGCTCCATTACCGTTGGAATTTGACGGTGTTTTGCTGCATATTATACTGACTTTTTTTACAGTGTATAAATTACAACAGTTTATAACACATTTAAATTTAACAGAAATAAGTCACTGTACATTTGTTGTAGGTTTTGCAATGCTGATGTCAGTCAGAATGGCTCCTCCTCTTCCTCTGATCTTTCTGCTCATGATTCACGGTTAGTCAACGCAACACTTCAGAAAACACACTTTTTTATGCACATGCTGCTTCTACTTTAATCAGTATAAATTCTGTGTTTCAGGGGTTTCTAGTGCTGGTTGGGGTGTGAGTTACAGTCCTTCACACATCTGTGCACTAAAGAACTCATCAGTGATAATGAACTGCACTTATACATACCCTACTGGATATCAGATCATGAAAGTGTTCTGGACCAAAACAAAAGATAATGTAGAGCCTCCAGATCTGTCTAAGGACCCTGAATACAGTCAGAGGCTTCAGTATCTGGGAGATAAACAGCAGAACTGCACCATCAGACTGAGTCATGTGACACTGAAGGATTCACGCAAGTACTATTTCAGATTCATCACTAATAAAGACAAATGGATTGGTTATCCAGGAGTGACTCTTACTGTCACAGGTGACTTTCATGAGGTTTCTCTCTTCTTCTGTGCATTATGTTGAATAATAATCAGTGTATGACAGCAGCACTAGATATAATGTGTGTGTTGTGTTCAGATCTTCAGGTGGAGTCTCCTGAGAGAGTGACAGAGGGAGATTCAGTCCGTCTGACATGTAAAAGCAGCTGCACTCTGACTGACAGAGCAACATTCATCTGGTACAGAAACTCACAGCCATTAACTGAGAGAAGAGACAGAAACAATGAACTCCTGCTGCAGTCAGTCAGAAGAGAGGATGCAGGCAGATATAGCTGTGCTGTACACGGACACAATCACATCTCTCCTGCTGTTCAGCTCAATGTCACGTGTGAGTACAGGTTCAATAGTTCTTTTTATGTACTGAGTTAATGTTTGAAAATACACTTTCATTTGTCTGTTTTAGATGTCTCAGTTTTGATAAATGGATCTGGTGAAATAGTGTCAGGAGATTCAGTGACTCTGATCTGCAGCAGTAATTCAAACCCTCCTGCAGAAATCAGCTGGTTTAAAGGAGGAACGTTTGTAGGATCTGGAAGAATCTTCAACATCTCAAAGATCAGCTCTGATGACAGTGGAGAATACAAGTGCAGATCCATCAATGAACATGGAGAGAAATACTCTGATGCTGTGACTTTAAACATCATGTGTGAGTTAATGATGGTTCAGTAACTGTGGCATTAAATATTATAAATATACTCAATGATGTGAAAATTATTGTATTTTCTGTTTTAGACCCACCCAGGAGCGTCTATGTGTCCATCATTCAGTCTGGTCAGATTTGGATGGGAGATTCAGTGACTCTGATCTGCAGCAGTAATTCAAACCCTCCTGCAGAAATCAGCTGGTTTAAAGGAAGAACGTTTGTAGGATCTGGAAGAATCTTCAACATCTCAAAGATCAGCTCTGATGACAGTGGAGAATACAAGTGCAGATCCATCAATGAACATGGAGAGAAATACTCTGATACTGTGACTTTAAATGTCATGTGTGAGTTAATGATGATTCAGTGACTGTAATGTTACATTTAAAATTGATTGTAATTGTTAATGATTATATATGTTTTTCTGTTTTAGATCCTCTCAGGAACGTCTCAGTGTTGATAAATGGATCTGGTGAAATAGTGTCAGGAGATTCAGTGACTCTGATCTGCAGCAGTGATTCAAACCCTCCTGCTCTGAACTTCAGCTGGTTTAAAGGAGGAACGTTTGTAGGATCTGGAAGAATCTTCAACATCTCAAAGATCAGCTCTGATGACAGTGGAGAATACAAGTGCAGATCCATCAATGAACATGGAGAGAAATACTCTGATGCTGTGACTTTAAACGTCATGTGTGAGTTAATGATGGTTCAGTAACTGTGATGTTAAATCCTATAAACAAAGTCTGTGATGTGAATGTATTTTGTTTTCTGTTTTAGATCCTCCCAGGAACGTCTCAGTGTTGATAAATGGATCTGGTGAAATAGTGTCAGGAGATTCAGTGACTCTGATCTGCAGCAGTGATTCAAACCCTCCTGCAGAAATCAGCTGGTTTAAAGGAGGAACGTTTGTAGGATCTGGAAGAATCTACAGCATCTCAAAGATCGGCTCTGATGACAGTGGAGAATACAAGTGCAGATCCAGAAATAAACATGGAGAGAAATACTCTGATGCTGTGACTTTAAACGTCATGTGTGAGTTAATGATCATCTACACATTGTTCACATCCAAATTCATAATTTTCTAATATTCATTGTATTTTTATTTTCATCCATTTTAGACCTTCCCAGGAGCGTCTCAGTCTCCATCTCCATCATTCAGTCTGGTCAGATTTGGGCAGGAGGTTCAGTGACTCTGATCTGCAGCAGTGATTCAAACCCTCCTGCTCTGAACTTCAGCTGGTTTAAGGAGAATGAAAGCTCAGCTGTTGGATCTGGACAGAGTTTCAGTGCACTACAGAGTGGACGCTTCTACTGTCAGGCTCACAATCAACATGGATCTCAGAGATCAGACGCTGTAACTGTCACAGGTGAAGCTTTTATTAACACACTCCTGCACTCTTAAAACAGATGTGTTAAAAACAACACAACCTGTGTTATATCTTAACACATCCGTGTGTCTAGTTAAGGACAACACATTTTGTGTTACTTTTTTTTAACTCAACCAGTGTGTTATTCTTCTTAACACAGGCAATATGTTAAAATATTTAACACACTAATGTGTCATAAATCACACAATTTGTGTCATAGATGTGCTGTTTTTGACCAGTTAAAATTAATGCAATGCACACTCTTAGAAAGGATGTGTTAAAACTGACTCAAAGTGTGTTCAATTCTTACACATCAGTGTGTGAGTTTAGGGACAACACTTGTGTGTTAATTCTGACACATTCACCGAGTCAATGATTTTAACACAGTAAATGTGTCAGGAAGGTGATCTGCTGTTAACAAGCAGAATCAAAGGAGAAAATCACAATTTTAAGCCACCATCGTGGAGATGAGTGTTTGCTTTAGTTGAGCTCTTGACCCTTGACTTTTTAATATTAGATTTTGTTTGGGCTGTTGTAACAGCTAGTCAAGCAAACAGAAAAGATGATCAGGTGGTGTTGGTTATGTTTTCACATAATCATTATTTGATCTGAATCATTTAGAGCTCAATCTCTGAGTTAGATTTACATTATTGATTACAGCAGCACTTTGATTCAACATCAGAAGATCAGCTTTATCAATATAATCTGAAGGATTTCTTAAAAGTTGTTCTGATTTGATAAAAAAAAAAAAAAAAAAGCTCTTTCATTTCGAGACACAGACATCAAGAATCAGCCTGTGAATCTCAACAGTGGTGAGAATAATAAAGCATGTTGCAGTGCATTCTGGGAGCCACCAATCAAAATTCATCCATGCCTCCCATCATGCATTGCTGTATGAATAGATTATGAGCTTAATTGTCTTAGTAATTTCCTTTATTCTCACTATTTTTTTTTCTCTGTTTTATGTGAATTTTTAGTAGCTTATTTTCTAATGTTTCTAAAATCAGAATATGTTGCCTGTCACCACTATTTAGATTCACAGGCTGATTCTTGATGTCTGTGTGTGCCTAAAAGAAAATTTTTTTTTTTTTTTTGATCAGAACAACTTTTTAAGAAATATCTTTGAATTATGTAGAAAAAGCTGATCTTCTGTTATAATCAATAATGTAAAACTAGCTCAGAGATTGGGCTCTAAATGAGGTCAAGACAAATAATGATTATATGAAAACATAAACACAACCTGATCATTTTCTCTTTGCTTGTCTGGCTATTATAACTCAGTTATAGCAACCCGAACAAAATCTAACATTAAAAAGTCAAGGGTCAAGAGCTCAACTAAAGCAAACACTCATCTCCATGATGGTATCTTAAAATTGTGAATTTCTCCTTTGATTCTGCTTGTTAACAGCAGATCACCTTCCTGACACAATGAATGTGTCAAAATGAACACAAGTCATCCAATGAAGAAAGAGGCACAAACTTGCTTAACAGCTTGCAGAGTGACATAGCAGCAATGTGATTGGATGACAGTTAACACATGTTGTGTTGGACACAGTGTTGTTTCTCTCTTTCTCTCTCTCTCGCTCTACACATGATCAACTTAAATTGACACAAAAATGTGTTAAAATAGCCATAACACAAAAAATGTGTTATTAATTAACACATCCTTTTTGAGAGTGTGTATCTTCACATCATTCATCAGTTTGGAGAGTTAATCATGATCTTCCTCTTTCAGTTCATCATGGTGCTGGTATTAATGTGATTGTGATCGCAGTGACATCTGGAGGATTATTCTTCACCATCATCTACATCATCATCCTGTTTATAATGTGAGATCAATAAAAAACTGCAGTGATTGTATAAGTTCAGTTTTGTATTGAATAAGTTCACTTTTGATTTAATGTAAGAAATTGCTCAGTTGTGTTTTAATTATTAGTAATTTTTAAAATCAACATTCATATTTTCTCTTCATTGAATAGAGTCCATATGATATTAATGTCTGTCATTATAACAGGAGGAAACGAAGGGATGATCAAACTGAAGATCTCACAGTGAAACAGGTAAATCATCTCAACATGATTCACATCATGTCAGGTTTGGTGGGTGGTGGAAGGAACGAGGACTCAAATGCAGGGAAGAGGGCTTTTATTAATAATAAAAATAAAACAAAAACACAACAAAACTACCCCTTGGGGGAAAACAGACTTAAACAAAAAACAAGACATGACTTGACTTGGCTTGACGAAAACATCAGGGAAAATATGACATAATAAATGACAACGAACCAGCACAGGACTGCAAACACAAGGAGAATAAATAGGAGAGCAAACAAGGCAGGTAACAAGGGAGGACAGGTGGGGCAAATCAACCAATAATGAGGTAACAAGGTGGGTGGGGTCAAGACAATAGACATGAGAGCACATGGCACAAAGAAACACATGACAAGCCATGTGCTCACATCAAACAAAACAAAGACACAAGCACATGTCTTGTGTAAGCACATGGCTTGTGATTTTGTCTTCATTGGCCGAGACATGAACACGTGACTATGAAAACTCATAAGCCACGTGTTCACACAAAACAAGACAACATGAGAGCACGCAGCCCGTGAAACACAGACTGCGTGCTACACAACACAAGACAAATCAACATGAAAGCACGCGGCAGGTGGAAATAACCGCGTGCTACACAACATGACAATACAAGAGACAAAACAGGAGACAAGAACGCACGGCAAGTGAAAGAACACTCGACCGTGCGCTCACAACAAAGACAGGACTGGGAGCGCGAGTGTCCGAATGCCGATACGAAACCGAAACCAAACTAGACATGAGTGCCGGGATCCGAACGCCACGCTCCCAACATGAAACAAGGCACGCAGACAAGAGAGCGCACAGCCCCGAGAACCCTCGAGACCGTACACTCACACAAAAACACGACAAGAACGGGAGTGTCAGAGCTCTGTCACAAAACCAAGAAATAAACAAGACTGAAGTGACAGAACCCTGACACTACCCCCCCCCTACGAGGGACACAAGACAAACATGACAACATACACGACACAAGACAAAAAACACCAACAAGACAACATGACAGACATCAGAACACAAAGACAAAGAGGGGAGGGAGGGAGGGGAGCCAAGTCAGTCAACAAAACAAAAACAGAATGTCTTAAGGAAACCAGGGAGGGACGGGAGGGTTGAGCCAGGGAGGCTCAGGCAGGTCTGGGGTCCCAGCTGAGGGCCAGGGAGGAGCTGGAGGGACAGACCAGGGCGGGACCGGCGGGACAGACCAGGGCGGGACCGGCGGGACAGACCAGGGCGGGACCGGCGGGACAGACCAGGGCGGGACCGGCGGGACAGACCAGGGCGGGACCGGCGGGACAGACCAGGGCGGGACCGGCGGGACAGACCAGGGCGGGACCGGCGGGACAGGGCTCCTGGCTAAGGACCAGGGCGGTACTGGAGGGACCATCCAGGCAGGCTCCAGCAGGGCAGACAGCTTGGCAGGCGGCGGCAGGGCAAGGCGCTGGGGACGCGCCGGCAGGGCAAGGCGCTGGGGACGCGCCGGCAGGGCAGACAGCTTGGCAGGCGGCGGCAGGGCAAGGCGCTCGGGTGGCGCCGGCAGGGCAGACCGCTGGGGTGGCGCCGGCAGGGCAAGGCGCTCGGGTGGCGCCGGCAGGGCAAGGCGCTGGGGAGGCGCCGGCAGGGCAAGGCGCCTCCGGCAGGGCAAGGCGCTGGGGAGGCGCCGGCAGGGCAAGGCGCTCGGGTGGCGCCGGCAGGGCAAGGCGCTCGGGTGGCGCCGGCAGGGCAAGGCGCTCGGGTGGCGCCGGCAGGGCAAGGCGCTTGGGCGGCACAAGAATGGCCTCTGGGGTTGGAGCGGACTCACGGGCTGGAGCGGGCTCTGGAGCGGACTCACGGGCTGGAGCGGGCTCTGGGAAGGCCTCCGGGCCTACAGCGGGCTCTGGAAAGGCCTCCGGGCCTACAGCGGGCTCTGGAAAGGCCTCCGGGCCTACAGCGGGCTCTGGGAAGGCCTCCGGGCCTACAGCGGGCTCTGGGAAGGCCTCCGGGCCTTGAGGGTTGGAGGAAGGCTTCTTCCTCTTCCTCCGTTTACGTGGGCGAGGAGGTGGCACTGTGCCTACCTCCTCTGTGGGCACTGCAGCTTCCTTGGTCAGCTCTGGGGGTGCTGCAGCGGTCACAGCAACCACTGGAGTGGCTGCAGTGGGTTCAGCCACCTCTGGGCAGGTGGCAGATGTGGCTGACCTGTTCTTCCTCCTCCTCCCTCTCCCCGAAGAGGTCATTGGAGGACTGGGGACCTGGCAGCTTGTGAGGGGAATGGGAGGTGGACCAAGAGGGGGAAGGCCACCTTCTTCTCCGCGATTGTATACATACCCCACAAACTGCCAGAAAGACAAAATCCCCAGCATTCCCATCTCCCAGGCGCTGACGGGCTCATTAAGGCTGCTGTTGAAAATGTCCTTGAGCGCTGCGTCGTTGATGTTGAGCCCCTCCGCTGTGAACACGAACAGGTGAGCAAACTCCTTCACGCTGGCTCCCCCTTGCTGAAGAGAAAGGAGCTTGCTGTGCTGATCCACCGTCAGCTGAGCGGAGGGGCTGGGAGATGGGAAAAGGAAGATACCCATCCTTCTGCTGAGTCCTCAATTGGCTGGTTCGTTCTGTCAGGTTTGGTGGGTGGTGGAAGGAACGAGGACTCAAATGCAGGGAAGAGGGCTTTTATTAATAATAAAAATAAAACAAAAACACAACAAAAACTACCCCTTGGGGGAAAACAGACTTAACAAAAAACAAGACATGACATGACATGACATGACTTGACTTGACTTGACTTGACTTGACGAAAACACCAGGGAAAATATGACATAATAAATGACAACGAACCAGCCCAGGACTGCAAACACAAGGAGAATAAATAGGAGAGCAAACAAGGCAGGTAACAAGGGAGGACAGGTGGGGCAAATCAACCAATAATGAGGTAACAAGGTGGGTGGGGTCAAGACAATAGACATGAGAGCACATGGCACAAAGAAACACATGACAAGCCATGTGCTCACATCAAACAAAACAAAGACACAAGCACATGGCCAATGAAGACAAAATCACAAGCCATGTGCTTACACAAGACGAGACATGAACACGTGACTATGAAAACTCATAAGCCACGTGTTCACACAAAACAAGACAACATGAGAGCACGCAGCCCGTGAAACACAGACTGCGTGCTACACAACACAAGACAAAAACAACATGAAAGCACGCGGCAGGTGGAAATAACCGCGTGCTACACAACATGACAATACAAGAGACAAAACAGGAGACAAGAACGCACGGCAAGTGAAAGAACACTCGACCGTGCGCTCACAATAAAGACAGGACTGGGAGCGCAAGTGTCCGAATCCCGACACGAAACCGAAACCAAACTAGACACGAGTGAAGGGATCCGAACGCCACGCTCCCAGCATGAAACAAGGCATGCAGACAAGAGAGCGCACAGCCCCGAGAACCCTCGAGACCGTACACTCACACAAAAACACGACAAGAACGGGAGTGTCAGAGCTCTGTCACAAAACCAAGAAATAAACAAGACTGAAGTGACAGAACCCTGACACATCAGCTGTTGTCTGTGTTTCAGACTGTAACTGTACAGACCGACGGGATTCAAACCTTCTCAAAGTCACAATCCAGTCAGTAAACAGTTTGTACGATAATATAAAAATCTAGAAACAAGCCTTATTTTATTAGACAGTTGTGAATGGCCTTGGCAATTTTTTAGTCAATTTATCTGTTTAAGCTCTTAATGATAATTCATTGTCAAATTCAAGCCAGGTTTTGTACAATATACATGACCAATCAGAGATGATTTCATTCACGTACAAATGTGAAAATCCAGAATATTGTTGTATATGCTGTAAATGTTTCACTGATCATGTTTTTATTATTGTGATATTTTGTGATGTGTGTCCTTCTGTCTCTCCTGTAGATCTCTGATCCCAATAAAGACACATATACAGCTCTTGAGCTCAAGTCCACGACCTCTGACCTGTACGGCACACTCACAGTAAGTGAGACGTCACAGTCAGATGATAAATCACAGATGATCACATGACCGATCTCTCTCTCTTTCACACAGACGGTTCATCCCAGAGCTCCTGAAGACTCTTGATCCTCAGAGCTTTTCTAAACATGAGAATCCATCAGTGAGTGTTTGAACCTGCAGCTCTTCTCAATATCATCCATCAAACTCTCTTCAGCTCTAGTGTGATTGATTTGTGGATCTTGTGAAAGGTTTATAATGTTGTTGATGAACTTCAGTCAGTCTTTCTTCATCTTATTGTTTGTTCAGATCAACAGGAAGATGCTGCAGTAAGAGGCGGAGCATGAAGGAACCAATCCTGAGCTCTGTGGGCGGAGCCACATGTGATTGACAGGATCATCAGTGATGAGTCACATGAGTTTCATTTCTGTACAGTTGAAGAAACATGATGTAACAGAGGAATGAAATGAAAGTTAAAGCTTGTTATTGTGTAAATATAAATGTTAAAATTAATTCAGCAGAGCAAAACACAAGTGATGTTCAGCAAACAAGCCATGCTTTTTATTTTACATCATTTTCCTGCTTTTAAATCATAGTTGATCATTTTACCCTGATATACTGAACAAAATCATAATTGTGTGCATTCATAAAGGAATATGTTGTTTTTGCTCTCAAAGTGCTCAATATTATCAGCTTCTGTTATTCTGACTCTTGTGTTCCCTTTAAATCAGGGATGGACAACTCCGGTCCTGGAGGGCCAGTGTCCTGCAGAGTTTATCTCCTTCCCTGATAAAAACTCACTTGCCTATAACTTTCTACTAATCCTAAAGACCTTGATTAGCTGGTTCAGGTGTGTTTGATTAGGGTTGGAGCTAAACTCTGCTGGACACTGGCCCTCCAGGACCGGAGTTGTCCATCCCTGCTTTAAATGTTCAGTTTTATTTGTAATATGTGCTTGTACAAACCTTATGGTCCCTATTGATGTATCGATACTCACAAGATACTTATTGGGTATTGATTCCATTAAAAATATTTATATTAAAATTGGTGACTGTGAATCATTTTTCATTGCTTTCACACAAAATGCATTCATGAACACTTTTGTCATTCATACTTTACCATCTGCAATATTTGCAGCAGATTTTTTTAATGCTAACACACTGCTTTCAACACTGATAAAAGCTCATTTAATTTCTGCAGGAATTATATTGAAATATAAAATCTCAGCAGAATATTTACAGTGAAATTAAATAATAATTATTTCAAATACAGCTAATTGTGATTTCAGCTGAAAGGTGTCCAATTTTAAGTCTCTATTACAGTAGTATTTTTTTTTATTAAAGTAATCTTTTAGTAAATCTGGATGTCTTCCAAATAATTTTGTTTGGAAACATGGATCAGGGAAGACACATTGGTGGGGAAAGAAGAGTGTCAGAGAGAGGGAGGACTAGAACCCTCGCAGTATTGTCCATCCATCCACACATCCCTTACATTTATCCTGTTTGGGTCATGGGGAGGCCGGATTCTTTCCCAGCGTCTCAGGTTGTAGGCAGGAAACACACTGGACAGATGTCGGTCCATCACAGGATGACACACTCACATATCTTCATATTCACACTCACACCCAAGCGGGATGGAAGTCGACCGGGAGTTGAAGTCGGCCGTGTGCCGCCATCTTGTAGCAGAACTTCACTTGCGTTAGCATCCCCATTGACTCCCATTCATTTTGGCGTCACTTTGACAGTGAATAACTTTACATCTGAGGCGTTTAAAGACTCCATTTGTCCATTATTTATTTCCAAAGATACACGACAATGTATAAAGGGCTCCATTACCTTCTATGTTCCATTATGGTCCCGTAGAAACAGTTTTTGTAAAAATAAGCTAACGATTGCATCATAACCACTCGACTCTCTGTCGCACAGTAGAGAAATTACCGTACAGACAGGAGGAGAAGCTCGCAGGCAATCGGGGAGATTATCTTAATATGGCGTACTGGCGTTACATTTTAAAATACTATACAAAATAATTAATCAGAATACTTACTCCTGCTCACTCACGCCAAAGAACTCCCCGCTCAAGCTCGCCGTCTCTGCAAGATTAACGATGGCAGTTTGCACACACAGCTACTAGAAGATTTACATCTGTCAGACAGGTTGCTGACGTCATCAAGCTTAGTGTGAGTCTGCGCGTCAGAAACGGAAGTGCTAAAAATCGCTAAAAATAGGCTTCACTTGACTCAATTGAGTTCCAATGGGGTCACTGTGTCCATTTCTTTTACTGTCTATGCTCACACCTATAGATTTGAGCTCCTACAGTAAACACGTGACCAGTTGTGTTATTGAAAGCTCTGGCTCCATCTAGTGGCAGATATAAGTTCATGTTCTATATTGTAATTTCAATGACTAAACTTTACATTTATTGGTTTCATTAAAGTTAGTTTCATGTAGTTGTGTTGTACGGTAGTTGACACAGAGCATAATTTCCTTGTGTTCTGAAATGATGAAATGTAAATGGTACAGATTTACACTTCCTGTGTGTTCAAAGAGAGAGAGTGAATCTGGAGAAATGAAACTAATATTTGATAATTACATACAGCTATTGTTCATACAGATGTTTTTATGACCAAACCAGAGATGAAGGGAAGCAGATGATCAATGATGCTGATGTTTCTCTGACAGCTGCTGTCCATGGTGCTGAATCCACATCAAACTATGATTAAAGGTGCCCTCGAATGAAAAATTGAATTTATCTTGCCATAGTTAAATAACAAGAGTTCAGTACATGGAAATGACATACAGTGAGTCTCAAACTCCATTGTTTCCTCCTTCTTATATAAATCTCATTTGTTTAAAAGACCTCAGAAGAACAGGCGAATCTCAACATAACACCCACTGTTACGTAACAGTCTGGGTGTACGCCCCAATATTTGCATATGCCAGCCCAAGGTCCCAACATTATGAAAGGCATTAGACAAGGGAAGCCAGTAACGTCTGGATCTGTGCACAGCTGAATCATCAGACTAGGTAAGCAAGCAAGAACAATAGCGAAAAATGGCAGATGGAGCAATAATAACTGACATGATCCATAATAACATGATATTTTTAGTGATATTTGTAAATTGTCTTTCTAAATGTTTCGTTAGCATGTTGCTAATGTACTGTTAAATGTGATTAAAGTTACCATCGTTTCTTACTGTATTCACGGAGACAAGAGCCGTCGCTATTCTCATTTTTAAACACTTGCAGTCTGTATAATTCATAAACACAACTTCAATCCTTATAAATCTCTCCAACAGTGTAGCATTAGCCGTTAGCCACGGAGCACTATCAAACTCATTCAAAATCAGAAATAAACAATATAACAGTATACAATATTCACATAATCCGACGCATGCGTGACGAACACTTTGTAAAGATCCATTTTGAGGGTTATATTAGCTGTGTAAAATTTGTTAAGGCACTGTTTAAGGCAAGCGCGAGCTCTGTGGGCAGAGAGCACGGGATTTAAAGGGGCCACAGCATAAATTGGCGCGTTTATAATGATGCCCCAAAATAGGCAGTTAAAACAATTAATAAAAAAAGATCTATGGGATATTTTGAGCTGAAACTTCACAGACACATTCAGGGGACACTTTAGACTTATATTACATCTTTTAAAAACATAATCTAGGGCACCTTTAATGATTTTTATGCATAAAGTATCCAAACTAATCCAGTCAAATGCCGGACAGATCTGATCAGTTTCCTCTTAAAAAAAGCTGTTAATGTTTCTTATAACTGATGAAAATGTCAAAAATAGTATCAGTATCAGATGCAGTTTTAATGGGCTCTAGTGAGTGAACTTACATGTGAATTATACTGTCGCCCTCTAGTGGAAGATTTAAATAACGCTGATCAATTATCTTCAGTGTCATTAGTCCTTATATAGAGATCATGAACCCTGTATGATCTCTCAGTATCAGACACTGTATCCTCCACTAGGTGGCGCTCTTTCAGTGTGATTAATGTAATATTCAGTCAGTGCTGATGGTGGGAGGGGCCAGTAAAGCTGCTCATTACTGATAAAGAGCTGAAGAAAGAGGAAGTAACTAAAGCAGACAGATGTAGAGACAGAGAGATTCACACAGAGAACATTCAGCATAAAGAAGACTGAACTCAACTCACAATGAAGATCCTCCTCATCTTCTTCACTTTCTACCTGATCTCAGGTCAGAGCTTTTCTCTTTCATCACTGCAGTAATGATGCTGTTTTCTGTTCATGAGGTTTCTGATCACAGTATCAATCTGATTGACAGGTGCAGTGAGATGCTTTAGTGTCACTGGATATTCTGGAGGAAGTCTTCTTGTTGATTCACAGAAGTTTTGGTTCAGTGACTTTGCTAAATATATGTCCAAAATACCTGAGTGGAGAATAATAATAAATGATATAAAACATGATAAATGGATTAATGAAGGAAGATTTACACTGTTTCGTAACAGTGATGGAAACCTCATGATCTTCATCAGAGAACTGAACCAACATGATGCTGGAAGATACGCGATTGAAGTCGTTGACAACTGGCGTATATATATGACTTTAAAAGTGAAAGAAGGTCAGTCATTTTAAGATGTCTTTGTATACTAGAACTATTTCAAAGCTTTTACATTCATATATATATATATATATTTTTTATTTTGTGAATGACAGATTCATGTTGTAAAGAGTCAAAGAGAGTGATGGTGCATATTGGAGAAACTGCCACCTTCAGCTGTGAATATTCACAGAATCATATTAATGATCCCAAGATCATATTCAAAGAAGGAGAAAACTCTATTTACTCGATTTACAGCACATGGAAGAAGGAAGAAAGATTCAGTGTTTCTGATGACAGACATAAAAACATCTTCAGTGTGAGAATTACTACTGTGAGACCAGATGATGGAGGAGTTTATTTATGTGGAGTTTGGATCAGAGGACAATCATACAGTTCCTCCATTATTAATACTGTTCATCTACATATTAGCAGTAAGTACAACAAACTCTTCATCAAATCTGGAAATTTGAATATTGTCTTTGAGATTTAATAATATTTGTGATTGACAGCTAAAGTGGGCGTGTCTAGAGCGATCGGATACTCAGGAGGTCGTATGATGATCAAGTGTGAACATCCTCAATACAAAACCAATCCAAAATACATATGTAAAGAATCAGATGGATGTTCAGAGAGGAAGAATCCAGGAGTTCAGGATGAATGGATGGAGAACGGAGATGTTTCTTTATATGACGACACCAGAGCAGGAGTCTTGATGGTGTTTTTTAGAGAGCTGAAAGCTGCAGATGCAGGAACATACAGGTGTGGAGTGAATGTGTCTCACTATACTGAGAGCTTCACTGAACTCCAGCTGAACGTCACAGACGGTGAGGAACATGAAATACTGTATCTTGTGTGTTTGAAGTATCTGATCTGATTTTAATGTAACTTCTCTTGGTTTACAGATGTAATGTTTGTGACTGAATCTGCTCATCTTGGTGAAGAAGTCAACATCAGCTGTCAGATCCCAGAGGAACATAAAGTTAATTTCTGCAAAGAGGATGATAATCACATCTGTCAAAACATCAGCACATCTACAGTGACAGAAATGAATGGTTCATCTGAGAGAAATGAAGAGAGAGTTTTTACAGTCAGCATCAGTAATGTGAGCGTGAGAGATGCTGGAGTTTACTGGTGTGGAGCAGAAACCAGAGACACACATTTGACTTTCATCTCCCTGAACACCAAAATTCAGCTCAACCTCATCAGTGAGTGAATTCAGATGATTTCATTGTAGAAATACAGTCTATTCAGAATCATGTGTGTTAAATGTCTGTGTTTGTGTGTTTGCAGTGGCTCCAGTAGTGAGACATGAAGAAGCAGGAGAATCTCACATCTTCACTAAATTGCATTTAAACATCAACAAATGTAACAGTTTCTTTTATTGGCATCTTTTATGGGGCAAATAGGGCTGGGTCTAGTGATGGGAGGGGCAAGAAAAGGCATTTCCACTCCAAAGTTGAATAAAATATCAATGTTAGCAGCATATCTTGTACTGATTTTCAGTTGTGTTGCTTCAATGTGATGAGATAAATGGCAAACACGTGCAGTCTACACACTGTTGTCTGATTCATAAACAGATGACTCTTATGAACCAATTCATTTTAGTGAATTAAGAACAAACTGTGCAGCTAGTAAAGTCAGATTCAGGAACAAGTGACTCTTACAAGTACAGTGCACAGCATAAATACACCCCGTACACCCCAACAGATTTCTCAGAAAAACATCCATCTCACTTTTAAATTAATACTTTCTATGGGATACTATACAATGATATTGTAGCAATGTTCAAAGTTCTCTGGGAAAGAAGACTGCTGACTGAGCTTTATTTTCACAACAGAAATGTTCAAACAAAAGGCCGTGCAATGCACGTCAACAAAATAAATAATCCACAAAGGGCTTCACTCCCGTGTTGTCAGGCTCAGTGTCTCAGTCAGCAGTCTCTCTCTATCTCTCACATGCTCCTGTTTCTCCTGGCATTTTATCCTGTCTCTGCGCCAATTACTAGAACGAGAAACAGGTGTTCGTGATTTAGATTTAATCCACTCACTCACCATGCGTCTCCTGACTCTCTCTCCCTCTGCAGCCTCTGCTGAACCACGCCCCCCTCGCCACATACCCCCACTGCCCGACTCAGGCCGGCCTGTGGATCATCTTGAACTTAAAAGGCTGTAAAACCAGATACCAACGAGTGATCCGCGAGTTGGTATCCTTCATGTGGTGGAGCCACTGCAGGGGAGCGTGGTCCGAACAGAGGGTGAATTCCTGTCCCAGGAGATAATTGGCCAGACACTCTTATTCCACAGTGCTGTACTTAGCTTCTCTCTTTGAGAGCTTACGACTAATGTACAGCACCGGCCGTTCCTCCCCCTCTATCTCCTGGGACAGGACAGCACCCAGCCCCCTGTCCGACGCGTCAGTCTGCAACAGAAAGGGGAGAAAAAAATCAGGAGAGTGAAGCAATGGCCCGCCATATAGAGCAGCCTTCACCTGGGTAAAGGCCTGCTGGCACAGCTCCGTCCACTGGACCGTATCTGGTGTGTCCTTTTTAGTTAGATCAGTCAACGAGCTGGTGAGGTCCGAATAATTAGGTACAAACCTTCTATAATATCCCGCCAGCCCTTTTTGGTCTTCGGGCGCGGACAGGTCGCAATAGCTGCTGTCTTGTCAATTTGGGGACGCACCTGTCCATGCCCCAATTGGAAGCCCAGATACCTTACTTCCATGCGCCCAATCGCACATTTCTTCGGGTTGGCTGTGAGCCCGGCGCCTGTCAGCGATCTCAGGACGGCCCTCAAATGCTACATATGCCGCTGTCAGTCATTACTGAAGATAATATTATTATCCAGATAGGCAGCAGCATATCGTCGCTGCCAGATGAAACTCACGTATGTCCAAAACGGTTACTTTTCAGGAAGTGAAAAAAAAACAGTATTTCAAAAGCAGTTGAATGTAGCGTTGTCATACTTGGTACGGCATCTTTACATGTAACCATATTCTTGCCAGTGTAATGTTATAATCCACATTTGACCAAAATTGAGTTTAAACGGACATACGTGCATATTTTACAATAACAGTGGTCAATACGCGTTCTTCCGATCATTAATTAGAATGGCCAAGTCGCGTTTCATATTGACAGATGAATACGCTCAGTTTGTTTAAATAGCCTACGTCTTAGTTTATTAAATATGCTTAGTTTAATATTAATTATAAATTTATTAAATGTCTCTTGCAAACTATGAAGGGACAATGAATCAATACACTGACATGGTAATGCTAGACAGATACTTTGTTTGCACAGTCCTACCGTAATTATGGCGTCAGGGGGGAAACGTTTACCTCGATAAAGGAAAGTCATTGTCTCACCAGGCTATGTTTATTTGGCAATGTAATCTCACAGTGTGGGACAGCGACAATATGCACCATTGGGTCGCAAAATTCTATCCATGAGACGCTGAAAGGTAGCCAGCGACAAGGGGATCTGCCAATATCCCTTTGTTAAGTCCAGTGTCGAATAAAATCGAGCTGTACCGAGCCGGTCAATCAATTCACAGCTTTAACCTTGCGATAATCCACACAGAACCGCACTGAGCTGTCTGTTTTGGGGACCAAAACTATCAGGCTCGCCCAGTTACTGCTGGATTCTTCTATTACTCCCATTTCAAGCATTGCCCCTAATTCTGCCTGAACTACCTTTTTCTTGTGTTCAGGTAATCTATACGGCCGGCTGTGGATAACCACGCCCAGCTCTGTCTCGATATGGTGCTGAATGAGATTGGTACGCCCGGTAGGGGAGAGAACACGTCAGCAAACTCTGCTTGTAATTTAGATAAATCAGTGAGCTGGGAGGGCGAGAGGTGATCTCCCCTGGGGGTCAGAGCGAGGGATTGTTTTTTTACATTCGCCTCTGGTCTGAGATCATCCTCTCCGCTAATCACCGTCACCAGCATCACTGATTCTGCCTCATTCCATTTTTTAAGGAGATTGAGGTGATAAATTTGACGTGCTCCTCTCCTATCCGATCGTATTACCTCATAATCGAGCTTGCCAACTTGCCGTGTAACCTCAAATGGTCCTTGCCACTTTGCAAGTAATTTTGAACTTGAAGTGGGGAGCAATACAAGCACTTTATCTCCCGGTGAAAATTTGCGTAAATTAGTCCCCCTGTTATACAGTTGGCTCTGTCTGTGCTGGGCTTGTAAGCCCCAAAGTGTGGAGTTTTGTTCTCAAGTCCAGCACATACTGAATTTCGTTTTTGGCCGGAGATGGCCCGTCCTCCCAAGTCTCTCACAGGACGTCCAGTACCCTGCGGGGGTGGCGTCCAAAGAGAAGCTTGAAGGGGGAAAAGCCCGTGGAGGCTTGCGGGACCTCTCGCACTGTGAATAGCAAGGGTTCTAACCACCTATCCCAATTTTTGGCATCCTCTTGCACGAATTTACGAATCATGGATTTAAGCATGAGATTAAACCGTTTGACCAGCCCGTTCATTTGTGGGGGAAAGACACTTGTACGAACTGGTTTAATGCCCAACAATTCGTAAAGTTTGCATAACGTGCGTGACATAAATGCCGTGCCTTGATCAGTGAGGATTTCTTTCGGAATCCCCACTCGGGAGATTAAACTAAACAGTGCGTCCGCAACACTCTTAGCGGAAATGTTGCGGAGAGCCACTGCTTCCACAATGACTAATGCAAAGTGATGCCCTCTTGCTGATCGCTCTAATGGCTCGATGAGGTCCATACCAATCCTTTCGAAGGGGACCTGCATTAATGGGAGAGGGTGCAAAGGCGCTTTTGGGGTGGCCGGTGGATTTACCAACTGACATTCATGACAAGACGCGCACCACCTGCGCACATTCTTGTGAATGCCCGGCCAAAAGAATCGGGTCATGAGGGTCATGATTTAGTGTTGTCGTTTGTCCTTAAAGCCCAGCCATTGGATTAGAATGAGCCCATTGGAAAAGCATTTCCCTGCAGCTCTTTGGAATTAACTAACATTTGGGTTGTATCCTCTTTTGTCTGAGCGTCTTGGGTCACTTGATACAATTTTTTATGATCGCAAAATATGGATAAGAAAGCGGTTGTCCAGGGTGGAGAGGCTGACCTTTGATGGTACTGACCTTTTCAAACGCATGCTTGAGCGTCTCGTCCTGAGACTGCTCCAGGGGAAAATCATTGCAGTCCGAAAGAATAAGTCTTCCCATTTCGCTCTGTTCCCCTGAAGCTGAACTCACTGTTCCCTGATCAGTCTCTCCCACCTGCACTCGTGCTTGCTTATCCCGCGTCTTTTTTTCCTCAAGAGGCATCCGAGCATAAACATCCCAATAATTTTCTTAAATGCAGGCCAATTCGTTCCCAGAATTATCGGATGCCGGAGGTGCAGATTAACTGCCACCTCAACATTATGCTTTTGTCCCCTAAATTTACTAATGACTGGCACAATAGGATATTCCACCACATCCCCGTGCACCCTAACCATGCGGCTTGTATCCAATGCCCCGGACGAAATCAGGCTTTGATGCACCAAGGTTTGGTTACAACCCGAGTCCACCAAAGCCTGATAGGTACCCCCCTTGATACTCGCAGGTATTTGGTACCAGCCAGCCTGACCAGGGGCAGCCTGGGGGTCGTCCGAGACCCAGATCATTGTCCCGACCTCCATAACCGGACACCTATCCACGAAATGGTCCGGGTCCCCGCAACGCCAACAGGCCGGCCCAGACCTGCCCGCCGCTCTTGTGGCAGAGAGTGGATTAAGTGATAGGCGCGGAAAGAGGGAAGAAGCAGTAGCAGGGTCCGGCCCAGCAGCATTCAGTCCAGAGAGAGACAGATGTCAGAGAGAGAGACAGATGGCAGGGGTTCGCCGACCCCTGGGCACGTCACCATGTGGTCCTCCGCCAGATGTATGGCTGAGTCCAGCGACGTGGGCCGGTGGCACTGGACCCACTCGGCAGTCTTCTTTGGAAGCCGAGTGATGAATTGTTCCAGCCCCACCCGATCGATGACTTGCTCCACGTTGCCTCCGTCGGCCAGCAACCATTTGCGGCACGAGTCCCGGAGCTGTTGGGCCATCACGAAAGGCCGGCCGGACTCACCCAGCTCCAGTGAGTGGAACCGTTGTAGATGTTGTTCTGGGGTCCGGCCGACCCGCTGCAGGATGGCTCTTTTCAGGTCGTTGAAGACCAGGAGATTTGCCATGGGGAGCTGCTGCGCTGCCACTTGTGACTCCCCCGAGAGGAGTGGGATGAGACGCATTTTGCAACACCTCATTTTAAATTATTTTTCATATCATAAAAATGTTATGTGACCACATTAATAAATGTTTAATCAAAACTATTCTGTAAAATTTCAGCAAATCTGTCTCATTTTCACTAAGAAATGGATAAAAATATTACTCATTTATGCTGTGCACTATAGCTCACAGGACGTCTGAGAAATAATGCTGTGCAGATAGGGTCGTCTGTGTTTGCAGTATGTTGTTATTTTCTCCCCCAGTGTTTGTGATGAACGGCTGTTTTCATACCAGCACAAAACCACAGAAATGAGCTGAAGGTTCAGAGTCTCAGTTTAATTTGGCTAAACGGTCTTTATTCAGAAAACCCACAGTGAGACCACGTGACAGAGACAGAAACAGAGATGAAGTCGAATGTGTGCAGATCTGCAGAAGAGAGACTAAAATACACTCATGTTACTGCAGAAAACTTCAGCTACAGTAGTTCCTTTATGACAGAGATCACAGGTCAAACATTGTTGGATAGAAAGGGGCTGAAAATTGTATTATATTTGTGTTATTCATCTCTGTGGTATGTTTGTGTGTTTTATTTTCAGATTCCTTTATGATCATCATTATTTGTTTGTGTGTGGTGATGCTGCTGATTGGTGGATTCACTCTGACTGTGTGTGAATCAAGACACAACAGACGAGGTTTGATCATTTTTAATGTTGAAATAAATTATTAGAGTTATTGTAGTGTCTCTGAGCTGCTTGAATCTTCTGACTGTCAGCAGCAGTAAAATCTCACTGACTCAATGAGTTTCTGTCTCAGATGCTGCTGTTCTTCTCCAGTTTGATCTAGTTTGTCTTTCTCTTACTGATCCATACATTTTGTGAATTTAGGAAGAACCTCGACTTCAGACAAGAGAAAGAAAGAAGGAAATATAATGGTGAGTTCCAGTGTGTGTGTGTGTGTGCATAGTGTGTGTGCATAGTGTGTTTTATCATTTTAATGTACGTTTTCTCTCTATTTTCTCCATGTTCAGTCATCAAGTGCAGACAGCAGATGTGATTCTCTCACAGATCCTGGATCAGCTCAAATTAATTGTACTGATGAACAACCCACAATCCCCTCTGATGGCCTCATTTACGCGTCTGTCAGTTTCCAGAAGCATGAAGCGTCTCTCAGTGATGCTACAGTCTCCTTCAGTAAGGACGATATTTACTCTGATTATACTCAGATTAATCCCAACTAGTTCCCTCTTGACAGAGATCACAAAGTTATCACACATTACACAACAAAACCTCCAGTGATAAATTAACTCTCATCAGAGTATACGTGAAACCATACTCGAGAGTGTTAAAATAAGAGTGTTAAATGAACACTGAAGCAGTGTTAATGTCAATGAGATAATTAAGTGATTGAGTGATGATTGATCATTATTGAAGATACTGATATTAACAAGCAGAATCACCAAAGGAGAAAATCACTTTTTTTTTTTCTCACATACTGTATACTCTGATGAGAGTTAATTTAACACTGGAGGTTTTGCTGTATACCATTAGTAGCCTATTGTGAAAAAACAGTGATTTATATTTGTTACACTCTCAATTCATTGCAAGAATATATCTTCATAATCCTTAATTTAGTGTTAAACAGATGTTTGGTTTGTTCAGTACAGTCTGTTGAATCGTGAGAAACTTTAGTCTGAAGTTTCCATTGCTGCTCATGTTGATTCTTTCACACGTTTAAAATAGTTTGTCACCTCAGTTTGGCTGAGGCCTTGATGAAGACAGGAAATAAAACCCCTGAGCGAAATACATACACAAAATACATTCTGTTTTTGTTTATTGTCCAAAGATGTTAAAGTCTTACAATCAGGGAGTTTATTATTCTTTACATCATATTTGATTTGCAAACATAGCATGACATTGTTAGCATTAACAGCAGATTAAACAGACTTAAACCCACAGTGAGACATGTGAGACTGAACAGAAAAGATCAACATCCATTGTGAGCAGATGTGTTACATTGAGGAAAACAATGAGTCCAAAAGTCAAATATACAGTACGTCTGTACATATGCTGTAAATATCATACTTTGTTGTTGTTGTTTTTTTTGTTGTTTTTTTTTTATAACAATTTTATGTTAATAACACTTAAAGGATTAGTTCACTTTCAGATTAAAATTTCCTGATAATTTACTCACCCCCATGTCATGCAAGATGTTCATGTCTTTCTTTCTTCAGTCGAAAAGAAATGAAGGTTTTTGATGAAAACATTGCAGGATTTTTCTCCTTATAGTGGACTTCAATGGATGCCAAACGGTTGAAGGTCAAAATTACAGTTTCAGTGCAGCTTCAAAACGTTCTACACGATCCCAGATGAGAAATAAGAGTCTTATCTAGTGAAACCATCGCTCATTTTTTTAATATATATATATATATATATAAACAATAAATGCTCATCTTGAACTAGCTCTCTTATTCTTCTTCTTCTTCTCTATAATTCTGGGAGTGTAGACACTGCTAAGTGTATTACTGCCCTCCACAGGTCAAAGTTTGAACTAATTGTTATATACTTGCACTAGAATATTGTATATGACAATTTAGTTCAAACTTTGACCTGATGAGGGCAGTAATACACTTTAATTCTAACAGAGAAGAAGAACAGAGCTAGTTCAAGATGAGCATTTATGGTTAAAACGTATACAATTTTTAATTTGGGCTCCATTGAAGTCCACTATAAGGAGAATAATCCTGGAATGTTTTCATCAAAAACCTTAATTTCTTTTCGACTGAAGAAAGAAAGACATGAACATCTTGCATGACATGGGAGTGAGTAAATTATCAGGAAATTTTAATTTGAAATTTAACTAACCCTTTTAGCAGCATCTTCAGGTTTACTGTATTTTTACAAAGATAAAGTGACTTACTGGTAAATGTCTCAGGTCTTTGTGTTTGCAGGGTTTTTTGTTGTTGTTGTTGTTTGATACTGTGGTCAGTGATAAAGATCAATAAAAATGCTCTTCAGCTTGTAATTTTATTTTGTTCTTGCATTTAAATTATTTTGGTCAAACTAAATCCCTTAAGACTCCTACAGCTGTGCTTAGTACTGAGTAAATAGACACATAGTTAGTGAATTTGTGTAATATCTCTTATTTGTGTTATATCTCTTCCAGCTCTGTAATATTTAAGCGGAAGCACAAGCAAAAACTGTTTTTGCTAATAAGTCCTACCAACTGAAGTTGTAAATAAGGATACATAATAGAATTTATACTTGTAAGATGCTAAAAGTCAAACTTCTCTCTCAATTATTTTAGGTTGGCATTTACCTCTATTCTGTAATCAAGAAAACATCCTTAGTAGCGTACGCGATGGATAAAGTGATAATTCTGACTCTTTTTTTTTATTGTTTTGAATTACAATTACAGTCAGGGAAGCACATTAAATAAACTTCGTTAAACAATCATAAAACAAATACATAAATAAAATGTTTATCTCACATCTGACACAAAGACACTTACACGCGAGAGCCAATTTAGGTGCAGTTTCGACTCCTCCCTTTTTTGTCCTAATATGGAGCTAAGCGCTGCTTGTCCGTTTATGTAAACAGTTCGCAGGCGAATCGCCATATGAACAGGCAGATCAGAGAGAAGATTTTCTGTGAGTAATCGATTCATTTTGGATAATTTCCTCTCACAGAAATGTTTTATGTCTTCAGAAGACTTGCAATTACACACCACGAACTGTATGGACGATGTTAGAGCTTGATAGCAGTGGTTTAGCTAACGGTCGCTCTGAGGCTCGTGAATCCCTAACAATATCTTCACAAACTCAACATCTGACTGAGACAAATTATAAAGATGCTTAATTATACAGCATTATTATATTAAACACCAACCTCTGAAACGTGCTGAGATATCAAGTCAGTTCAAATATATCAAATCAGGTTTGTACATTTTCAGAAGGAAATGTGAATTTTACATACAATGCAGTGGAGTGGTTGCCAGTTCTTAATGGGAAATTTGAAAATTGGGGTAAAAGTATAATTAATTGATCCCAAATATAGCTTTAGTAAGCAAACTGCAACCTTTCAAAATATATACAACACATAATGAACATAATATGTCAAATGTGACTTGAGAAGAAAAACAAATAGAGGACATTTGACTCCATTGGAGCACTTTCTGTTTTACAGTGAAAAACAAAATAGAAAAAAAAGAATATCTTCTTTCTCAATACTCCACTTTTGTGGCATGTTTGTGGCTGCCAAGTTTCAGCTAGGTGACGCTTGCTCGCTCTTATTGGACTTGGGTAAAGTTGGTTTTATATTCGCACATTCGAACTTCTGATAAATTCAGACTTTCCAATAAATGTGCAATAAATTAATGTTTGCGAATTTTAAGCAGTGACATGATATTGACAACCAACGATTGTCAACTTACAACATTTTTCACAGTCGATCAAAATAGGCAAGTATTGTTTTAATGGCATATTTACTTGTGAATGTCCACTGAATGTCCAATGTAGTGTGATTAACAAGACCATTGAATATGGATGTACGAATGTGCCAATATAAAACCAACTTTACCCAAGTTCTTATTGGCTATCTCGGGTATCATGTCAGAGGCAACCCAGCCTTAAAAGTGTGTGGCCAGCCCTTTTTTTTCACAGTTGCACACAGTTCACATTTGTTTTCCAGAGGAGAACTGGCCCCCCAACTGAGTCTGGTTTCTCCCAAGGTTTATACCCTCCATTCTGTCACCTGATGGAGTTTGGGTTCCTTGCCACTGTCGCTTCTGGCTTAGTTGGGGACACCTATTCAACTATATTATTGATCTGACTGCATTAACACTATTATATGAGAACTCAACAGAGCTGGGCGATGACATCGCCATCATAATATTCCTGGTACCACTGTAAAGCTGCTTTAAAACAATCTTTATTGTAAAAAGCGCTACATAAATGAAGGTGATTTGACAGCTTATTTAAAGTTCTGGCTCCATCTGGTGGCAAATATAAGTGAATGTTACATTTCTATGACTAAACATTACATTTCTTGGTTTCATTAAAATTAGTTTTAAGTAGGGGTTTGACTAGACGGTATCTCACGAGATGAAACGAGACTCAAGATTGAGTTCACAAGACAAGACAAGATTTTTACACACTATTTTTAAGAAATCCTCAATGGCGAAATACATGACTAGATCAAATATTCTGCAGGTGTATTTGAAATGTTTTAACTAATTATCTTGTAATGAATGTCATTCAGTTCTACTTTCTGAGTATGAATTATCATATGCAGTAAAAGACAACAATACTGAAGCACCGTAAAAGGTTTTTCCACTAACTCAACTGACTGACTTCTCTTCTGTATGATTTCAGTCTCTTCAGACCTTACTGTACATGATTTATGAGCTTCTACAACTTTTGACCTCCTAACTGAACTCCTTTCCACAAACTGATCATAGAAATAAAAACAGTATGAATAAAAATGGTAACACTTTACAATAAGGTCTCATTTATTAACATTAATGTATTAACCAACATCAACAATGAGCAATCTTTGCTACAGTATTTATTAATCTTTGTTTATGTTAGTTAATAAAAATAGTCATTCATTGTTAGTTCATGATAGTTCACAGTGCATTAACTAATGTTAACAAATTAAACTGTATTGTTTGTGCTTGATGAGATTAAGAGAAAACTGTTATTCATTTTTATGGTAACACTTTGCAATAAGTGAAACCATAATCGCACTCTCTCAATATTCAAAGTGCAAATAAGACCAAATTTTTCTTTGATACAGAGCTAAGAGATGGTTACAACTACACTGCCCAGCCGAAAATAGCTTTCATATTGAGAGATATTTGCATTCATCAGGGAGCCGCTTTCAAAATGCGGGGTATTGAAATCGCGTTTGAACGCGTGTAACTCTGTAAATATGGAGAACTGAATTAAATGTTTTTTTTGGTTTTTTTTTTTATTTAAATACAAAGCAAAACGACAGAGGAGGCATAATGTAAACATAGTGGTGGCCTGGGCCGCATTAATGCACGGGCTTACCTGGGCTTAAGCCCAGGGCCCTGGGCTGAGGGAGGACCTCGGTGATGCCAGAAAAAAATATAACCGCATTTTATAATGTGATGACTATCCCTTTAACATCGCTTTGATTTGAATACATGTGCTGTTCTGCGCGTGAAGTTCATTACGACGCGCCGCATCTAGCAGCAAGTGACTAAGTATTAGTATTTTAGTATTAGTATTTTTTTAACTTAGCTGAACTGATTCATGGCTTTAGAACGCCATGTCATGCCTCAAGACGCGAGCGCAACGGTTCTGCACGTCCTTCTAGCGCATGTTTACATAGAAAAACAAAGAAAAAGTAGCGCAGAAAAGCGTGTTCTGTGTGAACAGCCCCAAAGACAATGTGTTCTAATTTTAAAGACGTGGTGCGGCGCTACGCTTATCGACCGATGTGCAACTCTTCACTCACTGACCCCTGCAGTCGTCAGTAGTCCAATAAAAATACAAATCATGCAAAAATCCAGTTTCTGAAACGTCCAATGAGGTAAAATGTTGAAATTAAAAATGAACAATACTTTTATTAACCTTACAGATGGAATCTTATTATAAAGTCTTACCATTTCATATAAATCCAAACAGTACATGCTTAAAGATGACCATCTTTAAATATCTACACAAAGGCCATAGCATTGACATTAGACACATATTGTACGTATGTATACATTATTTGCTTCCATTTTAGAACACTGATTATTATTTTAATAAGATTTGTATTGTATTACAGTGATGTTAAAAGAGAACTAAAAGCATGCCCCCTGGAGGAAAATTTTGTACATTTTAAATTTAAATGCATAAATCTGGTGCATTCTGAGAGCAAAATTAAGTGACTATATCAATAAAGAAATTTGTTCTCTTGAAAACAATTTGTGCTTTATTAGTAATTTATTTATTGGTGATGGTAGTGATGGCACATTTGTCACGTACACAACATATAGCAGGCTAAGAGAAGTGGTCAAACATGTAGAGTATATAATTAAAACCATAAAACCATTAAAAATATGTAGCAAAAGAGGTTACCTTTGTTGAATTAAATAATAGTGGGAGCCTGTATCTATACACCTGTATTTGTGGAACTAATGGTCACTCTTTGATTTGTTAAACAATCCAGAATGCACTAAACACATTGGCATTCCTAAGCATCCGCCGGCCGCTTCGCTCTCAAGCTCGGTGGTCGCTTCACTCTCATGTCAGCTGGCCGCTTCGCTCTCAAGCCCGCCGCACGCTTCGCACGTGAGCTCGCCGGTTGCAACGCACTCAAATTCGCTGGTTACAACGCATTCAAGTTCGCCGGTAGCAATGCACACAAGCGCCCTGGACGCGATGGACAAGATGGCTGCTTTGCCAGTGCCCACGGGCATATTAGTATGCATTTGTATTTTAAGGTAGTTGATACAGAACATACATTAATTTTCTTGTTTTCTGTTATGATGAATTGTGAATGTTATAGATTTACTCGCCTCCTCTAAGATCAAAATAAATATTCAATATGAAATTTTGTCCAAATATTTGATGTTTTCATGACAACAGTCAAAGCGGAGGGAAGAAAGCAGATAAACAAATTCTAGTTACTTCTTGTGTTTGTTTTGTTCAATTGTCATCTGAAGTTTGTCTGATAGCTGCTGTCCATGGTTCTTAATCCACATCAAACTATGATATCATTATTGTATTTTTATGTATAAAGTATTCAAACAAATCCAGTCAAATGCCAGATCTGTGGTTTCCTCCTAAAAAGTGGTTAATGTTTCTTGCAACTTATAAAAATGTCAAAAACCCAAAGTATTGTATGCATTTTCGGCATTTCCAAGAGTGCCCTATGGGCTCTACGGGACCCCATTGAATGTACATGTATGACCTCTAGTGTAAGATTTAAATAACGCTGATCAATTATCTTCAGTGTCATTAGTCCTTATATAGAGAAGATGAACCCTGTATGATCTCTCAGTATCAGACACTGTATCCTCCACTAGGTGGCGCTCTTTCAGTGTGATTAATGTAATATTCAGTCAGTGCTGATGGTGGGAGGGGCCAGTAAAGCTGCTCATTACTGATAAAGAGCTGAAGAAAGAGGAAGTAACTAAAGCAGACAGATGTAGAGACAGAGAGATTCACACAGAGAACATTCAGCATAAAGAAGACTGAACTCAACTCACAATGAAGATCCTCCTCATCTTCTTCACTTTCTACCTGATCTCAGGTCAGAGCTTTTCTCTTTCATCACTGCAGTAATGATGCTGTTTTCTGTTCATGAGGTTTCTGATCACAGTATCAATCTGATTGACAGGTGCAGTGAGATGCTTTAGTGTCACTGGATATTCTGGAGGAAGTCTTCTTGTTGATACACAGAAGTTTTGGTTCAGTGACTTTGCTAAATATGTGGCCAAAATACCTGAGTGGAGAATAATAATACATGATATGAAACATAATAAATGGATTAATGAAGGAAGATTCACACTGTTTCGAAACAGTGATGGAAACCTCATGATCTTCATCAGAGAACTGAACCAACATGATGCTGGAAGATACGCAATTGAAGTCCTTCACAACTGGCGTATATATATGACTTTAAATGTGGAAGAAGGTCAGTCATTTTAAGATATCTTTGTGTAGAAGAACTATATTTTAAAGCTTTTACATTCATAAAATAAATATGTATTATGTCAATTGCAGATTCATGTTGTAAAATGTCAAAGAGAGTAACGGTGCGTAATGGAGAAACTGCCACCTTCAGCTGTGAATTTTCACAGAATCATATTAATGATCCCAAGATCATATTCAAAGAAGGAAAAGACTCTATTGAGATGATTTACAGCCCATGGAAGAAGGAAGAAAGATTCAGTGTTTCTGATGACAAACATAAAAAACTTGTAACTCTGAGAATTACTGCTGTGAGACCAGATGATGGAGGAGTTTATTTATGTGGAGTTTGGATCAACAAATACTCATACAGTTATTCAATTATTAACACTGTGCATCTACATGTTAATAGTAAGTAAAATACTCAATCATATCAGGTACAAAGGTATCTACAGTCGGCAGATTTGATTATGTGATGTTTGTGATTGACTCCTAGAGGGCCACTATTTTACAGAGTTTAGCTCCAATCCTAATTAAAAACAGCTGAACCAGCTAATCTAGGTCTAAAACAGGGGTTCCCAAACTTTTCCATTCCAGGACACACCTAGACAAGTGTAAGCCTAATCTTAATCAAAAGTTTGATATGGACGCGAGGGAACATAAACATGGACTCTTACGACCATGTCTCTAAAAGACAACAATGCTTTGAACAGATGAATGAACAGACATGGAACAGCCTTTTATGATATTTGAATTATCCAGTGTAATGTAATCTCATGCAGAATACAGTGCAGTGATTGGAGTGAATGAGTTTTTCCTCATTAATAATGTCGCTTAAAGGTTAATTCACCCAATAAAGAAAACGAACCCCTAATTCACTCACCCTCAAGCCATCCAAGGCGTATATGACTTTCTTCTTTCAGCTAAACACAGAGTTATATTAAAATATATATATACTGGCTCTTCCAAGCTTTTTTAACAAGAGTGAACAGTAGCTGAGATTTTGAAGCACAAAAAAGCTCATCCATCCATCATAAGTAATCCATACAGTCCAAGGAGTTAATAAAGGCCTTCTGAAGGGAAGTAATACATTTATGTAAGAAAAATGATCTATATTTACTGGCTTCCGTATGTGAGTCGATTTCCGACGGAAGAGTGAACATTGACCCAACACATGATGTAATGATGAATGCGAAAACACAGGAAATAGTGCAAAACAAAACATGTGTCAAGAATTAGAAATGAGAATGAGAATTTTTTAAGAGAAATGTCAGAGGAGCTTTCGTTTGTTGTCCAGGTTTATTTGTCTGAACTGTGAGAGGTGTCTACTCTCACCTAAGCTTATGTCATAAATCAGTTCAGAGGTCACTAATCTGCCGGAACTAGACTCAAGGATTGGCGTAATGGGAAGCTTGTGATAACAGTTTATAAAGTTATAATTATGGATATTTTTCTTATAAAAACATACTGCTTCGCTGCAGAAGGCCTTTATTAACCACTGAAGCCATATAGATTATTTTTATGATGATGAATGCACTTTTTTGGGCTTCAAAATTTTAGTTAACTTCTCCATCCCATTATAAAGCTAGGAAGACGCAGGATATTTTTTAATACAACTACTATTGTGATTGGCTGAGAGAAGAAAGTTATATATACATTTTTGGGTGAACTAACCCTTTAATAATAAACCAAGCCACTCTAAGACCCTGAAAACACTTTGAAACATGTAGTGCATATGTTTATATAAATCATTTGAATCGATTTGAAAATTGCACTAAGCAATATCACAATATCTATGTAATGTTGGTATTTTGTGCAGGCCTAGACTAAACTGTTTGTCATTCACTGAAAGATAAATTTAAGTGACCTTGCACGACCCATCTTTTCCCACTCTACGATGCACAACGTGACCCACAGCTTGAAAATCCTTGGTTTAAAGGATTATTATAAACTTTCAGACAAGTGTATTGGCACTAAACATGACTTTGGATTGGGATTGGACACCCCTGTCTAGAGATTCTGGCTACTCGAGAAGTGTTTAGTGTGTTTGATGTGTTTATTCCAGATCAAAACCACAGAACTGAGCTGAAGGTTCAGAGTCTCAGTTTAATTTGGCTATGAAGAATTAACAGTCTTTATTCAGGAAACCCACAATAAGACCACATAAGTCTTGACATAAACAGAGATGAAGTAGAACGTGTGAAGAGAGAAGAGAGACTAAAATACACTCATTCTACTGCAGAGTAATCCAGCTTTAAAGACTAAAACAATAATCAAATTAATAAAAGTTCACATGAAAACTGTCTTAGTGATGTTAGTATTTTAATTTAAATATATTAATATTATATTAATATAAATATTTGTATATTAATCATACATGTATTTGTTTAGGCTCATGATTGCTCTGCTGTATATTCTTTATTTACAAACTTAGAGTTAAAATAAATCAGAAAATAAAAGCAAACCAATTAAAATGTACCTTAAATTAAAACATAAACTCTTAGCAGCAGAAACAGAGCAACTTTATTTTTACAGATTAGGCATCAATGTAAACTGGACCTGAATGTATTCAGTTTTGATATTTGTGTAGATATTTCATTCATGTATATGTTTTTATTTCTTGTTAATTAACACTGTGTTTGTATGTTTTATTTTCAGATTCCTCCATGATCGTCATTATTTGTGTGTGTGTGATTCTGCTGCTGATTGGTGGATTCACTCTGACTGTGTGTAAATTACAACACAAGAGACGAGGTGATGCTTACACACAGTTACCCACAATTCCCTCTGATGGGCTCCTGTTTTCTGCTGTCATTTTCCAGAAGGATGAAGAGTCTCTCAGCGACGATACAGTCTCCTTCAGTAAGGACCAGATTCACTCTGATTCCACCACGGTCATTTATCGCATGAGACTCGACTAACTCACCTATAACAGATCACAGATCAGCACTTGTTATTACCAGTTTTAATGTGCCTGCAGTCTGTTGAACCATGAGACACTTTAAAGTTTCCACCGCTGCTCATGTTGCTTCTTTCACATGATTAAAATAGTTTGTCATCTCAGTTTATCTGAGGTCATGATGGAGACAGGAAATTAAACCCCTGAGTGATACTTAGAATATACTGTAAAGTTTCCACTGCAAATGAGACACACCAGCTATTGAAACTATAAAGACTCATTAACAGCAGCTCTTAAACAGACACAAGTTCAGCCATCCATTATGATGAAGCACATGAAGCTTGAGAATCATCATTTGTACTCTGTTCAGAGCTGTCATATTTCTTTGTACATACCAAGATTTCAGTCATAAATATATTGTGAGGAAGGCTGCTTTATCTCAAAATTGCTGTACGCATTAACGCATTCAATTTCATTCATGTTATGATACTAGTTCATTCATTCAATAATTTTATGTGTGTTTAATATGTGTAAATTTAATGTGCCATAAGTCCTCTATTATTGACTCTTAGTTTGTTTTAGTTTGTCAAACTTTTAGTTTGTTTCATACTCATCATGTTCCTTTGTTCTGTTTTCCTGCTCCTCATTTGTATTCATACAGTATGTGTCAGCTGTATTTTATTAATCATTCTTGTTTGCACTTCCTTTATTAGTTGGTCCCTCACACTTATTCTCTGTCTGATCACCGTTGTGCAATACCTGTCTGCCTGTTTGGATTGCTATTAAACTTTGTCTTATTGATCTATCTTCATCTGCCCTCTTCTGTTTCCCTGCAATCAATGTGACAGAAGATTGGACCGGCCCAAATGAACAATAGGGCTAAATTTATCGTCATGGCTCAGTAGAGCCCCCAATTTTTTTCTTTTATAAAGAATTTTTGGTTTTTGGCCAGCAACTGCCAACTGGACGACGAGACCCTAAAGACCCTATTTTGGATTGGGGCGGTGTTCCACCTCCATATCGACCTCCCAGACACCATTGGACTGGACTGGAGGAAAACTGTCATTCGGTTTCTGGAGAGCGTCATGTCCTGATCCGGAACACAGCCAGACCCAGAGCCTGAATCAATACCTTCGACCACGGAGTACTCTTGTGTGCCCCTCGCAGACGGAGAGTTCCACCCACTTCTTCCACCACCCTCCACCCACGCGTCAGCCAGAGCTTGAGGAAAAGAGGACAGAGCTGACCCTCCTCCCAGAAGTGGAGCTTCATCGCATGTCTGACCAGGGGTGTGAGCCAGCGACATCAGGAGTCTTGACGACAGAGAATGAGGTTTTTGAACAGTACTATTGACTGTATGGACTCATTCTCACTGTCATTCCATCAAGATCCTCACCACCTCCATCACCGGGTAACGTAGCCAGTCCTTCAGCCCAGCCACTGCTAGATGTCAACAGCCCTGTGCCGTCTCAGTGGATGCCCTGCATTGCCGTCAATCCGCAGGTCATGTTAAAATCAGCAGCGTCAGTGCAAGAGGATCCTGCGGCTCTGCTTCTAACCTCGGATCTCTTCACTTCATCTCAGCCTGTCGACCTGTGGGCTCTGTCTTGGTTCCTCCTGCATTTGGCTCCAATGGAGACCCTTGGACTTGCAGCTCCACTGGGTTCCCTCATCTTGCCAGCTCCCCTTGGTCAGTTGTCACACCACTTCAGACTCCGCTGCACTCCATACCTCCACCCCTACAGTTAGAGCGAGTTCCTCCTTCCCTTCGCCGTCGCCTCTGTCCTTCATCACACTGGCTCCACTTCAGCCCTCGGGTATACTCTGGCTCTGTTATCAACGCTCTTCGCCACGGCATCACCTCCCTCATCTCCCGCAGTCATCCCAAAGCTGTCGTCAGCCACTACACCACCTTGGCTGCTCCCGCTCTTGCCTATACCATGGGCTGTTGGCACTGGGGACTATATCCACCATCATCATCCTCCCATCATTATCCCTCCACCACCTCTTCGTCCTCCTCTGAAACCATCTCCCTTGACCTCTTCATCACAGCACGAGATTGTGCCTTCTGGACAGGGTGATATGTCACAAGTGTGTGCTTCATTATCATTGACTATTAGATTGTTTTCATTCTCATCATGTGTTCCTTTGATTCCTCATTTGTATTCATATGTGTCAGCTGTGTTTCATTAATCATCCTCGTTTGCACTTCCTATAAGTCTAATACGTTGGTCCCTCACACTCACTCTCTGTCTGATCACCGTTCTGCTACGTTGTTTTTCTTCAGCTGCTAATCTCCCATGTGAGCTTCTGCAGGGGTCTATACTTGCACCAAATCTTTTCTCTCTGTATATGCTCCCTCTGGACTCTCTTTTTTTTTTTTTTTTTTTTGGAAGCATGGTGTGTCCTTTCATTGCTAAGCTGATGACACCCATAGTTATCTGCCCCTTAAACACTCAGATAACAACATAATGGGCCCTCTGCTGGCTTGTATGGAGGATGTAAAAATCTGGATGTCATCAAAATTCCTGAAACTTGATGAAAGAAAACTGAAATTTCATACTTTGGTTCCCCTAGTGGCATTCCCATTTAAATTCTCATGACTCATAACTGTTTACTACACTATTTACAATTTATTAAAATAATTTAAGGAGAGCACCAATGTGGTCAAGGTTTGTTGAAGCATGTAGTGGTTAAAATAATGGTCATCAGAAACTCAAATCTTTTTTACTGTGCACTGTCCAGTGCGGAACTCCCTCACATAATTAGTCATATCCACTAGGTGGCGCTCTTTCAGTGTGATTAATGTAATATTCAGTCAGTGCTGATGGTGGGAGGGGCCAGTAAAGCTGCTCATTACTGATAAAGAGCTGAAGAAAGAGGAAGTAACTAAAGCAGACAGATGTAGAGACAGAGAGATTCACACAGAGAACATTCAGCATAAAGAAGACTGAACTCAACTCACAATGAAGATCCTCCTCATGTTCTTCACTTTCTACCTGATCTCAGGTCAGAGCTTTTCTCTTTCATCACTGCAGTAATGATGCTGTTTTCTGTTCATGAGGTTTCTGAACACAGTATCAATCTGATTGACAGGTGCAGTGAGATGCTTTAGTGTCACTGGATATTCTGGAGGAAGTCTTCTTGTTGATTCACAGAAGCCTTGGTTCAGTGCAAATGTTAAATGCTTAAATAAATTACCTGAGTGGAGAAGTATAATGAATGATACGAAACATGATAAATGGATCAATGAAGGAAAATTCACACTGTTTCAAAATAATGAAGGAAACCTTATGATCTACATCAGGAATTTGAATGACCATGATGCTGGAGAATACTGGATTGGTGTTCTTTACAAGTGGGGTATAGATATGACTTTAAATGTGGAAGAAGGTCAGTCACTTTAAGATCAAAATCTTGGTGTAGTAAAATACTTGATCAATTTAAAGTCTGTATAAAAGTAAAATATATTTCTTTATTATGAAAGTTACAGATTCATGTTGTAAAGAGTCAAAGAGAGTGATGGTGAATATTGGAGAAACTGACACATTCAGCTGTGGATATTCACAGAATCATATTAATGATCCCAAGATCATATTCAAAGAAGGAAAAAACTCTATTGAGACGATTTACAGCACATGGAAGAAGAAAGAAAGATTCAGTGTTTCTGATGACAGACACAAAAATCTCTTCAGTGTGAGAATTTCTGCTGTGAGACCAGATGATGGAGGAGTTTATTTATGTGGAGTTTGGATCAGAGGACAATCGTACAGTTACTCCATTATTAATACTGTTCATCTACATGTTAGTAGTAAGTAGAACAAATCTTATTTGAAAATTTATAAAATCTGTGTTGGTGAGGATGAGGAACCTGAGCAGTTAAAGTATTTTTGTTAATATTATACACTTAATACAGAAATATTATATAAACATTATTCATGTACAGTTTCTTTTGCAGTGGCTCCAGTAGTGAGACGTGAAGGAGAATCTGCTGAGATCATCTGCCCTTATGATTCAATCTATAAATCAAAGTCAAAGTCTCTCTGTAAGGGGAAGTGCTCCACTAGAGATAGAAATACTCTCAATGAAGAGAAAGAGACCAAGACTGACAGATTGACTCTGAATGAAGACGGCACTGCAAGTGTCTTCACTGGGACCATCACTGGACTGACAGCAGAGGATGCTGGGAAATACTGGTGTGCAGTGACATTAGAGAGAGACGTGAATTATCTTTACACTCATCTGATCGTCATCATGAACGAGGGTGAGGAAGGTTTATCATCTGAATATGTCAAACTATGGCTGTGAATTGATGTTCTTCTATTTCTCATCATTTCCAGAGCTGAACTTGACTAAGTATGAAGGAGACGACATGTCAATCCAGTGCAAACATCATGATGAACATCAGAAACTCTTCTGCAAAGCACATGAACCCTCCATGTGTGTGAAGGATGGAGTTTCATTGGAGACGATCAGAGATGATCGATTCTCTTTCAGTGATGAAGCTTCTGCTGGAGTCTTTACTGTGAACATCACTGATCTGAGAGAAGAGGATTCTGGGATATACTGGTGTGGAGCTCACATCATCACTAAAGTCAACCTCAATGTAAAACAGGGTAAGAAACAGCACTCACACATCTCTCAGAGCACATGACGGCAGTTTTTCATTATTGATTCATATTTACGGTTTCATCAACTAGCTGATTTGGCACTTTTCATTTATTCATAACTGTGTAGATTTGCCATCAATTTTATATGTTTGTTTATTGTATATACACCACTGAGCCATTACATTATGACCACCTATCTAATAACCTGTAAGACTTCCTTTAGCCCGTTTGATTGGGTTCATGTCAGGCCAAGGTATTAACAGAAATTCATCATCATGTTTTAGGGCAGTGTGGCAATACGCATTTTCCTGTTGGTAATGGCCATCATCTGCAGGGAACACAGTTACCATGAATGGGTGTATTTGGTCTGCAATAATGTTCAGATACCTGAGGTATTGTGCTATTGGGATACTGAGGCCTAAAGTGTTCCAAGAAAACTGCTGTCGGCCTGTGTCCGCCCAACAGTGCATCCAGGTGCCATAGCCTCTGTTGGCAATCGGTGTGTCCAGACTTGGTCTTCGCTCATTGCTTTAGGCTAGGGGTGGCCATAATGTAATGGCTCAATGGTGTATATAAATGATCCCTGTCTGTGCATCCCCATTTCTCTGTATGTCTTTATGTATTTTCAGATTTCTCTTTGTTCAACATTATTTCTATATGTTCGACTCTACTGCTGATTGGAGGATTCATTGTGATTGAGTGTTTATTAAGATGAGGTGATGCTGTCCTTCATGAACACACACTGATTATAACTGCTACAGATTAACACAAAACATTGTATATGAATAGTCTTTTTCAAATAAGATGAATGTCTTCAAAGGAACATTTTGTCAGATGCACCTCACTGTTCATTGATATTGTTTTGTAATTTTAGGGATGAGCTCAACATCAGACGAGACACAGTGAAGCAGTGAGTCTGTGTCTTCATGCACTGAAGTTTTTGTGTGTTTTTGTCTGCAAGTTTCATTCTGCACATCATGCTTTCACACTGGCTGTTTAGTTCAAAAAATGGGGCACGGTTCACATGGATAATTGCTATGTAAAGGCATGTTGGAGTTTGCATGAATGTGAAAGCAACTTGGACTTGGGCTTGCAGTTGTTCAGGAAGTAAACCTGCCCATGATGACCACCTAAACAAAACACATGTAAAGGATGACAATGGTGATGAATTACCTTGGATACAAGCGAGAGTGTGTCTGAGTGAGAGCAATCAGAGTGGCAAATCAATGGTAAAATAGTCCATTTGCAAGCAGCAGAAAGCCACCTTCATGTGACGCACATACAGTGAACCCAAGTGTTGATAGCACTAATATAAAAAACAATACACTGATACATCTTCATGAATGTGAATGCACCATGCATGACAGAATCAAGTGTTTGTGAAACCAGATCAACGCAGCGGGAACTGGAAACAATCTGACTCATACTCAGACTTCTGTAAATATACCCAATGTGAAAAACCCCTCCGATTCTAGAGCAGGTCTGCGTTGGACTCCACCGCTGTCAGTTACTGCAGGCTGAATTCACTCACAGCAGAGGTCACAGATCATCACACATCTTCGGCTTGACCCTTGTCAAACAAAGTATTGTTCTTCAAATCACAAAATTTGAATATCAATAATTGAATATGAAGCTGCTTTATTTTATGCTTCAAAGCAACAGCCTTTGAATAACTTTGGCACAAAGTCTTTATGAAAATGCAAGATTACTGTTTTTGTGTTTGGTGATAAACATGCCATTTTCCATCCAGCTCAAAGCCACAGAAAACAGAAGGTTAAGAGACCTACTCCGGAAACACACAGTGAGACAGAACAGAGAGAGACAGAATCATTTGTGGGCAGAAGACAATAAAGACTAAAGCTGCATTCACACTTTGTCACTCCATGACACCAATGGTTGCCGGTGATGTTGCTAGTGGGCGTTCCCAGTACTGGTTGTGTAGTGAATGACATTCACAGATCTTATTCCATGTTATAATGAATCTGTATTCTCCAGCTAAAAACAGCGCTCTTTGCTATTAAAGCTGTTCATCTGCAGTGAAAGCACAAGCACCAGTCTATCTGGGTTCACAAACCCTGGGAAGTTGCTGTCTGCAGTTTCTGATGTTGTTGTGATGATATGGGTGAGATTGTGTGCAGACAGATTTCTTTCTCATGAATGCCAGAGGTGTTAAACTCTTGAACGTCATTTTTTCATCCAAACCACAGAGATCTACTGGATTTAAGAGCATTTTTTTATGCCCTTTTGATTTTACAGAAAAATAACCAAATCCAATATAAGTATACTGTCTATTTTTTAAAATATTATTGTAAACATTCAAAAACAACTCCATGAAGGAAAATAGTTGAGTCTCATTGTGTCTGACCATCATTAAATCTTGTCCTTACTTCAGCCGACTCTAGCTTCACTGAGAGACTCTTCATGCTTCTGATAACTGAACAAAAATTGATTCCAGAATCTGAGAGAGAATGTGGAATCTGAGAATAAACAAGAGAAAATCATGAAGTCCAGAATTAAATTTACAGATGAAAACGCACAAAAACTGCGGTGCAAATAAATAAACATTAAAGACCGTACCCTTTGTGCATCTAGGTTATGGTTATATTGTTTTTTTGGAAACATGCATGACCACATCTTTGCCTTTCTCTTCTGCAGACCTGCACACACTTTCCACTTCATCAGTCTGTTTCTGTCTCTGTTGTGTCTCACTGTGGGTTTCCTGAACGAGTCTGTTTATTCTTCACAAACAAACTAAACTTGGACCCTGAAACTATGTTCATTTAAATTGAAAAGACTTGCTGGTAAGTGTCTCAGGTCTTTGTGTTCACAAGATTATTTGATATGATGGTCAGTGCGATAAAGATCAACATGAGATGCTCTTCAGCTTGTGGTTTTCTTCTGCTTTATGTATCTTCTTTGAGTCAAACCAAGAAGCCCTTCACCCTCCTGCAGGTGTGATAAAAACAGGAAATGTTCATGTAACAATGATGTGCATAGACTTTACACTAGATGCTTTATTAATATATGAATATATATTAATATATGAAAAATAAAAGTATTATGTATAATATATCTCAACCTTCCTCCAAAAGGTTTTCAAGTCATGTCTAAAATGTTTGTTAACCTGTTAGCATTCCACTCGTGGTACACATACCTTAGGGATACTATGGAGTTAAAGGGAAGTGCAATCTCAAAACCACTTTCTAACCAACTGCAGTCATAAACAAGTGTACATAATAAAATATCTGCTGGCTTTTCAAACATCAAATGTCCAACTGTTCAAATGTCCCTTTTTGATTTCTGTAGTACTAGTACATTTTACATTCTTGTGCACTACATTGTTGGGCATTCAACTTTATTCTGCTATGAAAAGATGTAGATCTCTTCAGTTGAAAAAAGCCTGAGTTTAATAATGAGCATCTGCATCTGACTCTGTATAGCTGTGTCCCAATTTAGAGGCTGCGTCCTCTGAAGGCCACATTAAAAGGGTGACGAAGGATGTCCCAATTCAAAGGCTCCTTCAAATGAAGCCTCCAAGTGCATCCTTTGTTTCTTGGAGAAATAGCTGAATTACACATGTAAATTGTATTGGGTTTCAACTTCTGAAATATCAAACTGACACCAGCAGTAGGCCTGTCAAACTATATACATTTTCTGAAAGAAAATAAAATGGAATTTTGTGAAATTCCTTCAGGGATAGTATCATTTAAGTACATACAACAAAGAAATTAAACAAATACATGATTCCTTGAGAGACTTGACTCAGACTGTAAACATAAACTGTTTTGAAACCTCTGGCTCCATCTAGTGGTAAATATGTGTTTACGGGGCAGTAGTGACCTAATGGTTAGAGAGTCAGGCTGGTAACCCAAAGGTTGCAGGTTTGATTCTCAATATAAGCAGGAAATGACTGAGGTTTCCTTGAGTAAGGCACCTAACCCCCCAATCACTCGCTGGGTGCCACAGCAAAATAGCTGCTCTGGGTGTGTGTGTTCACTGTTTGTAGTGTGTGTGTTTACTACTCACTGCTCCTAATGTGTGCACACTAACTTGGATAGGTTAAATGCAGAGTATGGGTTACCATAGACCTTCACATGTCACTTTCACTTAATACCTGTTAAATATCTTTGTTTCAGTGAAATGATCTTTGTATAGGTTCTCTGCATTGATGAATTATACATGACACTGATTTACACGCCCACTGTGAATTTGAAATAAAAATGGAAGAATTAAACATTGACAATATTGTATTTCATGAAGATGTTTATTAAAAAAACAAAACAAAACCAAAGTTTAAAAAATGAAACAAAGGAAGCAGATGAAGTCTCAGCATTTCACTCTTTGTTCAGTTTGTGTTGTTAAACTGTCATCAGTGATGTTGAAGTTTGATTGACAGCTGCTGTCTGTGGTGCTGAATCCACAACTGCCTGTTAAAGAGACAGAAGCAGCAATCAGACTCAGACTTCAGCTGATGAGCCTCTGATGATCTGAGGAGGGACAGACCAGAAACAATGCAGACACAATGAGATGCTCAGATTGCCTTCTTATAGCACAATATGGAAGTTCATATAACAGCTGTATTGTAAACAATATAATGAATGATATCATTTTTATAGGTATAATGTATTTATAATGTATTTTTTATTTAACAAGACACAGCTGAACTCAAACTCTAATCAAATCAGAAACCATAGTAACAATCAGGCCAACGACAGAACTAATTCACAGAGCAAGGAAGCAAGACTCAAACAATGAACAGATCAAAAACAAACTCAAAACACGACAATAGACACCTTACATGTAAATTATACTGTTGCTTCCTAGTGGAAGATTTAAACAAATTTTGTTGCATAGTCATTTGACCCATATAGAGAAGATGAAGCCTGTATGATCTCTCAGTATCAGACACTGTATCCTCCACTAGGTGGCGCTCTTTCAGTGTGATTAATGTAATATTCAGTCAGTGCTGATGGTGGGAGGGGCCAGTAAAGCTGCTCATTACTGATAAAGAGCTGAAGAAAGAGGAAGTAACTAAAGCAGACAGATGTAGAGACAGAGAGATTCACACAGAGAACATTCAGCATAAAGAAGACTGAACTCAACTCACAATGAAGATCCTCCTCATCTTCTTCACTTTCTACCTGATCTCAGGTCAGAGCTTTTCTCTTTCATCACTGCAGTAATGATGCTGTTTTCTGTTCATGAGGTTTCTGATCACAGTATCAATCTGATTGACAGGTGCAGTGAGATGCTTTAGTGTCACTGGATATTCTGGAGGAAGTCTTCTGGTTAGTTCATGGAAGCCTTGGCATAAAGAGGATGCTAAATACATGAAAAAACTACAGAGTACAACAATAATAAATTATAGAAAACACGATCAATGGATTAATGAAGGAAGATTCACTTTAATTTGCAATGATTATGGAAACCTCATGATCTACATTAGAGAACTGAACTCACAAGATGCTGGAACTTACCGGATTGGGGTTCATGGCAAATGGTACATCGATATGACTTTGATAGTGACAGAAGGTCAGTCATTTTAAGATCTAAGTTTGTGTAGAAAAAGTAATGATCATTTCAAAACCTAATATATACATCCTGTTCATATATACATACCTGTGTGTGTGTGTGTGATAATTTGTTATGTGAATTACAGATTCATGTTGTAATGTGTCAAAGAAAGTGATGTTGAAAAGTGGAGAAACTGCCATATTCAGCTGTGAATATTCACAGAAACATATTAAAGACCCTAAGATCATATTCAAAGAAGGAAAAGAGTCCATTAAGACCATTTACAGCACACTGATTAAGAGAGAAAGATTCAATATTTCTGATGACAAACATAAAAACATCTTCAGTGTGAGAATTACTGCTGTGACACCAGATGATGGAGGAGTTTATTTATGTGGAGTTTGGATCAGAGGACAATCGTACAGTTACTTTATTATTAATACTGTTCAATTGCACATTATGGGTGAGTACAGAAAAACATAAAATTTTCAATGATTCTTTTTTTTTCATATTTGTATGTAGTTCTCCCAGTTCACAAATAAAACCTTGAATCTTGACAGATTTGTGTTGTGGACTGTCAGAGACAGTGATGGCAGAGAGTGGAAACGCTGCTGCTTTTAGCTGTGAATATTCATGGGGTCACAGGTATGCTAGGAAGAGTATATACAAAACAGAAAATGGCATCACTGATGAGATGATATCCACAACTGACACATGGAATCAGAAGGAAAGATTGAGCATTTATGATAACAGACAGAAAAATATCTTCAGTGTGAGAATTACTGCTGTGAGACCAGATGATGGAGGAGTTTATTTTTGTGGAATTTGGATCAGAGGACAATCATACAGATACTCAGTTATTAATACAGTTAATTTGCATATTATTAGTAAGTAAAACAAGCTCATTTAAATTTGGTTTTAAAGTTTCTACAATCTCTGTTTGTGGAGAAGTTAATTAGTTGTGATAATTGTGATTGACAGCTAAAGTGGGCGTGTCTAGAGTGAGTGGATACTCAGGAGGTCGTATGATGATCAAGTGTGAACATCCTCAATACAAAACCAATCCAAAATACATCTGTAAAGAATCAGATGGATGTTCAGAGAGGAAGAATCCAGGAATTCAGGATGAATGGATGGAGAATGGAGATGTTTCTTTATATGACGACACCAGAGCAGGAGTCTTGATGGTGTTTTTTAGAGAGCTGAAAGCTGCAGATGCAGGAACATACAGGTGTGGAGTGAATGTGTCTCACTATACTGAGAGCTTCACTGAACTTCAGCTGAACGTCACAGACGGTGAGGAACATGAAATACTGTATCTTGTGTGTTTGAAATATCTGATCTGATTTTAATGTAAACTTCTGGTTTACAGATGTAATGTTTGTGACTAAATCTGCTCATCTTGGTGAAGAAGTCAACATCATCTGTCAGATCCCAGAGGAACATGAAGTTCATTTCTGCAAAGAGGATGATAACCACATCTGTCAAAACATCAGCACATCTACAGTGACAGAAATTAATGGTTCATCTGAGAGAAATGAAGAGAGAGTTTTTACAGTGAGCATCAGTAATGTGAGCGTGAGAGATGCTGGAGTTTACTGGTGTGGAGCAGAAACCAGAGACACACATTTGACTTTCATCTCCCTGAACACCAAAATTCAGCTCAACCTCATCAGTGAGTGAATTCAGATGATTTCATTGTAGAAATACAGTCTATTCAGAATCATGTGTGTTAAATGTCTGTGTTTGTGTGTTTGCAGTGGCTCCAGTAGTGAGACGTGAAGGAGAATCTGCTGAGATCATCTGCCCTTATGATTCAATCTATAAATCAAAGTCAAAGTCTCTCTGTAAGGGGAAGTGCTCCACTAGAGATAGAAATACTCTCAATGAAGAGAAAGAGACCAAGACTGACAGATTGACTCTGAATGATGACGGCACTGCAAGTGTCTTCACTGGGACCATCACTGGACTGACAGCAGAGGATGCTGGGAAATACTGGTGTGCAGTGACATTAGAGAGAGACGTGAATTATCTTTACACTCATCTGATCGTCATCATGAACGAGGGTGAGGAAGGTTTATCATCTGAATATGTCAAACTATGGCACATAAGACACAACAGAGGCAGATGAAATAGAACACAGGTGATGTGTAATTATGCAGTAGAGAGATGATCATACTGTAGCATTTTCGCTACTAGTAGAAACCATACAGGTTCTTAGTTGTTCTGAGACTATGAAAAAACGGCAAGGTTACTGTTTTGGCTGCAACCCATGCCGTATATAAGAGAAAAATATATATAGCTCTCGCTCTTGCACTAACTCTGAGCTCCTGCTATATATTCCCTAACTGTCTAGAGCCCCACCCCTTAAAGTGAACATGGGACTAATAGCTAGAACCAATAAACATAAAATTTCTCAAGAGAAATTTTTGAAGGGGACACAAATAATAGAGCCAAAATTTTACTTATAAAAGGATATATGTAATATTACACAGAAACCTTACTACTATTATTATTGTAGCATGGAGACTGTGCCATTATGCTCAATGTTTCTCTTTGGTTCAATAAAAAAAAAAAACTGACTAAATTGACCAAAATAATAAAAATATTTTTTTTATTGGAATATTTTTGAAGTTGTTTACAACCAAGTCACCAAAATATGATGAATACACATTGAGCAAAACCCAACACACAACAGTAAATCTATTAGCCTTACTACAGTTCACATATTCTTATCATGTTAGTTGTTGTTGGTGTGGGCGACTTAGTATCCAACAAGCTATTGTAAACAAGCTAGCAAACAAGCTAGGTAACATTATAATCGCTAAAATAGTGAACTCACGGGAAAAAAAAAAATCATGTTATCATCTTTTTTTTTTTCTTTTTTTGTTGTTGTTATGATTAATTACTCAGCGTCGTCAGCATTAAAGCAAAAATAACTACTTCATCTGATGTTTTTGAATAAAATAGCCTTAACAGCCTACTTACTGGAGCTCCTCTCAACTGTCTGTAGAACTCATGGTAGAACTGCTCTATCTCTCCTGCCGGCGCCGCCAGACTTGTACACGCAAGAGTGTGACATGTGTGGCGGACCAAACCACTGTGAGGCAAGGGAGGGGTGACTCAAAATGTTTCTAAACTTAAAACGCCTGTTTGCGTTTGTATTGCCTTACTACTTACACAATTATTTTAAGTATATCATTTATTTACAATACTTAGAGTGGTTTTTAATTATATTTAATTATATTTGGGGGGACAGCACTCAGACAGGGGGGGTCCTGAGAGTGAAGTTGTACATTTGGAGTTCTTCAGGCAGCTTGACCTTCAGGCTCCTTGAAGGACATCAACCATCGGAGTGCAGGATGGTCTGTCCTTATTGTGAAGGGTAGTATTTGAAGGCATCAAGGCCATTATAACTGCATGGAGCTCAATTCCTTTGACACAGTAGCACCTCTCACACTTGTGAAAGACCCTGCTAAAGTATGCCACCAGCCTCTCTCCATCTGGCCCCTTCCTGCAATAACACCAGCCCCATGCCAACATTGCTTGCGTCCATGTCTAAAACAAAAGGCAGTGCAGTGTCAGGTGGATCAAGGACTGATGCCTCAATCAATGCCCAACGAAGGGTATTGAATACTTTGTGGTACTTGTCAGTCAGTATGGTTTTCTGTTGGAGGCAAAGGATTAGCACCCCTATGCAAGAAGTAAGAGGCTATCCCCAGAAAACTCTTCCATTCTCATCTCAGATCTGTAGGGGTTGGTCAGTCTCTGATGGTGATAATTTTGTCCTCCAGGGTACCTATGTCCTCCCTCCTCAGTTTGTGGCCAAGGTACCTTTCAACACTTTGTCAATGAGCTGTTCAAATGTGCCGGGAGCATTGCAGAGCCCAAATGGAAAGAGCTTAAACTGTCAGAGTCCCGTTTGTGCGGAATGCAGTTTTGGGAGCGGACTCAGGAGACAATGGCACTTGCCAGGAACTACTTCTCAAGTCAAGGGTGGAGAACCAGGACAAACCAGCCACCAAGACTCATCCACTCTAGGCAGACTCATCTACTTTATTTACTCTAGACCAGGGAAGGCAAGTTTGGTCCTAGAGAGCTGCTGTCCTGCAGAGTTTTAGCTCCAACCTTAATCAAACTCACCTGAACAAGCCAATCAAACTGTTCAGGATTACTAAGGCTAGCAGAAACCTTATTTCTTGTTTCAGAAACCTACTTTCGCATACTAGTCCTATGTTGCGGTCAACTTCAATAAAACCACTTTAGCACAATTCTCTGGACTCTCTAGGACAATAATTATCAAACTTGGCATATGGAAATCTATAACAGGGTCATGTAGAAAATGGGCATGGCCAAGTCTACCCAAAAGCCTATCATACTAAATGAAAACTCAGAACATTGTGTCATTAGGTGAGCACATGAGACATATGATTCTCAAGAAGCATGCACACTTTTATGGAGATTGGCACATGGTGGCACTATAACTGTTAAAAATCTTTGAAAAACCATTGGCTGTAAATGCGGTTTTCAATGAACTAGGTGGTTAAAGGCTTGCTAAAGAAAACATAATACCTTTTTACACATAGCCTATGCTTAAAGGCATGTGTAAGCTGTGTTTTATGTTTTTACTCACATTTGTTGCATAAAATGTATTTATAACCAGTAAATGTTAAAAAAGATATTTATGTTACACAGAAAAGTGCTGTAAATGAATGTCATAAATCTTAATATTTGTGTAGATATTACATTATTTGTGTGATTCTCTTGATTTCTCTTTAATGCTTTTGTGTTTTATTTTCAGATTTCTCCATGATCATCATTATTTGTGTGTGTGTGATTCTGCTGCTGATTGGTGGATTCACTGCGACTGTGTGTAAATTAAGACACAAGAGACGAGGTTTGATCATTTATTATCTGTTGAAACAAATTAAAAATTTGTTTTTGAGTGTTTCTGCACTGATTCAATCTTCTGTCAGCAGCAGTAAAATCTCACTGACTCAATGAGTTTCTGTCTCAGATGCTGCTGTTCTTCTCCGGTTTGATCTAGTTTGTCTTTCTCTTACCGATCGATTAATTTTGTTTTGGGTAATTAGGACGAACCTCGACATCAGACAAGAGAAAGAGGAAGAAAAATATAATGGTGAGTCAGAGTGTGTGTGTGTTTGTATCAATATTGTGCTTAAGAGATAATTTCTCGTTTCAATGTACATTTCCTCTCTATTTTCTGCATGTTCAGTCATCATGTGCAGACAGCAGACGTGATTCTCTCACAGATCCTGGATCAGCTCAGTTGAACAGTCATGAACTACCCACAATCCCCTCTGATGGTCTCCTGTATGCGTCTGTCAGTTTCCAGAAGCATGAAGAGTCTCTCAGTGACGCTACAGTCTCCTTCAGTAAGGACCAGATTCACTCTGATTACGCCACGGTCAGTCACCACATGAGACTCAACTAACTCATTTATAACAGATCACAGATCAGCACACATTGCACCAGTAGCCTATTGCTTATGTCTATAGTTAGTAAATAAAAATCTACTTATAATCCATAGTTTAGTGTTAAAGAGATGTTTTACTGATCAGGGTCGTTCATCCTGTTCACACTTTAAAGTTTCCACTGCTGATCATGTTTCTTTCACATGTTTAAAATAGCAGGTGTGTCAGAGGTTTACTGGTCTGCATAAAGAGTTTGTCTCCGTTCATCTCAGTTTATGTGAGGGTGTGATAAAAACAGGAAATACAGACCTTAAGTGACACAAAATGCACTATAAAGTTTCCACTCCAGATGCAAAGATCTGTATATTTAAAATGCAGCTGTTGGTACAGAAAACCTCTTTAATAGCAGCTCAATAGCAGCAGCTCAAGTTAAAAATGTTTCTCATCTCTGATTATTGATTCTTATCTTTGACCTGCTTTAGTTTTGTAAATACAAAAGATACTACAGAGATATTATGAGGACGATCATTTTTAACCCCTTTTTGAGCATATATGTGAAAAGATTGGTCTTGTTTTAATGTGGCAGATTGTTGCTGAAGTGAAAACACTTTATGAATTTTAAAAAAATATGAAAAAGTTAAAAAAGTTTAATGAGTTTGTTTGCCCATATAATCTTTAAGGTATTAGGTTAACTTATTTGGTTTACTGTCCACTGATGAGGAGCTCGATGAAGCAGCTTCAACTCGAGTTCTGATATACCCCCACAGTGAGTAAATATATGATTATTATTATTACATAAGGCAAGGAACCTTAGATAAAGGTGGAGTTTGGGGAAAGCAGCTGCTTATATATTCTGGCTGTTGATTGGAAGATTAAATGGTAACTTCACTTAAATGTACTGTAAATCAAATGTACTCCACAATTTTTTTTTTTTATTTTATATTAAATGTATATTTTATAAAATACTTTTTTTACTACAAAATTGACATTGAAGTTAATATCACAAAAATGGAAGTTCCCATGAGATTTTGCTTAGGCGCTGTACGAAAAAAATGGGTGTCATCCACATTCCATTGAAATTGTTTTGATGCATTCTCTTGTGACAAATTAATACATTTCTGTCAAAATATCACTTCTATCACAAAACAACTATGCCAATATATGGAAACTTGAGATTAAGACCTTTCCAACAGTGTGTGATTTTGTCAAAGTTAGAAAAGTTTTGACTATAAATTAGTAAAAATGAATTTGCCCAAAGAAAGATGGCCCAAAGACAATGCCCACTAGGGGGAGGAGCCCGCTAAAAGGGTTTAAAGTACCGTTTCCATGGCAAAACAATGTCCAATTTTAAAGCCGTTTTAAAGGATGAATTCTGATGTTTGTTTGTTTTTTTTAACTTTTATGATTTATGATGGTTAATATTGTGACTTGACTATATTACTTTTATAAGAAATAATCAATGGCAGAGACTGCATAAATGTACATTTTAAACAAAAAAAAAAGTATGACAATTAAAGGAATTTATGCCAGTACCACTTCTCCAGGTTTTACTGTAAATTTCACTTTCTGTTATTTCTATTATCTCTCTGGTTAAATTTGTCATAGAGTATCTTTGACAAAAACAAATGTCATAAAAAATAACAGTATTACTGAATGTGAAATGTCAGTTTCTGATATTAGGTTATAGGTGAGATCATCATCAGACAGATGATATGACAGATGATAAACAGAGATGAGTCTGAGTACAGTTGAATGAAGCATACGATTGAGTTGTTTTCATTAAAAAAAAAAAAAAAAAGTGTGTGATTTAAGAAAATCAGTCTTTAACCAGTATTTTTAAATAATAAAAAAGAGCTGTTGCAAATGTGTTTGTAGGTTTGCAATTAGTTAAAGATCAACAGCAAGTGCTTGTGGTTTTCTTTTGCTCTTCTGTAGGTCAAACCAAGATTCACTTCAGCCACCTACAAGTGTGATGAGAACAGGAAATGAACTTTTTTCAGTAATCAAGGGCATACATTTTTCGCTCTATAAAAATATGCTTGTGAATCACTAAAATATCTTCACAAACTCAACATCTAAGATAAATAGTAAAGATGCTTAATTATACATATTATTATATTAAACACTGACCTCTAAAATTTGCTGAGATATCAAAATGACTATTTCTAAACATATCAATTTAGATTTAACATTTTCAGAAGGAAATGTGAATATGACCTGCTCATGCAAAACTCCCCCACAATGCAATGGGGTTTTTGCCTGTTCTTAATGGTAAAATTGGGTAAACATATAATCAGTTTATCCCAAATGTAGCTTTATTAAGCATCTAGACCAGGGGTGTCCAAACTACGGCCCGTGGATGAATTTTAAGCGACCCGCAGCTTGTCTATTAAAATATATTGTGTGTGGCCCGCCATGCATAATGGACTACTTGCACAGCTACTTCCGCTTTCTACTTATTACGGCTCGAGCGTTTCCGGTCAGCGTTCAGCGCACTTATATACAGAGAGCTTCTTTTGAAAACGCAGATTATTACTGCATTTTAGGGCTACAAAATGTTTTTAAACAATTAATCATATTCTCTGCATTAACATTAATTATCTTCAACCTGCTGAAATGTTTATTAATATATTTCCCTTCCAAATGCGCATTCTGAATAATAAATAAATATATTTCCCCACTAACCTTCCGCCATCAAGTGCTCGTCTTCTCATTAGCAGTGTTTTTCTCTTAATCATCATATTTCATACCTGTTAAATGTACATTTAAATGAATTTGACTGATAAACACAGGAAGTGCATTGTTTTACTATGGTAAGTGTAGTAACGATGGGTGACAACGCATTATCACGATGGCAAGACAAACAAAAAAAAAAGTTAAAACTGCTCTTTTATTCCAGTGTTTGAAATAGTTGAATGAATGTGATAACTGCTTTAACGGTGTTATTAATTCATCTTAAAGAATAACGCAATGACAGCGCAACTACCTTGACTATTAGGATTTTTGGCATAAATGTGTGAATTACATAAATAGTTGTCAGAAAAAATGGCACAGAATAGAGACTAAAATATTATGTTCATTCTGATCTTATTTATCACGTCTCTCACTGCAGCGTCGCAATCACTATTAGAGCGCTGACACCCTGTGGTGAAAGAATCACAGCTTATGTTGGATTAAAACTTAAAGTTCTGTTGAGTTTGGAAAGGTCTGTACACGGTAATCATCAGAATCTCTTCTCTTGTCTCTGAATATGTCTGGAATTTAAAATCATCCCGAGGACACTCGTTTTAAGAGGGGTTTAGATATCTATGTGATAACGGCGCATTGAAAATATATATAACCGGAAACAACTGAGCCGTAATATTACAAACCGGATGTGCGTCACGAGGCTCAGTGCAAGTAGTCCATTTACAAATCGTGCAGTTTCACAATGTCAACACAAGGCGGCAGTACAAGATTTTAGGCAATGGAAACGTTAACGCACTTCTTGAAAATAAGGACTTTGAGACCACAAAGATTGTTTTAATCTTTTTAAATTCACACCGGTCTTTATAAGAGGATTTAATTTATAAGTTGAAGTGCATCAGATGACCTGAGGAGGGCAGCAATACGCTGCAATAAGCGTATAAGCTGCCGCAAATTTCACAAGAAGAAGAAAAACATTAACGCACCAAAAGCGGAAGGAAACAGCAATACTTGTGCGCACTGCGTGACTCACAAGCTCACAAATGTGTTTACTTGCTGAGTGTCTCGATCATACGACCACTAAACAGCCAGCGAGAAGTGTTCAAGTTCGGCGTAGAGGTCTCAGATTTAATAACTGATTTAATTCAGTTTAAAGCCAGTTGAAACAGCGCTGACTGAATCAACAACACTAATGGGGAAATCAGGAGAAACATTGAGCCGATCCAGTTAGAATACTTCAACCAACAATTCACCAACATTTATCATGGATTTACTGTGGTAACACTAACTGTAACCGTGGTATATTATTGTCAGAAATGTAGGTTAATATCTTATTTTATTTCATTTTTAATGTAGACTTGTATTAAATGCCAATAAGGCCACACTATTTCTGTCATAAACTTGGTTTTGTGCATTCGTATATTAAATGTGTTTGTAGACTAAATATCTTAAAGCCATTCTAGATACAATATTTTTACTTTTTACAATGTAGTGAAGTGACATGCGAATATAAAACCAACTTTACCCAAGTAGTGAAGTGCCATGTTTGTTTTTACCTGCGGTAATCTAATTAGAGTAGGTTACTTTTAATTTAAATAAGAATAGAGTTCTAACACAGTAAAATATTAAAATTTCACCCTTTAAAAACGAGGTTAAGTTTTATAGATATTGCTTGTGTATTAAATTTGCACCTGTGTCCTGTCTCAAACTACTCTACTGTCAGCTCAAGCTTTTGTCAAATCTATGTTTTCAAGAAACAAAACATGTAGGCCTAACACACACACACACACACACACATATATATATATATATATATATATATATATATATATATAAGTAACTGGCACCCAGATGTGTCCACAACATCGAATCTGGCCCCCTTTTAAAAACTTTTGGACACCCCTGATCTAGACTCATGCCTCTAGAGCAGTGGTCTCAAACTGCCGGCCTGCAACTAATATCAAAAGTAAAACATAATCCGGTCCGCTAAATTATTATTATTATATTTATTATTATTCTCTAGTTGTCTCATATAATATTCCACATGCAAAGAAAAAGTTGCTGTTCCTAGGGGCCATTCACAAATATCGCGTCACATAAGCAGCCGCGCCACTTTCTCCTTTCCAAAGCGCTTGCGCTCCCGTGGCGTCTGTCGTTGCTATGGAACCATGAACTGCGCTCTCCACGATAACGAAGTTTCAGCAAAAGAAAAATTGATTTCTAGTTCTTGCATTAGCTCTACTGCTATATATATTTATGGAGATGAAAATAAAAACCCACCCTGTACAGCTATGATCAGCTGTTCTGCTGAGCTTTCGATGTTGTTAAGGAAAGGCCGAAGCTCATCGGTTGGTCCTTGTCACATGAAAAGTTGAGATGTTTTCATCTCGCCGCGTCATAGGCGTGCCTGGAAAAACGAGCGCGCCACACTGTTACAGATCCCTTGTTCCCCTGGACTCCATTTCCCAAGATCCTCCTGTTCTCCACACCTGCACTCACTTCCCTCGTCATCTCCTCATCATCACGGATCACCTGCACCTGGACTCCATTATCTGCACTCCCTTTATAATGCACTCACTCCCTGCACTCCTTGTTCCGTTCTCTGTTGTGTTAATGTGTAGTTTGGTGTTTCCTTGTCTTTGATTGATTAAAGTATCTTATGTTATTTGTGGAAATCCGTATCTGCCTCATCCCTCTACCAGCTACCGTAACACGCACCACATGAGCTTTGCGACAGCGTCGCTTCTATTATGAGTGTGTTTGCTTAAATTACAGTAAAAGCACTTGCGCAAATCGCGAGCGTCGATTTAAACCACAGAAACCCATCCGATGCGCGTCAAACGGCATCTTGGACAAATGTGGCTCAGCTGTGTGAGCAGAAGCGTTGCCAGGTATCTGACAAGAAATAGAATAGTGTACAAATTCAGGGATTGCATTTGTTCAGTGCAGGATTTTGATGCTATTTAAGCTAAAATAAAATAAGGGAAAATATTTGCACTAACTGTTATAAATTAATACTGATGATAACAATGATAGAGACACTGCTGTTTCATTTTTTTAAGTATGGGCAAAAATGGGTAAGGAAATTTTATTTGTATAGCACATTTCATACACAATGGTAGGCCTAATTCAAAGTCCTTTACATAAAGAAGAACCAAATACATAATAATAAAAATGAAATGCATAAGAAATGGAAAAAACAGTTAAAACAGAGAATGCCGCTATCTGGATGGAAGAGTTAGGAAGTTTCAGGGAGTTTTTTGTTGTCCGTCAGAGAGGATCTAAATGCATCTATGTATTAGAGCGGATCTAAATTTTAGAAATGAAATTTGAAGTAAATGAGAAATAATGCGAAGGAAAGTGAATTTTCAGAAATTTTGCGCTTTCTTGTGCTTGAATATTAAAATCACAGAAATGGCCCCCAGACAATTTGAGTTTGAGACACCTGCTCTAGAGAATCTCTCTGGTGTAGTGTTTGTGATGTTTTATTCACAGTTCCATTTATTATTACAGTTTTGAAGCATCTACAGTAACACACAAATAGATGTCTTATTTGAACTTCTGGCTTCATCTAGTGGCCAATATAAGCTAATGTTACATTTCTATTACTAATCTAATGTTAGAATCTAATAATTTAACTTAATATACCATTAAAAAAGATCTGTTTGGGTTGAGCGATCCAGCACAGAAAAGCTGGTACCAGGGTATCAAAAGGAAGAATCAGACACAAAGAGTGCAGTTCAACCAAGATACAAAGTTTATTCGGCCAGAGAGCCAATTATATATTAAAAATATAGGAAGTGAAAATGGCAGCTCAGCATTAATACAATCAGTAGGGGTTGTGCACAACTCTAAGAAAAGCAACATGTTGTCTAAGCATGATGTAATGGCTAGACAGAGATACAGAAACACAAAAACGGGCACAGGATGTTCTTAGAATCTGACTGTAAAAGACTGTAAAAAAAAATATATATATATAGTGTCTGTGATGTCACCCGTAGGGTTCTGAAGAGCATTTTTGAAACCTAAAACCGGCCGTTTTGACCATCTTGGCAGCACTCCCGGATAACTGAAAATGGGCAAAGAGGTGAGACGTGAGTGGAGCTGAGGTGACGTGATGGTGTAATGGCCGGTAAGAGCTGTGCATGTAAACCTCATTCCCCTGATCTCAAGAGATACTCTAGTGACTGTGGTCTTCAGCCTCCATGTTAGAGCGCCTATCTCCCATGCGGACGTCCCGCTTGGAGCAGGAGGTGTGAACTGGAGGGGCAGCAAACAAATGGCTAGTGGTGACAGCAGTGGCAATCCCCCTGTCACTCAAGTGGCCCTGCCCTTAATTATGCATAACTTTAAGGTTTAATATAATTTAACGGATGAGTTAAAAAACAAAATCACCCCCTTAGAGTTGTCATGAAGGGAAAAATTAGCTATTTAGACCAAAACCACAATTTGTAAACATTTTCTTTTTCCTGCTGTAAAGTTTGCCAGTTTAACATGGGACTCAATGAGATTCTGATCTCTTTTGGAGCCTGTCCCTAGCTGCCAGTCAATGAATTGCAGTTTAAGTCACTTCCGTATTGGAAGACACAGAGGGAGGTTGCCGTTTGGACTAAACATTACATTTCTTGGCTTTATTAAAATTACTTTTATGTAGGCCTACAGTATTTGCATTGTATGGTAGTTATCAGAACATAAATTAACTTTCTTGTGTTATGATGAATTTGTAAATGGCAAGGGAAGGAAGCAGATAATCTCAAGTTCAACTGTCATCAGAGATGCTGATGTTTCTCTAACAGCTGCTGTCAGTGGTGCTGAATCCACATCAAACTATGATATTATATAATGTGTTTTTTAATGAATAAAGTATCCAAACAATCAGATCTGGTCTGTTTCTATCTAAAAACTTATTGTTGTTTCTTTCAAATGATAAACCCAAAGTATCAAATGCATTTATTTGTATTTCCAAGAGTGTCTTGTACAGGTTTACTGTAGATGTGAATTATACTGTCGCCCTCTAGTGTAAGATTTAAATAACGCTGATCAATTATCTTCAGTGTCATTAGTCCTTATATAGAGATCATGAACCCTGTGTGATCTCTCAGTATCAGACACTGTATCCTCCACTAGGTGGCGCTCTTTCAGTGTGATTAATGTAATATTCAGTCAGTGCTGATGGTGGGAGGGGCCAGTAAAGCTGCTCATTACTGATAAAGAGCTGAAGAAAGAGGAAGTAACTAAAGCAGACAGATGTAGAGACAGAGAGATTCACACAGAGAACATTCAGCATAAAGAAGACTGAACTCAACTCACAATGAAGATCCTCCTCATCTTCTTCACTTTCTACCTGATCTCAGGTCAGAGCTTTTCTCTTTCATCACTGCAGTAATGATGCTGTTTTCTGTTCATGAGGTTTCTGATCACAGTATCAATCTGATTGACAGGTGCAGTGAGATGCTTTAGTGTCACTGGATATTCTGGAGGAAGTCTTCTTGTTGATTCACAGAAGTTTTGGTACAGTGACTCTGCTAAAAAGATGGCCAAATTACTTGAGTGGAGAATAATAATAAATTATAAAAAACATGATAAATGGATTAATGAAGGAAGATTCACACTGTTTCGTAACAGTGATGGAAAGCTCACAATCTTCATTAGAGATTTAAATCAACAAGATGCTGGAGAATACCGGATTTGGTATGATAGCTACTGGTACATTGATATGAATTTGAATGTGGAAGAAGGTCAGTCATTTTAAGATTGAAGTCTTCATGTAGTAAAACTACTGATCATTTCAAAGCTTTTATACATGCAAGATGATTTTCTTTATTTTGTGAATGACAGATTCATGTTGTAAAGTGTCAAAGAGAGTGATGGTGAATATTGGAGAAACTGCCACCTTCAGCTGTGAATATTCACAGAATCATATTAATGATCCCAAGATCATATTCAAAGAAGGAAAAAACTCTATTGAGACGATTTACAGCACATGGAAGAAGAAACAAAGATTCAGTATTTCTGATGACAAACACAAAAATCTCTTCAATGTGAGAATTACTGCTGTGAGACCAGATGATGGAGGAGTTTATTTATGTGGAGTTTGGATCAGAGGACAATCGTACAGTTACTTTATTATTAATACTGTTCATCTACACGTGGGTGAGTAGTACAAAATAGTCTGAGCCAATATTTTTTTCAGTGTTTTGTTTGTTTCATATTTTTATGTACTTCTCTTAGTTCACAAATAAAACCTTGAATGTTGACAGATTTGTGTTGTGGACTGTCAGAGACAGTGATGGCAGAGAGTGGAAAAGCTGCTGCTTTCAGCTGTGAATATTCACGGGGTCAAAGGAATGCTAGGAAGAGTATATACAAAACAGAAAATGACATCACTGAAGAGGTGATCTCCACTACTGGCACATGGAATCAGAAAGAAAGATTCAGTATTTCTGATGACAGACAGAAAATCTTCAGTGTGAGAATTACTGCTGTGAGACCAGATGATGGAGGAGTTTATTTATGTGGAGTTTGGATCTACGGACAATCGTACAGATACTCAATTATTAATAGATTTAATTTGCATGTAATTAGTAAGTAAAATAAACTCATTTAAATCTAGTTTTAAAGTTTCTAAAGTCCCTGTTTGTGGAGAGTTTAACTGGTTGTGATATTTGTGATTGACAGCTAAAGTGGGTGTGTCTAGAGCGATCGGATACTCAGGAGGTCGTATGATGATCAAGTGTGAACATCCTCAATACAAAACCAATCCAAAATACATCTGTAAAGAATCAGATGGATGTTCAGAGAGGAAGAATCCAGGAGTTCAGGATGAATGGATGGAGAATGGAGATGTTTCTTTATATGACGACACCAGAGCAGGAGTCTTGATGGTGTTTTTTAGAGAGCTGAAAGCTGCAGATGCAGGAACATACAGGTGTGGAGTGAATGTGTCTCACTATACTGAGAGCTTCACTGAACTTCAGCTAATCGTCACAGGCGGTGAGGAACATGAAATACTTTGCCTTGTATGTATAATAATGTATAATATATTTGTTCTGATTAGTTAATCTTTTTTGTCCTGGTTTATAGGTGCAAAATATCCAAAGGTTGTGACACAATCTGCTCATCTTGGTGGAGAAATCAACATCATCTGTCAGATCCCAGAGGAATATACAGTTCATTTCTGCAAAGAGGATGATAATCACATCTGTCAAAACATCAGCACATCTACAGTGACAGAAATGAATGGTTCATCTGAGAGAAATGAAGAGAGAGTTTTTACAGTGAGCATCAGTAATGTGAGCGTGAGAGATGCTGGAGTTTACTGGTGTGGAGCAGAAACCAGAGACACACATTTGACTTTCATCTCCCTGAACACCAAAATTCAGCTCAACCTCATCAGTGAGTCAATTCAGATTAATTACACATGTAGCCATTAAACATTTCTAAAGTGACAATACAAAGGTACAATGAGATCAATCTTGAGTTGATAAGGTTTAATATAAATTCATAAATGGAGTGTCTATTTACACTAAGTGCAAATAGCCTCCCTTGTTGTCCCACGCTTTTTAAACTAGCTCTGCCCACCAGTGTCTGGTTGGGCCACTTAAGCTTTAATAAAGTCGCACAAAGTTCAGTGTTTTCAGTTGCACAGCATTAGTGAGTAAGGCTCGCAGAACTAGCTTTCACCCCATTGTGTATTGGTGTAGAGCTGCACAAAATTCAAAGAGTAACCAAGCTCTACCTCGTTAAAAACACCACGAAGTGTCCTGGAGATATCGATCTCAAGATTAGAGGAAAAGTTGGCCGCTTCATTCATGCTCAGAGTAGAAAACACACTCCCTCGGTTTCCCACCACCCCACATGTGCACATACAAGGGGCATGTAACACAAGGAAAAAAAAATAAAAAATTAAAAATCGATCATTTTTGACACAAAACAGCCATTTTTCATCAAAAAATGCTTTCCAAAAATCGTGGGAGGGGCCTATTTGTGTTTTGACTGCAAATTCACATGTGCACATATAGGGGACATATAACGCAATCAAAAATTTTTTAAAAATTTATCGTTTTTGACACATAACAGCTACTTTTCTTTAAAAAATGCTCTCCAAAAATCGTGGGAGGGCCAATTCATGTTTTGGGTTAATTCTAACAAAAACAATCATATATACTCAAAAAACAAAACAAAGCTGGAGGGTTTTTATTCTCCTAATAAGGCAGCATCTATTTAATAAGGTGCAAATAGTATCTACCAATATAAAGTATAGATAGCATCTAATTTCTATTTACTGTTACTGCAAAGAACTGACATTTTTAAATGGTGTAAATATAATCTATCGCTATTTTACCTAGTGTAAATAGCGTATCACTAAGAAAATGCTGCTATTGTCACTTAGTGTAAATAGAATACATTGATATTTGCAGTTAGTGTCGCCGCTGCCAATAATAAAACATCTATTGTGACAGCTAAAGTGGGTGTGTCTAGAGTGAGCGGATACTCAGGAGGTCGTATGATGATCAAGTGTGAACATCCTCAATACAAAACCAATCCAAAATACATCTGTAAAGAATCAGATGGATGTTCAGAGAGGAAGAATCCAGGAGTTCATGATGAATGGATGGAGAATGGAGATGTTTCTTTATATGACGACACCAGAGCAGGAGTCTTGATGGTGTTTTTTAGAGAGCTGAAAGCTGCAGATGCAGGAACATACAGGTGTGGAGTGAATGTGTCTCACTATACTGAGAGCTTCACTGAACTCCAGCTGAACGTCACAGACGGTGAGGAAACATGAAATACTGTATCTTGTATGTTTGAAGTATCTGATCTGATTTTTATGTAAACTTCTGGTTTACAGATGCAACATGTTTGAATAAATCTGCTCATCTTGGTGGAGAAGTCAACATCAGCTGTCAGATCCCAGAGGAACATGAAGTTCATTTCTGCAAAGAGGATGATAATCACATCTGTCAAAACATCAGCACATCTACAGTGACAGAAATGAACGGTTCATCTGAGAGAAATGAAGAGAGAGTTTTTACAGTGAGCATCAGTAATGTGAGCGTGAGAGATGCTGGAGTTTACTGGTGTGGAGCAGAAACCAGAGACACACATTTGACTTTCATCTCCCTGAACACCAAAATTCAGCTCAACCTCATCAGTGAGTGAATTCAGATGATTTCATTGTAGAAATACAGTCTATTCAGAATCATGTGTGTTAAATGTCTGTGTTTGTGTGTTTGCAGTGGCTCCAGTAGTGAGACGTGAAGGAGAATCTGCTGAGATCATCTGCCCTTATGATTCAATCTATAAATCAAAGTCAAAGTCTCTCTGTAAGGGGAAGTGCTCCACTAGAGATAGAAATACTCTCAATGAAGAGAAAGAGACCAAGACTGACAGATTGACTCCGAATGATGACGGCACTGCAAGTGTCTTCACTGGGACCATCACTGGACTGACAGCAGAGGATGCTGGGAAATACTGGTGTGCAGTGACATTAGAGAGAGACGTGAATTATCTTTACACTCATCTGATCGTCATCATGAACGAGGGTGAGGAAGGTTTATCATCTTAATATGTCAAACTATGGCTGTGAATTGATGTTCTTCTATTTCACCAGAGCTGAACTTGACTAAGTATGAAGGAGACGACATGTCAATCCAGTGCAAACATCATGATGAACATCAGAAACTCTTCTGCAAAGCACATGAACCCTCCATGTGTGTGAAGGATGGAGTTTCATTGGAGACGATCAGAGATGATCGATTCTCTTTCAGTGATGAAGCTTCTGCTGGAGTCTTTACTGTGAACATCACTGATCTGAGAGAAGAGGATTCTGGGATATACTGGTGTGGAGCTCACATCATCACTGAAGTTAATCTAGATGTCAAGAAAAGTAAGTATTCCCTTTTTTGTCAATGTATATGGTTATGCAACTGAGTATAATTTACTTTTTAAACTAATGTCACAACTTACAAGTCTTGGAAAAGCAATGTTCTCAATTCAATAAAAGTTAATTATAATATTGTACTTCAACATTAAAATTGCAAAGTACATTCCCACAAACAGTTTTGTAATGCATTATCCAAAAGGATGACAAAGAGAGATGAGAAAGATCAAATTACAATACAGTTTTAATGAATGAGACAAAAACAGGAATCCAAAATGAGCAATGCAACTGTAGCCCCACTGGTTCGCACCTGACCGCTCCAAGTGGGACGCAAACTCAGGCCTGTCCTCATGGGAGTTTGGCGCTCTAACTAGTAGGCTAAAAGCTGCATCCACTAGCGTCAGTCGCTAGAGCATCTCTTGAGATCAGGGGAGTGAGGTTTACACACACAGCTCTTACTAGTCTCTGTTACACAACTAAACAGAGTGTAAGACACAAACAATACTGGACAAAGAACTGAAGGAACAGAAGAGAATATGAACACAAGAAAACTAACAGAATACAAACAGGTGTGATCTGATAACTATGATAACTAACTAGTAGCGGGAAACTAGAACAAAGGAAAGAGATAACTTAAGAGATACAAAGTCCATGAAAATGAACCTAATCACAAACAGAATTTGAGAGAATGCCTCCCTTTGGGAAGGTGCTTCCTTGTGCCCTAAAAGTCCAACTGAGGAGGCAGGGCAGGGGCTCTGGAGGAGGACAAGTGGAGCAAAGGTATAGAGATTTGCAATGATGGTGGCGGGGGAGAAATCAAGGTGGCGATGATGTTGGGAAGAACCAGGGAGGTGCCAGGAGAAGGAGTTGCCAGGTGGTGACCCAGAGGACAGCCAGGATGACAGCCCATGGTAGAGTTGACAGGGAGAGGAGCCATGATGGAGACTTGGCAGATACCCAGGGGATTACTGATGGAGATGGAATCATTGGAAGAGGAGACCAGGTGCAGACAGAGAGCTAAAAGGGTCGAACAGCACAGATGGCTTTGGAGACCAAGTGGGATCCACCGCGACAAGCGTTGTAGGTGGAGCCAGAGGACTGAGGCAGAGCTAGTGTGACTGAGGACCAAGGCAGAGCTGGAGGGAAGGGAGAGTCTAGTAGAGCTGAAGGAGTGGAGGGATGAAGCAGAGCTGAACGTCTGCAAGTCTGTGGCTCAGTCAGGGTGACATCTGACCAAGGTGGAGCCAGAGGGACGAGCGACGAGGGAGCCTGATGGAGCCATGAGGGTGATGGTCTCTGGTGTTGCCGATGGAGGGAGAAGTCAATGCGGAGCCAATAGGCTGAGAGGGAATGATGGGCATAGAAGTTGGAGGCAGAGCCATGGGATCCTCTTGACTGGGTGGAGCTGAAGACTGGAGGCAGATCCAAACAACAGAGTGGTGTTAGAGGACAAGTCAGGGGCTAAAGGAAATTCAATTCAATTCAATTCAAATTTATTTGTATAGCGCTTTTCACGATACATATCATTTCAAAGCAGCTTTACAGAAAATGGATGTCAACATTACAATTTAAAGAATGTAGTTAGCAAATAATATACTTTAGGTAATTACAATCACTGTTAGCAGTTTAACTGAACGTAGAAGCAATGAGCTCCTGGAAAATTAATTACATTAACAATAAATTAGGATATAGAGATTGTGCAATGTGAATGTTGATCTAGATGATTGCGTCTCCTGAAGTCCTCGCAGGAGCTGGTGCCGTCTCTTCACAGGTGATGGTCATCTGAGGTCTTCTTAAGAGGCTGGATCCAACTGAAGCTGATGTACTCTCTAGTCACCTCAGGGCGGGTGTCCCGAGGTAAAACAGAAAAGCAAAAGGAGAACAATTAGCGTAGCTGCTGTTCATAACTTTAAGCAAAGATAGTCATGTGCAGTTGATCTGATATGAGATGCGTTATGTGAACGCTTGGCTAAAGAGATGCGTCTTTAATCTAGATTTAAACTGGGTGAGCGAGTCTGAGCCCCGAACATTATCAGGAAGGCTATTCCAGAGTTTCGGAGCCAAATGTGAAAACGCTCTCCCTCCTTTAGTGGACTTAGATATCCTAGGTACAACCAGAAGTCCAGAGTTTTGTGATCTTAAAGAGCGTGAAGGATTGTAGGGCGATAGAAGATTGGTTAAGTATACAGGAGCTAAACCATTTAGAGCCTTATAGGTCATTAGCAATACTTTATAATTGATACGGAACTTAATGGGTAACCAGTGAAGAGATGATAAGATTGGTGTTATATGATCATATTTTCTTAACCTGGTAAGAACTCTAGCAGCTGCATTTTGTACTAATTGTAGCTTGTTTATTGAGGAAGCAGGACAACCAGCTAATAATGCATTACAGTAATCTAGTCGAGACGTCATGAAAGCATGAACTAACTTTTCTGCATCAGAAATAGATAACATATTCCGTATCTTAGCAATGTTTCTGAGGTGAAAGAAGGCTGTTTTTGTAACATATGAAATATGATTTTCAAAGGACAAGTTGCTGTCTAATATAACACCTAGGTCTTTAACTGTCGAGGATGGAGTAACAGTACATCCTTCTAAATGCAGATTGTAGTCTGAGAGATTCTGTGTACAGGTTTTTGGCCCAATAAGTAATACTTCAGTCTTATCTGAATTTAATAGAAGAAAATTACTAGTCATCCAATGTTTTACTTCTTTAACACACTCTGTCAGTTTGGATAATTTTGAGATTTCATCTGGTCGTGATGAAATATATAACTGAGTATCATCGGCATAGCAGTGGAAACTAATCCCATGTTTTCTTATAATATTGCCGAGTGGCAGCATGTAAATTGAAAATAGCAGAGGGCCTAACACTGATCCTTGCGGCACTCCATAGTTTACTATCGTTATCTTAGATTTTCCCCCGTTTATATAAACAAAACTGTGACGGTCTGATAGGTATGACTTAAACCACCGTAATGCCTGTCCCTGAATACCAGTGTAATTTTGTAGTCGATCTAGGAGTATTTTACGATCTATAGTGTCAAACGCAGCACTGAGATCAAGTAACACTAGTATTGAGACACAGCCTTGGTCAGAAGCTAGAAGTAAGTCGTTTGTAATTTTAACAAGCGCAGTTTCAGTGCTATGATGAGACCTGAATCCTGACTGAAATTTTTCATAGATAGAGTTTTTTTGCAAGAAGGAGCACAATTGGACCGACACCACTTTTTCTAGTATTTTAGACATAAATGGAAGATTTGAAATGGGTCTGTAATTTGCTAATACGTTTGGATCTAATTGTGGTTTCTTAATGAGAGGCTTAATAACTGCTAGCTTGAACGGTCGTGGGACGTGACCTAGAGATAAAGACGAGTTGATAATATTGAGAAGAGGCTCTTCTGCTACAGGTAACAGTTCTTTCAGTAGTTTAGTGGGTATTGGATCTAATAAACATGTTGTTGGTTTAGACGCAGTAATAAGTTTATTTAGCTCTTCCTGTCCTATAGTTGTAAAGTACTGCAACTGTTCTTGAGGGGCGATAACGGAGGCTGAATCATAAAACTCTGTCAAAGGTTGTACATTTACAATTTTATTTCTGATACTTTCGATTTTTTCATTAAAGAAATTCATAAAGTCATCACTACTAAACTGTAATGAAACATTTTGTTCTGGTGATATCTGTTTATTTGTTAATCTAGCTACTGTACTAAATAAGAACCGTGGATTGTTTTGGTTATTCTCTATAAGTTTGCGAAGATGCTCAGCCCTGGCTGCTTTTAGTGTCTTTCTATAGCGGGACGAACTTTCTTTCCACGCGATTCTGAAGACCTCTAAACGAGTTTGTCTCCATTTGCGTTCTAGATTACGAGTTTCTCTTTTCATAGCGCAGGTAATACTGTTGTACCATGGAACAGTATTTTTCTCTCTAACCTTTTTTAATCTCATCGGTGCAACAGTATCTAATGTACTAGTAAAAATGGTGCACATACTGCTAGTCATTTCCTCAAGATCATTTGCGTGTTCGGGTACGATGAGCAGCTGTGACAGATCAGGCAGATTATTTGTGAATTTATCTATAGTTGTCGGGAGAATTGTTCTGCCTAGTCGATATCGTGGCGCAATTTGACAAATATCATCAGTATACAGTACGCATGTTACAAGATAGTGATCAGAGACGTCATCACTTTGCGGTAGAATTTCTATATCGGTAGGATTTATTCCATGTGATATAATTAAATCTAGAGTATGATTAAGACGGTGAGTGGGTCCATTGACGTTTTGTTCGACCCCAAATGAGTTTAGTAAATCAGTAAACGCAGCCCCTAACGCATCATTTATATTGTCTACATGAATGTTAAAATCTCCAACAATCAGTGCTTTATCGACGTTGACCAAAAGGTCTGAGAGAAAGTCTGCAAACTCTTTTAGGAAATCAGCATAAGGCCCTGGAGGTCTATAAATGGTAGCCAAAGCAAGAGATAGTAGCGACTTTTTACTTATATCTGAGAGTGTAACATTTAGCATAAGAATTTCAAATGAATTAAACCTATAGTTTGTTCTCTGAGTAACATTAAGTATCTCTCTATAGATTGTTGCTACACCACCGCCACGGCCAATCAGGCGGCATTTATTTTTATAACGGTAGCCAGGTGGACAAGACTCATTAAGACCAAAATAATCATTTGCTTTAAGCCATGTTTCAGTAAGGCAGATTACATCAAGACTATTATCCGTGATAATTTCATTTATGATAACTGCCTTCGGTGTCAGCGATCTAATGTTTAGTAGCCCTAGCTTTAGAGATTGTTTTTGTTCAGTAATTTTACAAAAATCTGGTTTGATCATGATTAGGTTTTTTCTAGATCCTTTATTTTTATTGTTAAACCTCACTATTCGGGGAATAGACACAGTTTCTATAGACTGTACTACACTCACATTTCTATCAATGAAGTGGGCAGAACACAGGCTGTGATTTGAGGTTTGACTCACTAGTCATACGGTGAGAAGCGTCTTGGAGATGTTCTCTGACAGAAGATCAGCTCCGATGCTGCTGGGGTGCAGGCCATCAGCATGGAAAAACCAACAGAGGTGGGGCTGACAAACTGGCTGAATCAAGAAGAGGGGGCGGGAGAGAGGAGCTGGATGGGATCAGTGATGATGGTGCCTTTTCCCATCAGTTGTTGCCGGCTCACACACCTGGTCAGACTCACTGTGGGGCTCGGGCTCGGGGGCGATGGTAGGCTCTGTCGCCCTTACAGGTTCTGGCTCGTTCATCATGGCATCATGGCCTCCCTGTCTGAGGTGGGCTCTGGCTTATTCTCCATGCATGGCGTGGGGGCAGTTAACTGGGCACTGGGTTTGACAATGTGCTCCACTGGAGGATTTTGAGCAGGAGCGAGCTTCCTCCTCTACAATTAGTGGAAAACCAGCCATACACAGTGTGTACTCATTATATTCAGATAATGAGCAGGTGTCATACCCCAACAGCATTATTTAGAGCAGGTCATCGTTAAGCCAGCTCCAAAAGTTCATCTTTAAAGTGTACTTGAGCCAACAAACCTGATAGCACAGTTCCAAGAATTTATCCACAAAGTCCTCCAGTGGCCGTCTTCCTTGGTGTAAGGACCAAAGCTGATCCTCTGCATAATCCATACTTTTGCAGTCCCGTACTCTGTGATGTATTATTTACAAGGATGATTTAGAGAGATTAAAGTAGAACAAAGGAAACAGGTAAAAAAGAGAAACAAACAAAGAGTCCATGAAAATGAAACTAAACACGAAAAAAAAAGTGACATATGTTACAATTATTTTAGTGTGGAAAAATCACTTACTAACCTTTTCTGTGTTAAATTATATCTAATTTTACAGTAAATAATCTGTGTATATAATACTAAAGTTATACAGTTCAAATAATTTAACAGAGGAATTAATGTGTTTTTATAAAATTGTTCACATTTTTGCATTTAAACCCTCCAAAATTCTTTCCTATTAATTTGTTCTAGGAGTCTTTTTGTGACCTCATCCTCAAAGAAAATGAGGGACGAGCTGTAAATGGGGCTCAACCTGAACGGCACTGTTTCTATTTAAAAGTGATTAGCTTCAGTAATTGTCTTGACCTCACAAATAGTGGTAGATTTAGAGATTAAGTTTAGAGATGAAATGGCTGAGCAGGAAGTTGGTGGTTTGTGATTTCATCAGGTAATGAAAGCAGAAGTGAAAGAGCCAAACAGCCACAAATAGATTTTAGGAAATTTGCAGATGCAAATGAAATGACATTTAGCTGTCTATCTGTCTTTCTATTTATACATTTTGTGTGTTTTATTAAAAAGTGGGTTTAGAGATTGATGTTTATAGAGTAAACTCTTGTGTTTGTTCTCCAGGTGTTTCTGAGCGGATCGTCGTCTCTTGTGTATGTGTGACTCTGCTGTTGATGGGAATGTCAGTCCTGTTATTATTCAAATTAAGATACATCAAGACACGAGGTGACAATCGCACACACACGCAAACACACACATGATTTAATGGTCTGCTGGCCTTGTGTGACCTGCTGCTGTTTTACTTTCTCTCTGCAATTCTGAATTCAAATTACTTTAGCAGTTTAAGCCAGTTGTCATGTGATATCATGGATTTTGGGTTTCACACTTACAATCAGGTCTAAATTGATAAAAAAAAAAGCTAATATTTTGTTTTCTGAAGCCGGCTTTAGAGTATTGCTTTATCTTACAATGATTTTAACTTTTGATTAATTTAAAATTCTCTTAATATTCTGTGTTATAATCAATTTGACTGCAATTGGATAAGAACAAAACCTGAACTAAATTAAGCTGAATAAACATCAACACTGAAATGATTTGAAACAACATTGAACTGAACTGAATAATGACATGAATTTTCCTGCTTTGAAACAATCTGTATAGTATAAAGCGCTATAGAAATAAGGTGACTTGACTTAATTTTACTCTGGTTATATTGCACAGATCTACACCCTTCCACAGATGGGACAGAGATGAGCGGTGGAGAGGTGAGGAGTGATTACATTCTTGTTTAATGACTGTGATTTACACTTAAAGCAGAACCAGATCTACATGAAATGCAGAACATGTGATTTGAGAAACAATGTCTGAGTCGACAACCTGCTTTTGCTATCTCAGTAAATGTGGCTTATGCAGGCTAAATTTCAGAAAACCCCTTGCTCACAAATATTACATGCAAAAAATATTGCATAACAATGCCACGGCGGGTCAGACTAAAAACATATAGCTTTCCTTGTATGACTGATGTCTGTTCCTAACAAGTCAGATTGGACTGGGTTTTGAACTGAAGATGCTGATAGCATCACAAACCTAATTATCTGTTAGTTCTCTTTCAAACAACAAAAGTGTCAAGTTGTTTCGGCATCCTGTCATCTTTATCAAGACGTGTTTCTTTATTAAATGTATCACAGATAGCCATTTTTGTAATAACATAAAAACGGCACTGCTAGTTGGAATCTGGATATTGTATTATTTTAAAAAATGTATTATTTAAAATTGTATTATTTAAATAAAATATATACTGTATATATATTTCCCATCTGACTGGGTGGGCAAGCTGTCATTCTGGGTGGGTCTAGGCCCACCCGTAGCTCCGCCCCTGGTGCCAATACGTTTTGTGGTCTGCGCCGACTCGTACATATGATCCGCTCTGTGCTCTCGTGTCTCTGGACCGGAGAAGACTGTGTGTGCTGCGGTGGTTCGCGTGACAATGTGAAACCAGACTTCATTTGCTCCAATGGATAGCATATTTACACTGTCAAATCATTCCCTATACCCTATATAGTGCACTATTTTGTCATTATTTTGGAGCAGATTAGCTTATAGATAACTAACATATTCATACTAAAAGCCAAAAAACTTCAATTTTGATTTAATCTAGTTTATATCTTGTGTTTTCAGGCCCCTCATGCTGCATGTGACTATGAGAATATCAGAGACGTCAGACAGCGCTCAGTCTCGGGAACTGAGGAGAACATGATATATTCCAACATTAAACTCCCCACAGACTCTTCTGATCCACCCCACACGCTATATTCAACAGTACAGTTACCCACAATCCCCTCTGACGGGCTCCTGTACGCGTCTGTCAGTTTCCAGAAGCATGAAGAGTCTCTCAGTGACGCTAAAGTCATCTTCAATAATGAGGAGATTTACTCTGAATACACCACGGTCAGTCCTCGCACGTCACTCAACTAGTTCAGTCAGATCTTTCTGTAATTCAGCTACAATTACTATGTGATTTTAGGACACTTTCTGTGAGATATTTGGACACTTAATCCACACTTGAGGAAATGTCATTTCATTAGATGCAAAATATTAAATCAAGTGTCATTAACTGTGAAGAAAGATGCACAAGAACAAGTCTAGTTTTAATTTGAAATGCTAAACCGATACATGTAGTGCTGAAGACAAACACAGTTATGATTTTGTGAGTTTGTGGTTCATTACAGTTTTTTTCAGTTGCTAACAAGCATTGTTCAAATGCATTAGCAGCATGAATGTTGGCCAAACAGTTAATCTCACCTACAAAACTCACTCAGACCAACATAACACTGGCAACAATTCTCATTCAGAAAACACACATTGTATTCACAACACACTGACCTAAAAAACACTAACAACAGGAAGCATTACATAATTGATGAACTTTTCTTTTTTAAAGTTTCAATGATTTTCCACATAAATCAGTTCTTCATATAGAATACTGTAACACAATTTCACTTTATTGAAAGCATTTGTAACACGAATGAATCAGAAATTAATCAAAATTTATTTTTTTATATGAATATAATACTTGAAAATTATAACCAAAAGGTGAAAAAAGAGGGAAAAACTCCAGGGCTGCAATGATAATAAAAAAAGAATAAATAAAATTACTGTAACAACATGTGTAGTTGTTCATTACAGTAAATTACAGTGATGTTCTAGTCTGCTCTCTCTCCTGCATTGGAGCGGGTGGAATTTCAGCTGAAATTGCAATTAGCTTGTAATGATTTTTTTTTTTTTTTTTGGCTATAAAATTGAGAATATTTTAAAATAATTACTGCATAAATGCTTGGAATTTGCCATCATTTTTTTTTTTTGAATGTGTTTTTAATCATTTTGAATGCAGTGTGTTAGCATTAGGAAAATATGCTGAAAACACATAGTATTTTGCATGTTGTGGAGTACGAATGGGAAAAGAGTTCCTGAATTTTGAAAAGTGTGGTCACTGAATGCATTTTATCTGAAAGCAATGAAAAATGGTTCACAGTTTGGTCTGCATTGACTTTTGTTTCACTGAAGAGTTTTGAAAATGTGGTTTCAGTATTGAACAATGCTTGTTAGCAACTGAAAAAAAAAAACTGTAATGTGATGAACCAAAAAGATTTTCAAATCTAGTAGCATTTGTTTGCACAAGACACTTGTTCTGAAATCTGCTCATTTGACAGTTTTACTGTCATTTTAGTTTAAAATAGTAATTTTGTCACACAAGCTAAGACGAAGAGCAGAGTGGTTATATCTGCTAAAGGTCTACAAGGAAACAGCTGAACAGACACACCCCAGCAGGGTTTTTAGGTGTTGATCACACAGGACACATATTCAAATGTGACGTGACATGGTCTCCCATACTCAGAATTTGTGCTCTGCATTTCGCCCATCCAAGTGCACACACACAGCAGTGAGTATTGAACACACACTGTGAACACACCACCTACAGATGTATTTTCATTATGAATTTTTCTTACTGCAACTGATAATTTATATTTTCTAATTGCACTGCGTATATTTAGATGCCTCATGTGGAGCAGAAGGACCATACGAAATAAAGCAGTGTATGCCATGTCAGTTATGAGACTGAGATGTTAATGCATGCTGAATGAATCATGCTCCTTGTTCATATCAAGTCTGTATTGTACAGTTCATCACCTGTGTGTGTGTGTGTGTGTGTGTGTGTGTGTTATATACAGCTCTCTGTTTATCACTGATCAGGTGTTTTATATTCAAAGTGATCATCTTACAGGGACACTAACCTGCAGAATCAACGTTTGACTACTAATTATTTTGTTTATATACTCTGTTCTGTTTGAGTTTGCTGCCCTCTGCTGTTTAAACATTAAACATGCAGTTTTGAACAATCTTCAGGTTTGACAGTTATTTATTTGGTAACAGTCAATGAACAGTGTCATCACGAATTATGAAACAATCAGGCATAACATTATGAGCACCTTCCTAATATTGTGTTGGTCCCTCTTTTGCTGCCAAAACAGCCCTGACCCGTCGAGGCATGGACTCATCTAGACCCCTGAAGGTGTGCTGTGGTATCTGCACCAAGATGTGAGCAGCAGATCCTTTAAGTTCTGTAAGTTGTGAGGTGGAGCCTCCATGGATCGGACTTGTTTGTTCAGCACATCCCACAGATGCTCCATTGTATTAAGTTCAAAGTGTTTGTAAGGATACTGATTGTTAGAAGGCAGCTGTCTGACTCTGAGATGGTTTGTGTAACATTAGCAACACATTATTAACTGTTTGTTAATGTAGTCAAACAAAAGGCTGATCATATTAATTACCGTTATGTGTCTGACGTTGTAAAGAACAATACCATTGTGCAGCGTTTACCTCAGTAAGTTGACCGAGTGGATCTCTGAGCTGCTCTGAGCGGAGGCGGGGTTAATTATCATATTCATAGATTTGTGTATATTAAATGAGGCAAGGGTGTAGAGTTACATTCAAGCTATTTTATGGCAGGAAGAATTTTTTTTCACAGGAAAAAACTTTAAATACGTAATTTTGGTGATCAAAGATGAGTTTTAAGTGATAAAATGATTGACTACAAGAGGACTTTAAACAGCGCAGGGGAGAGCGATTGCTGCTGTGACTGTTTCTGTATTAGATTCTCCCACAACAGCTGCATCGCCTCTTCTTGTCGTTAAAGTTGTGCATATTTACATATATGAATAATCATTTGAAGCATATTTGTTGTTTTATACACTGCCAAAATAGCATGAATAACATCCCTATTCTTTCTGACAACAAAGCAACAAGCTCATAATCACGACTGGGAAATTCCCCATAGCATGTGAAGGCAGCATCAAATCTCTCATTTCACTGTTGTGTGTGTTTCAGGTCTCTACATCATCATTGCGGCGTGTTCGTGTTCGATTCTGTTTTTAGCTGTTGGACTGAGTTTGATATAATGAATATTTCCCCTTCAGGGAGTCACTTTTTCTTATTATGAAACGATTCAAGACTCTGCTCAGGAGTCCATTGGTTTAAACACACCCTGCATTCCATTCGGAAGGGCTCATCCCTATGCCCTATTCCCTTCAAAGGGCTTACCCTCCGGAGTGAGAGCTTCGAAGGGATGAAGGGTGTAGGGGTAAAAAAAAAACTCTTATTTGGAACGCACTTCTGCGTCATCTTAACGAGACAATCAAAGAAGAGTAGATTGTGCAAGCTGCGCCATTTTGTTTAGCGTTAGTTTATTTATTTATTTATTTATTTTAGATTTATCGCATGTAGGCTATATTGTGTCTATGTATTTTAAACATTTGAATGGACTGATAAAGGAAGCTGTAAAGTATTTTTGTTGAAGTACAATGTCGTTTTGACCATAATAATGTACCAAATCTAATTCATATAAATATTACAGTAGTATAGAAAAATACTATATATACATTTATAGGTAAAATCGAACTCCTATAACCTCCATACCCATTCTGTGACATCAAATAACTTCCCTGTGCAAAGGATCATAGGTGCCCGAAGTGTCCATCAGTTGTACCCTTCGAAATCCTTCATTCCGAAGGGCCCTTTGAAGTGGCCAGTTTGGAGCACTTCGGTTTGGAACGATCCTTCAACATGGCGGCCATGATTATTTTCACTCCGAAGTGCCCTTCGGAGGGCGATATATCCCGTTTGGAACGCACCGACAGTTTACGCCACAGCACATTTACCCACAATCCCCTCTGACAGTGATTTCTACACACATTTCTACACACTGGCTGAAAAGCCTCAAACACCAAAACCTAAAAGATAAAAGTCTTTATATGTATATACGAATAATGTCATTCACTTTAACTTCACTTTAAGACCAAGTTGTCCAAATGTGGTTTTAATGTCCTATAAAGAGCACAGCAGAAAGATTATTTAGAAGTAATGATTAATTTTGAAAACTAAAGCCAGTAACTTTTTTTTTTTTTTTTTAAATTTTGCTGACAATTACCAGGTGAAAATAAAGTATGTAAATTGAATTAAACAAAGTGTTAAAAAGGCAATATTTCACACAAAAGTCACATTTTGCAGAGCAACTGAATGAATAAATGATGTTTTATTAACAAAGTTCGGGAGAAGCAGGTTCAGATAATTAACCTAATTAGCAAAAGTGGAGTGCATTCAGTTAATCAACTCAACCAATGTCAAGAGGTATAGGCTACGTTTACACATGGGCGGCTATTTTCATAAACGGACATTTCAACCTCTCCGGTTTCAAAAATAACATCGTGCGCACATGTCAGTTTTCAGAAAAGTGTTAATTTACATGTACCCGTGTATATATGACGTCAAGAGTGTAACGAGCAGCTCAAGCCAATCAGAATCCCGAATTCCTCTTGAAGTGATTCGAAGTTGTTGCAAAATTGCTGATTTCTGAGCACTCATTCGTCTCTGCTCTTCGACATAATGGAGCAGCCGTATTTGCAAATGCATACACACGAGAAGAGTTTGCACCAACATAAATGTGACTGCTACTCTAAACGCTTTCATGATCACATGTAAACAGGTCGCACTTTTGACATAGGTGCGAGCTCTGGCGCATACTGTGACGTTGGCTGCCTAAACACCCGTTTGTCTCAGTTTACATACAAACGTGCAAATGAAGATTTTCAAAATCTCCACTCTGGCCGGAGTTTTTAGAAAGACTCGTTTTCAGAGGCGAACTCTCCGTTTGCGTGTAAACGATCGGGCGCAAACGAAGGGAAATGTCTCCGTTTTTCAAAATAACCATGTACGTGTAAACGGGGCCATAAATACAGCAGACTTACCTCTGTTGGTTTGACAGTTTATCAGCATCCCTCCTCCACCCCATCTCCTCACTTCTAGTTCTATCTATATTTACCACCTCCGGAGGGAGTAGACTCTGGGTTCAGGACAAAATTCCAAGCTTGGAGCCCTCGCCCCAGACAGCTCACCAAATATGCATAACTTTCACTCTATTTAATTATATGTAAATGTGAACTCATGAAATATACATTTTATTTGTAAGATAAATTATGAAATGTTTATTGGTGGTGGATGGTGCACGCAAACCCTGTACTTGTGTTAAAGCAGAGAAACACTAATAAAATATTACTGCAGTAAAAAAATAGAGGTTTCTAATGCGATAAATAAGATAGACCTAACATATGTTAGAGTTCAGTCTGACATTATTATGAATTATTGGGTGCCCACTTGAACTAATAATATCAAAATCAAGTGTTTTATTGTTCACTTGACTCGTTTGTTAAATGCTGCAGGTTTAATCTTCTGATTTTTTTTATTAATTTGAATTTAATATTTTGCCTCAATTTTATTATTTTTAACTCAAGAAATCACGTTTTTGAATAAAGATGTTAGCGCACATTATAATTATACATGTCGACAATATAGCAGTGATAACTGTTGGGGGGGGGGGGGGGGGGGGGGTTACAAACATAAATTGACTAGTTAAACATAAAAAAAAAAAAAAAAATGAATTTGTTTATTTAAAATGCCATCCTCTCATTATGTGACACCAAGTGTTCAAATATGCTGTACAATAAATTTGAATGGTGGATGTTTTATTTTCATATTTTCAGTCAGTCTCTTCTTAGAACAAGACTGAATTTATTTGTGTCTGCTAAATGAAAATATGTAAATTAATATAAAAATAATACAAATATGTAAGTTTGAATTTATTCAATGAAGATGTCAATAGAGGGAGCTCCAGCTGCATTTCATAGAGAGGAGGAGCAAATGAGTTTTTTATTTTATTTTTCAAGCATCTTTATTTAACAAAGATTACACACATAAAATCATCTTTTTTTACAACTTTTTAAACCATTTTATATATAAAAAAGTGCATAATGAAGTTCATTATCAATAACACAAAGCTCCTCTCTGACACCATATTCCTTCAAAAATATTTAAAGAGTCCATAGATTTGTAAATACAAAAATCAACCCTTGATTTGATCAGCTGTAAACACCCTTTCAATGTTATGTTCACTTTTTGCTCAATTTTATCTCTTCTGCTAATGTAAAATAGCCCTTTTGGCTATACCCAAAATACAATTGAACAAGTGACACTCATACTTTCGTTTTTGAACATATATAAAACCCAAAATAAAAGTTTGCACAGAAAATTTCTCTTTAAAACAATTACAATTATTTTACAAATCATCAAATAAAGGCTTAAGCATTGAACAATACAAAAAGGTATGAAAAAAAGTCTCTCTCTCAAAACAAAAAGGACATTCATTACCAACATCTGGATTTAAAACAGAAATAAAAGCATTAACAGCAAAAATGTCATGCAGAATTCTCCACTGTAAATCTTTTAGTTAACAGTGGCTTATAAAGTGCTCTCCTCTCCGGTCTGACATTGTTACACATCATAAAAAGAGTACGCCACGGTGTGTCAGCTCTTTCATGTAGCCTCCTTTTTCTTAAAAGATTTTACACAAGCTTTATACATTTTTTTTTTATCATTACTTTCATACAAATCCATATCTGTCACCTTTTCAGATTCCAAAAAGGAATTTTCAAATTGGTCTTCTCGTTAGGGATAAATACCATTTACAGTAACCTTGAAGCATTTTTGTTTCTTCTGTTGTAAAAGCAGATTGTAGTTTTGCGTAACAATTCGGCAACATCTTCAGCTTTTCCTAAACTTGGGCCAGCCACTTTGATTAAACATCCAATTGTTATAATCTTGGATTTAATGAACGCTGTAGTCATTGTCACACATGCACCTTAAATGTTCAAACATGACCCGGAAATCAGGGGCTCTTTCAATACCCAGAATAAAGATGATATAAATTCAGTTCTTTCCACTTGAAAGTGGTCCCATACTTTAAAAAGATTCCTGTAAAACCGTAGTCATTTGGGATCTAAAAAGAACAAAGACTTATCCAAGCATAGTTCTTCAGCAGTCTTTAAAATCATACTGGCCTCCAGCTTAAGTTCTCTGGGCCAGTGAGAAACTGCTGTATAAACTATAATCGAAAAGCTGCAGTCCTACTTTGTAAAAGTCCTTTAAAAGTTTCCACAGATGGCCATGTTCTTCATGATCAAACTCAAACTTAAAGTTTCAAAATAATATAATGTTCAATTCTCTGAAATTAAGTGTTCATGAGTTATATTCATGTTCAAAAATATTTTATGTGAGTTTATATGCATTTATTTGTCTAGTTGGTATGTATTAAAACTGAATGCATTGTATTTCTGAAGAGCAGAGTATTATCATTTATGTAAATGATTTGTTATGTATTGAGTGACAAAAGTGCTCAAATTGTATTTTTCACCCAGTTGAGTTACTGTATGTAAGATATGTTGCCTTTTAAAAGACATTAATTGTTACCTCATCATTGCACAGAACTGATTGTTGCACTACTGAACGTTTACACCACAGACATTTGCACACACTGTACTAAGAAACTTTTGCATTTATTGGATTCATCATTTGGATTCAGAGGACTATTTTCTCACGCATACATATACACTTGTTTCATGGACTGAGAACCTTTCATCTATGGTGAATTACTGACAAGTTTTGAATTATTTTCATTTATATTTTTATTTTCCTTGATGTAATGTTTATTGAAAATTGTATATTTCTTTGTTGGTTAAAGGTTCTAACTTAACCAATTTAATAAGAAACAAAGCTCCAAAAATAAGAGATTATAAAGCAACGCCAAATTTAAATTGATTTAAACGCAAATTGATATACAAAAAGGGACGATTTATAAACTAAAGCAACAAATAGAATACGAATATAAAATATATTATAATTAGATCAAGTAATTAAAAAGGAGCTCAAAACATATAAATATTCATTATAATGAATAACTGTGTCTGATTGGTCCAGATGCTACAGAGTCCACTGATCTATATTAATATAAATATAGACCAGTGGGCGAGTCACAGAATCTAGATAAGTTTTGTGCAAGAAGTTGCTAGATTTGTCCCTAGGCTTTTGAGAAAAAAAAAAAAAAAATAGATAAAACAATCTAGATAACAGAAACCACAGTATCCTCTGCAGATGATGATGAGCGAGTGTTCACTCCACACAAATACTGACCTGCATCACTTCCTGACACATCACATGACATACAGTTTCATTTATGGAGGAAAAATTAATTCAAAAACAGAAAATATAACTGCACAACTCAAATTATTAGACATCTTTTTTACCCATGTACAAGGTGACGTTCTCATGACCTTGTGCAACGTTCCTCAAAACGTGACAAAAATTCCGAACCTTAGGGACATTCATAAAAAGTTCTTTGGGATGTTAACAGAACTTTTCCATATGGTTCTCTTTTAGTTAGATGAGGACGTTTCATTCAGGACAGCGCTGATCTTCCTGAATAAATTACAATCACATAGTATATACTTGCTATCTGTCATTTCCATATATTTGTGGATCATTTGATACCTGGCATTTCTTTAAAGTCCCTGTGAATCGGAAGTTGCAAACGTCTTTTCTCCAGTGTTGTGACGTATTTCCAAGTAAAGCGGAATATTGAATAGAGGGCAGAGTTTTACTTCAGCGCTCCTCCTCTCCATCTCTCGCTTATAGCAGACTAACGGTTGCAGGGGAGTGGTTTAAGCGTTTTCAACCCAAGCCGTCAAACTGACGTTATCTGAGAAGGAACGCCATTACAGACCGGTAGTAACTTTTCAGATTTTGATTAAAGATTACTGCGACAAACTATTTTTTTTTCTGTGCATTAACTTGCACAAAATAATAATGGTCCACTAAACAATGTCCCCGACCCTTAAAAGAACTCCACATCATGACTGTCTCTGAATGTTCTGGGAAAGTTACCAGGTGACGTCCTTGACTCCATGCCCTTTGTCAAACATTCCTAAGGATTCCAGAAAAAAAAAATTGTACAGGATTCTAATTAAAATTCCTATCATATTTTGGAACCATTCCTATAAGATTCCTAATTTCTGGGAAGGTGTACAAAGGATTTGGTTCTTATTTTCTTTGCAGTGTAAGAAACCCTGCATCGGCCCAAAAACGGACTCTGACGCCCCCGGGCGAAGGTTTAAGCGTGTATGCCTTTTCAGCGTCTCTATTAAGTTCACTTAATTTCACTCGCTTAATCTGACTCCAATTTCGAATGATTCTTACACGTAGGTTGTGTTTCCAATTAGAAATTAATCATTTGTTATGTATTCATTTAGATATTCGATTATTCTGATTACCTTATATCTTCAATTATTCCGTTCACTGCAGTCCCGGTATCGCTTTAGAAGAGTTACTTCGGCCGATTTGAGCACTCTTCCCGGACACAAACTCGTCAGTCTGACCTTAAACATTGGATGCAGGGTAAATATCTACCTTTAAGTCGGTCGCGCTCTGCCTACTCGTAACAAAAAGCATAGTTTTAATATATTTACGAAAACTGCAACTTATTTAAGGCAGTGATTGTCAGAAATCGAAATGGACTTAATTGACGTGCCCTATGCTCCATCTATTAAACCTTTCGTATGAACAATCCTGAACACAGATTTGAGGTAATACCTTCGCTTTGATCTACTAGAAATAATGGATTAAGAATAATACAGAATCAACCAAATATAACCTTTTATTTGTCAAGTAAAAATATATGATGCCAATTACATTATAATTAGACAATTAGAAGCCAATTCAGAAATAATAAATGCATAACATCGATTACTCAAAGAAATGCATATATACACAGGGATGGGTGAATGTCCTCACCCATCTCTGTGGGGGCCTGCAGAAGATCCCCCATGACTGCTTTGCACTTTACCTTTTATACCAGACCAGAACAAAAGGGTTATAAATATTTACTACACCAACACCTGTTTTGGGGGAGAGAGGAATGGGTTTTCACAAAAGGCACCACCCAAAAGAGGACAGAATTTTCCTAAGTTTTCAATCTTCTTCATAATACCATTGACTGCTGTGAAATTGAGACCGTTTTACCAATCGCACTGAGACAATTTAAATGATACCAAACATGAAAGGGAAAAACAATATATATACAAGTTACATTATACATTGAATATAAACTTTCAGTGACTTGAGGCAGGGGGAAGGAGAGTTTGTGTGTGTGTGTGAGGGGGGGGGGTTGCATACTGTAGATGTGTGTGGGGCAAGGCGTTGTCCTATGCTATTCTTTTAAGATCTTCTCTCCAGATACGCTTTATTGCTTTATTGCAGGATGCTTGATCTCAGTTTTCGTTTAGCAGGAAAATCAAGCCTTACAGCAGCATCTTGTTTACTGAGACAATGCATACTGTAAAAAAATAAACTTTAAAAAAAATGTGAAACGCCTGACATTAAAGATCATTAAAAATTTTTTAAAATGATCAATGACTGACAAAAGCGGCCACCAAACAAATATCTAATATCTAATTTATATCAATCACACCTGATTCAACTCATCAACTCATTAGTAGAGACTGGATGTGTCAGATATAGAGAGACATACAAGATGTTCAGGGCTGGAGCTCCTCCAGGACAGGTTAGAGAAGCACTGCTCTAGATCTCAGCATCCACACTTATTTCAAACCAGTATTACTTTATTTCTTCCATACAAAACTTCTTAATGAGAATTAACAGAAGTTTAGATGTTTATGTTTTATTGAAAATAATAGTTTGAAGTCACAGTTACGGAGTCAAGTTGTCAGTGTTCTGTGTTTGTTTCCCTGTGTTACATGTTCTTTTGTTCAGTTTTCCCACCACTAGTTTGTTCCCTTAGTTACCCTGATTTGAGGTCATTAGTCCCAGGTGTGTCCTATTAATTAGTCTTGTTTGCCCTTTTGTTTGACTTGTAAATATTCCCTGTGTTCTCCCTCAGTCTTTGTCGGTTCGCGTCATTGTATTACCTTTATAGTGGATGTGTGATCAGCTGTGTATTCCCTGGTTCCTGTGTGTTTTGTCATTAAAGTCAGCATTCCTGCATATCTCCTTGTTGTGAGTGTTCCTACACCATGCCCGCTGACAGAAGAACCGACCAAACCAACACCTACCTGGCTGATGATCGCCTGTGGGGATCAAGGCAGAATGGTCGTCCATTGGAGAGGCATGTGGAGGAGTTTTTGAGCTCTCTTGTCAGGTGGGTTGGCCTGATGCTTCCCTTAGTGCTTGTTTTCTGATGAGCCTGGATGAGGATACCATTCGTTATAGTGAACTAATTGTTATCTCTCTCTAGTAGAGTCCATTAATCTCGTTCTTTATTTAAATGGTTCTAATTTTGAAGTTGAAGAAGTTAAAGTAGAGAAACACATGTGGCCTGGTCAGCTCACTCCCCGCCAGTTCCCTCCACATACCCCTCCAATGAATTGGTCCATTTCTGCCCTCCAACACTTCCCCACAATCCTCAGTTCAGGGATCCTAATGACTGCCTATCCAGAGCCTCGATGCCTGAGCCCTCGGTCAAGATGGCCGCCGCCATGCCTGACTCTCTCTCTCCTTCGTCCCGGGTCCCGATTCCAGAGGCGACTCTCTCCTTCGTCCCGAGTCCAGGGATGGATTCCGCCCCTGGCTAGCGTCCAGTGATGGCTCCAGTTTCTGTTCCAAGTCCAGAGAGGGCTCCAGCCCCCGAGTCAACCCCAGACTTCGCTCCATTCCCTGAGTCCAATATAGACTTTGCTCCAGTCTGCACACCCCTGACATTAATTAAGTGTTACTATAAGCTGCATCAGAGGAAGTAATTGTGTCATGCATTAAACCAGATGATTATTTGTGCTTCAGTCACATCAGAGTCACCTAAACCAACCACAACAGCTTCAGATCACAGCAGTAAACCAGCGACAGCAGATACTGCTTCTAACAGACCCGTCACATCTGTGTTTCCTTCATCATCAGCAACAACATCTTCAGCGATTATTGATGCTCTCATCGTCTAATAATGCAGCATCATCAAACCCAGAACAAGGTATGAAGAATTTAGTTGTTTAAAGTTTGTGACTTAGTAAATGCCTGTCCAGGGACTTTTTTCTCAAGTTTCATTAGAAATAGGACATTTAGAGTCATGATCACATGGTTTTGTTGTCTGTTTTTCAAGGTTTTGCCATGATGGTCATGTTGATGGTCGTAGGGATCCTGACAGGGTTTGGATTCTCTTTCCGTCTTTCTCATGAATCATTTTATTACCTCTCATTTTCATAGTCAAACTGAACTTCAGTGTCACAAAGCTGTCAAAATAAAGGCCTTTAATACATTTTGACACAAAACAATAAATCTGGTGTCACAAAACAGGGAATCAGCCCAGAGATGTTGTTCAAGGCCCGACTGAGCATCTGCCCAACAGAGATAATGAACCGAACAGAGACGTGAGTTTGAGTTTGATCTTTTATTACTGGATTATAATAATCTTCTCCACTCTAATTCATTTGTTTTTACTCTCTTCTGTCAGGTCTCTGATTATGAAGACATCAGTGACACTCTTGATCATCCTGTATTTGATGAACACGACGCCTCTGTTTATGCTTTAGCACAATTACCCAGCAGCCCCTCTGACAATCTCACCTACTCATCCATCATATTTTCAGCTACACATCACTCAGACAGGACTTCTGACGGGCAGGAAACATGTGACTACACCACCATTAGACCATAAAAGACTGTGGACATTCATGGACATCAAGTTGATTTAAAGTCAATCTTGAATCACACCAAACTATCAAGTTATGTCCAGAAGACGTCTTTTCAATGTCTTGGCACATGTTGAAAAGACATCCACTGAGGAACCAGAATAAAAGTTTTTATGACGTCTTTTTTGACGTCTTCTGCACTTCCGATATAGTTGTTAATGGAACCGCTGTCCAAGGTATAAAAAAACTCAGCCACAGATCCATCCATAAGCAGTCAAACACACGTCCACACCTTTAGACAACTTAATATGTGTAATTCACACATCTTAGGATTGTGAGGGAAACCAGATCTGAAGGAAAGACTTTCTGGCTCAGCTGGAACTCAAACCAGAGACCTTCTTGTTGTGAGGAGATGTTGTTTACCACTGAGAGTTTAATCAAACAGACTTACTCAGGAAACCCACAGTGAGACACATGACACTGAACAGAGAGAGACAGAAGATCAACATCCATTGAGAGCAGAAGACAATAAAGACTGAGAGCTGATCCTTCACTAATTCACCTCCAACATTTACTGATTTATGATCAGCAAATTATTGTGACTTGACTATTTTACTTTCATAAGCAATAATCAAGCAATTCAAAACAAAGCCTCAAATCAATGGCAGAGACTGCATAAATGTACATTTTAAACACAAATGTATTACAATCAAAGGACAGTGTCAGTACCACTTCTCCAGGTTTTACTGTAAATTTCACTTTCTATTATTTCTATTATCTCTCTGGTTAAATTTGATATAATGTATCTTTGTATGGCAGGAAGTATTCTACAGACAAAAAGAATTACAGTATTACTGAATGTGAAATGTCAGTGTCTGATATTAGGTTATAGGTGAGATCATCATCAGACAGATGATAAACAGAGATGAGTCTGTCTACAGTTGAATGAAGCACATGATTGTTTTGCTTTCATAAAAAAAAAAAAAAAAAAAAAAAAAAAAGTGTACGATTTAAGAAAATCACTCTTTAACCAGTATTTTTAGTAGGTAAAATAGTTTTTTTTTTTTTTTTTTTTTTTTTTTTAGTGTGTTTGCAGGGTTGCGTTGTGTTAAATATCAACCAGCAAGTGCTTGTAGTTTTCTTTTGCTTTTCTGTTGGTCAAACCAAGATTCACTTCAGCCACCTACGAGTGTGATGAGAACAGGAATAACGATAATGAGCGTTTGACCCTGTATATCTCATCCACATAGAACAAAAGTTGCGTCCCATATGCCGCACTATACACTATGCACTTATACTGTACACCAGGGGTCATCAACTATATTTGTCCAAGGGCCAGAATTTTTCTCTGCAGACACTGTAAGGGCCAGATACTCGTAATATAAAATAAAATTCGAATTGTATCCTAATATGTTATTATTTGATTAATTTATGTTATTTTTTACATATTACCTGTACTGCAGCAAGCCACCAGGGGGCGATAGCGATATTTTAGGCTTCATATTTGTGAGGCTGTCAAGCTGTCCATCACTGTCACGCAATTGTGCGCAAATCCCAGGCAAGGAAAATTTTGACATTTGTGAAAAAATGAGCACGTGAAACAATAAAAAATGTTCAATGAGAGAACGCGTTTATCGTCATTCTTGACTGAAGGCAGGCTATGGCACAAGCTACTTTTCAGAAGGCTTTTTTTTCCGTTAGATTTAAAAATAAATAAATATGGAACGGACCCGAATATTCGAATATTCGTTCGGTGGGTTGGTATTCGATTTGAAAATTTGACATTCAAATATTCGGGTTTTTTTTTTTTTTTTTGCACACCTGGGATCCCCCGCGAAACGGTTCTCATTCCCCCTTGAATAAGGCCGGCGACACACTGGCTGCGTGAGCGTCTCAGCTGCGTACTGCGTACGTTTTTATTTCGGCTCCCATATTTAACAGGTTGGAGTTTGCACACTGAGACAAGCGTCTCGGGCGCGCTCGAGCCACGCAGAAAACGTGTGCATGCTAGAAATAGAACTGATGCGTGTTCCAGCAACAGGAATGTTCTCCGGCTAGAGCGCAGAACAGCGGAGTTTGTATGGACCGAAGTGCATGTCTGAGCTTGTGTTTTGTTGCTTTGACATTGTGGAAAATAGAATAATAGAAACAAAATCATTAGCATTTTTACCCGTTATTATCAATCTAAATTAATCTCGTTTTTAATTTAACTTAATTTAGTTTTTCTTTATTTAAATTTAGTTTTTCTTTATTTAAATTTAGTTTTTTCTTTATTTAAATTTCGTTTTTCTTTATTTAAATCTACCCTTACTGTGCCAATTTGTTAGTCAGAAAAATATTAGACTACCTTAAAAGTATTGCTTAATTTAACAGACCTGTGTGTGTGCGTTTTATATCACTAGTGCAGTGTCCGTTCTCGGAGCATAAGCCCTGCCCGCGTGAGGTGTGCCGCTTCCCGCTCGCGCTGTTCTGACTGTAGTTTACTAAAATTGTATTAATTCTGAATGTGTCGTGTCTCGCGTGTCCATCTATATTGCACCAAATGCGACACTGCACTCCCTTGTGAAGTCGATTGGATGAACGGTTCTCGAAATAATAAAAATGCAAACGGACATACAGACACAGATTCCTGCCTTTATTAGAGAGAAAAATATGTTCAGCCCCTCTCTCCGAAGAGTCGATGTTCATTACTACCGAAGCTTCGAAGCTCAAAAAATGGTATTCGGACCAGCCCTAAACTTTTTCCTCTTACAAGGCTATTCCTGAATTCAGTATTATTCTGGGGGCTGGATGGAAATCTCTGGCGGGCCGGATTTGGCCCGTGGGCCGCCAGTTGACGTTACATGCTGTACACTGTGTACTTATGCACTATGTACTCATCAGTGTAGTGCGTAAATTGTATAAGGTTATTTTGTCATTAAACATCAGAGTCTGACAGCCCCTCCGCTACATAATTAAAGCTGCGACAGTTGAGTGCATGAACACAGTGTGAACACAGTACTTGCACTATTTATACTTAAAAACGTGATAGAATAGTGCATGCGATTTGGGACACACCTATAGAACCTTCAGTTCTTATTTGGATTGTAAATATTGAAATATTTTACATGCGAAAGCCAATGAGGTTTAAGCGCAATTTCGACTCCTCCCCTTTTCCTTATATGGCGCTGAGCACTGCACACTTGTTTGAATGAAAACAAAGTTCACTAGTGAATCGACATGTGAACAGGCAGATCAGAGAGAGGAAGATTTTCTGTAAGTAATCAATTACTTTTGGATCTGTTCCTCACACAAACATGTCTTCAGGAGACTCGTCAATTATGGATGATTTTATGGTACATTATTGATCTTAACAGCAGTGATGTAGCTAACGGTCGCTCTGAGGCTTGTGAATCACTAAATATATTCACAAACTCAACATCTGACTAAGATTAATTATAAAGTATCCTGTATATATTATTATATTGAGCACTGACCTCTAAAATGTGCTGAGATATCAAATTGAAAAACAACAAATCAAACTAGATTTAACATTTTCAGAAGGAAATGTGAATATGACATGCTCATGCAAAACTCCCCCTCAATGCAATGGAGTGGTTGCCAGTTCTTGTCTGGTAAAATTGGGTAAATATAATCAGTTTATCCCAAATGTAGCTTTATTAAGCAAACTTCGGAATATATAACAAAGGATGAACACTATTATTTATGACATTTATTTAGGGAAGATATAATTTAAGGACAGACAATAAGGGCATTTATCTTTTTATAGTCTGTGAAAAAAATGCTGTGAGAGCTTCAAGAGAATCTCTCTAGTATAGTGTTTGTAATGTTTTATTCACAGTTGCATTTATTATTACAGTTTTGAAGCATCTACAGTAAACACACAAATAGTTGTCTTAAACTGCTGGCTCCATCTAGAGGCTGATTGTGTTAATGTTGCATTTCATGACTAAACATTATATTTCTTGACTTCATTAAAATTACTTTTATGTACAGCATTTGCATTGTATGGTAGTTGACAGAACATAAATTTCTTGTGTTCTGTTATGATGAATTGTAATTGGCACAGATTTACAGCTCCTGTATGTTCAAAAAGAAAGTCAATCTGGAGGAATAAAACTTTGACCTAATATTTGATAATTAGAGCTATTGTTCATGCAGATGTTTTTATGACCAAATCAGAGATGAAGGGAAGCAGATAAACTTAAATTCAACAGTCATCACAGATGCTGATGTTTCTCTGACATCTTCTGTCAGTGGTGCTGAATCCACATCAAACTATGATATTATTAATGTTTTTTTGTTTGTTTTTTTTGCATAAAGTATCCAAGCAATCAGATCTGGTCCACCTAAAAACTTGTTGATGTTTCTTACAACTTATAAAAATGTCAAAACCCCAAAGTATCAAATGCATTTATTTGTATTTCCAAGAGTGTCTTGTACAGGCTTATACTGTCGCCCTCTAGTGTAAGATTTAAATAACGCTGATCAATTATCTTCAGTGTCATTAGTCCTTATATAGAGAAGATGAACCCTGTATGATCTCTCAGTATCAGACACTGTATCCTCCACTAGGTGGCGCTCTTTCAGTGTGATTAATGTAATATTCAGTCAGTGCTGATGGTGGGAGGGGCCAGTAAAGCTGCTCATTACTGATAAAGAGCTGAAGAAAGAGGAAGTAACTAAAGCAGACAGATGTAGAGACAGAGAGATTCACACAGAGAACATTCAGCATAAAGAAGACTGAACTCAACTCACAATGAAGATCCTCCTCATCTTCTTCACTTTCTACCTGATCTCAGGTCAGAGCTTTTCTCTTTCATCACTGCAGTAATGATGCTGTTTTCTGTTCATGAGGTTTCTGATCACAGTATCAATCTGATTGACAGGTGCAGTGAGATGCTTTAGTGTCACTGGATATTCTGGAGGAAGTCTTCTGGTTGATACACAGAAGCCTTGGTACAGTCACTCCGCTAAATATATGGCCAAATTACCTGAGTGGAGGACAATAATAAATTATAAGAAACATGATACATGGATTCAAGAAGGAAAATTCACTTTATTTTGCAATGAATATAGAGACCTCATGATCTACATCAGAGAACTGAACACACAAGATGCTGGAACGTATTGGATTGGGGTTGAAGGCCAATGGTCCATTGATATGACTTTGAATGTGAAAGAAGGTCAGACATTTTAGGATCAAATGTTTTGTGTAATGAAGTTACTGACCATCTCAAAGCTTTTATGTAAGTAAAATATATTTCTTCATTATGTGAATGACAGATTCATGTTGTAAAGTGTCAAAGAGAGTGATGGTGAATATTGGAGAAACTGCAACATTCAGCTGTGAATATTCACAGAATCATATTAATGATCCCAAGATCATATTCAAAGATGGAAAAGACTCTATGGAGACGATTTACAGCACATGGGATAAGACAGAAAGATTCAGTGTTTCTGATGACAGACACAAAAATCTCTTCAGTGTGAGAATTACTGCTGTGACACCAGATGATGGAGGAGTTTATTTATGTGGAGTTTGGATCAGAGGACAATCATACACTTACTTTACTTACTTTAGTTACTTTATTATTAATACTGTTCATCTACATATTATTAGTAAGTACAACAAATTATCAGTCCTATCTGGTACAAACGTTTCTACAATATGTGTTTGCTGCAAAATTGATTAGATGTGATATTTGTGATTGACAGCTAAAGTGGGCGTGTCTAGAGTGAGCGGATACTCAGGAGGTCGTATGATGATCAAGTGTGAACATCCTCAATACAAAACCAATCCAAAATACATCTGTAAAGAATCAGATGGATGTTCAGAGAGGAAGAATCCAGGAGTTCAGGATGAATGGATGGAGAATGGAGATGTTTCTTTATATGACGACACCAGAGCAGGAGTCTTGATGGTGTTTTTTAGAGAGCTGAAAGCTGCAGATGCAGGAACATACAGGTGTGGAGTGAATGTGTCTCACTATACTGAGAGCTTCACTGAACTTCAGCTAATCGTCACAGACGGTGAGGAACATGAAATACTGTATCTTGTGTGTTTGAATTATCTGATCTGATTTTAATGTAATTTCTCTTGGTTTACAGATGTAATGTTTGTGACTGAATCTGTTCATCTTGGTGAAGAAGTCAACATCAGCTGTCAGATCCCAGAGGAACATGAAGTTCATTTCTGCAAAGAGGATGATAATCACATCTGTCAAAACATCAGCACATCTACAGTGACAGAAATGAACGGTTCATCTGAGAGAAATGAAGAGAGAGTTTTTACAGTGAGCATCAGTAATGTGAGCGTGAGAGATGCTGGAGTTTACTGGTGTGGAGCAGAAACCAGAGACACACATTTGACTTTCATCTCCCTGAACACCAAAATTCAGCTCAACCTCATCAGTGAGTCAATTCAAATAATTTCATTGTAGTAAATTATCATGGTGATCCATGATGCTACCATCTGGTAAATGGCATAAAGTTGAACCAAATCAGGTTTAGATAAACTAAACTCAAAGACGTAGAAAAACAATAACTATATACCACTTACCTACATTCAATCAATCACGGTTGCTAGATAATGTGTGCTTTGTCAAATATTGTGTTTTTCTTGGATTTTTGCAAAAAAAAAAAAAAAAAAAAAGTTTGATAAAACATGAATGTAGTGAAGTCTGAAGAACACGACAGAATAGTGAAGTGATGAACTTGAACTGGTTTAATATGGCAAGTATGTAAATGCACATCAGAGGGACGAGCCAACCATTAACATGACGTTTAAACAAAGCTTGCTTGAATTTGAACTTCCAGTTACAATGAAGGAGGCAACAGCGAGTCAGTTGGGCCTCCTGAGGTTGAATCCAAGGGAGTTAACAAGTTCTGGGGAAATAGTGGATAGTGTGAACACTTGGAATGGGGTCGAGCGAGCAAGAAATCATGGAGATGCATGAGCATAAGAGGCACGTGTGGCTTATGGAGTAATGTCCTTGCTTGAATAAGTTTGTGCCGAATCTTAATCAAATGGGAGTGTAACATGAATTGTGCTGATATTTGGTGTGGTTTACCTGTAACAGACAAAGAGCAGCACTATAATAACACTAAATACAGTAAATAACTGCATTAATATACAAACTATTGACTCCTCCCCTCACATATGAACATAATAATGCGTGAACACATAATATAATCAAATATTGACCAGCATTATATCGCTTACATTAACTCACGATTACATCTACTATTATTATTTATCAACATGAATTATAACATTATAAACTTATCTCTGCACTGAAGATCGACATGCAAGTTATGAGATATAGCACGGATAGATTATAACGATGAATTAGCATTGTGTCGTAACATTACAATGCCAATAACTGCGTCATAACACAAGTATAGATCAGCAAATAAAATAATATTCAACAACACAAGATTCACAAAAAAAATATGAAAAATTATGAAACCATATTGTGAGCATCAAGTTAGCAGACATCAACAATCAGCATATGAAATGCAACAATGGTGTAATGCTCAAATGTTCGCTGAAAACATTATTGCAGTTGGCTGAAAAATAAGTTAATAAAAGTCAGGGCCAAGAGCCTAACTAAAGCAAACATGGACCACCATCATGGTGACTTCAAACAAAACGTGTTTTAAACTAAACATCAACATTTAAACCTCTGTTTATTTCAAGAACTTTTGTACATGATTGAAATAAATATTTTGTCTTCACTTGATTTCATCTAAGGCTGTGGCTGGAAGTCAGTTGTAGTTTCTGTTCTTGTTGTTTCTCTTTCCTTCAGTGATTCTGCTCATTAACAACATGTGTTCAGATGTTTGAAAGAATGTTTCAGGAACATCATACTAACCTTTAAATAATGTTCTTTTAACATTAAGGAAACTGGATATCTTTATGTTCTTGGAATGTTACAAATCAGCATTCTTATTAGTTGGTAGTAAAAATTCGATTGAAAGAACGTTTCAGGAACATTAAGAAAACTGGACATTTTAACGTTTCCATAACGAAAAATTAACGTTTGGAAAACGTTCTTAGTACAAAAAATTGTTAGCTGGGGGGTTACAGATGTTCAAAAACAACTGTTTGGCAATGGAATATACATATTTGTATTAAATGTCCATTCTTGTGTGTTTGTGTGTTTGCAGTGGCTCCAGTAGTGAGACGTGAAGGAGAATCTGCTGAGATCATCTGCCCTTATGATTCAATCTATAAATCAAAGTCAAAGTCTCTCTGTAAGGGGAAGTGCTCCACTAGAGATAGAAATACTCTCAATGAAGAGAAAGAGACCAAGACTGACAGATTGACTCTGAATGATGACGGCACTGCAAGTGTCTTCACTGGGACCATCACTGGACTGACAGCAGAGGATGCTGGGAAATACTGGTGTGCAGTGACATTAGAGAGAGACGTGAATTATCTTTACACTCATCTGATCGTCATCATGAACGAGGGTGAGGAAGGTTTATCATCTGAATATGTCAAACTATGGCTGTGAATTGATGTTCTTCTATTTCTCATCATTTCCAGAGATGAACTTGACTAAGTATGAAGGAGACGACATGTCAATCCAGTGCAAACATCATGATGAACATCAGAAACTCTTCTGCAAAGCACATGAACCCTCCATGTGTGTGAAGGATGGAGTTTCATTGGAGACGATCAGAGATGATCGATTCTCTTTCAGTGATGAAGCTTCTACTGGAGTCTTTACTGTGAACATCACTGATCTGAGAGAAGAGGATTCTGGGATATACTGGTGTGGATCTCACATCATCACTAATGTCAATCTAGAAGTCAAGAAGAGTAAGTATTGCCTTTGTCAACGTATAATGTTATGCAACTGATTATAATTTACTTTTTATACTAACATCACAACGTACAAGTCTTGGTAAAAGCAATGTTCTGGATTCAATACAAGTTAATTATAATTAATTATAAGAGCCAGGGAGGTGCCAGAGATGGAGATGGAACCGTTGGAAGAGGAGACCAGGTGCAGACAGAGAGCTAATAGGGCTGAATGACACCGATGGCTTTGGAGACCAAGTGGGAGCTTCTGCAACAAGCATAGTTGGAGCCAGAGGACTGAGGACCAAGGAGGAAAGGCTGGAGGGAAGGCAGAGCCCGGTGGAGCCGAAGGGATGGAGGAATGAAGCGTAGCTGAAAGTCCAAAAGTCTGTGGTGCAGTCAGGGTGACCAAGGTGGAGCCAGAGGGACGAGGAAGCCCAGTGGAGCTGTGAGGGGTAATGGTCTCTGGTGGAGCCGAGGGAGGGAGAAGCCAACAGGTTGAGGAGGAGTGATGTGCACAGAAGCTGGAGGCAGAGCCATGGGATCCTCTTGACTGGGTGGAGCTGGAGATCGAAAGATCGGAGGCATATCCACACAACAGAAAGGTGTTAGAGGACAAGTCGGGGGCTAAAGGGTACCAGCAGAGGCGGGGCTGAAAGACTGGCTGAATCAAGAAGAGGAGGCGGGAGAGAGAAACTGGGTGGGATCAGAATGACTAAACAGGCTTTATGCTGGGTGGAACCAGTGGCAACAATGAACTTGAGCTGGGCAGGACCAGCAACGATGAATAGACACTTGTGCAGGAATGGACAAGCAGAAGAGAAGGTTCATGGATGGGCAGGGTGGGAAGCACTACTTCTGTTTCCCATTTAATTAGTTGTTGCCGGCTCACACACCTAGTCAGACTCATTGTGGGGCTCGGGCTCCGGGCGATGGTAGGCTCTGTCCCCCTTTCAGGCTCTGGCTCATTCATCATGGCTCCCCGTCTGAGGTGGGCTCTGGCTCATTCTCCATGCACGGCATGGGGGTGGCTGACTGGGCAGGGTTTGGGCAGATAGGGTTGCGACAAGTATGGTTGCTTCGGAGTGGGCTTCCTCTTCTACAATTAGTGGTGAACCAGCCATACACAGCACGTACTCAATGTATTCAGATACTGAGCAGGTGTCATTCCCCACCAGCATTATTTGAAGCAGGTCATTGTTAAGCAAGATCCAAAAGTGCATCTTTAAAGTGTACTTGTGCCAACAAACCTGATGGCACAGTTCCAGGAATTTGTCCACAAAGTCCTCCAGTGCCCGTCCTCCTTGGAGTAAGGACCAGAGCTGATCCTCTGCATAATCCATACTTTTGCAGTCCAGCACTCTGTGATGTATTATTTACAAGGATGATGCAGAAATGAGGAAAATCAAATTAAAACATAGTTTTATCGAGTGACACAAAAACAGGTTATCCAAAATGAGGAATGAAACAGATTGCTCAGCACAAACAATAACAGACACTGAACTGAAGGAACTGAAGAGCTTATAAACACAAGATAATGAAAAGAATACAAACAGGTGTGATCTCATTAATGAATAACCTGTAGAGGCGGGAAACTAGAACAAAGGAAACAGGTAAATGAAGAGAAACAAACTAAAAGTCCATGAAAATGAAACTAAACACACACACACACACACACACACACACACACACAATGTGACAATATGTTACAATTATTTTAGTGTGGAAAAAATCACTAACCTTTTCTGTGTAAAGTTATATCAAATTTTACAGTAAAAAATAATATGTGTATATAATAATAATAAAGCTATACAACTCATACAATTTAATTAATTATTGTGCTTTTATAAAATTGTAAACTTCACATTTTTGCATTTAAACCCTCCAAAATTCTTTCCCATTCATTTATTCTAGGAGTCTTGTCGTGACCTCAACCTCAAAGAAAATGAGGGACGAGCCTAAATTTATTCTCGTGGTGATCAGGTTTTTATGCTTGTGAATGTTAAAACTGTAAATGGGGCTCAACCTGAACGGCACTGTTTCTATTTAAAAGTGATTAGCTTCAGTAATTGTCTTGACCTCACAAATAGTGGTAGATTTAGAGATTAAGTTTAGAGATGAAATGGCTGAGCAGGAAGTTGGTGGTTTGTGATTTCATCAGGTAATGAAAGCAGAAGTGAAAGAGCCGAACAGCCACAAATAGATTTTAGGAAATATGCAGATGCAAATCAAATGACATTTAGCTGTCTATCTGTCTTTCTATTTATACATTTTTTGTGTATTTTATTAAAAAGCTGGTTTAGAGATTGATGTTTATAGAGTAAACTCTTGTGTTTGTTCTCCAGGTGTTTCTGAGCGGATCGTCGTCTCTTGTGTATGTGTGACTCTGCTGTTGATGGGAATGTCAGTCCTGTTATTATACAAATTAAGATACATCAAGACACGAGGTGACAATCGCACACACACGCAAACACACACATGATTTAATGGTCTGCTGGCCTTGTGTGACCTGCTGCTGTTTTACTTTCTCTCTGCAATTCTGAATTCAAATTACTTTAGCAGTCGTTTCATGAATTTTGGGTTTCACACTTACAGTCTTGAGACACCCAGGTCTAAATGGATAAAAACAGCTCATATTTTGTTTCCTGAAGCTTTAGAGTATTGCTTTATCTTACAATGATTTTAACTTTTGATTCAGTTGAAATTCTCTTAATATTCTGCGTTATAATCAATTTGACTGCAATTGGATAAGAACAAAACCTGAACTAAATTAAGCTGAATAAACATCAACACTGAAATGAACTGAAACAACATTGAACTGAACTGAGCTGAATAATGACATGAATTTTCCTGCTTTGAAACAATCTGTATAGTATAAAGCACTATAGAAATAAGGTGACTTGACTTAATTTTACTCTGGTTATATTGCACAGATCTACACCCTTCCACAGATGGGACAGAGATGAGCGGTGGAGAGGTGAGGAGTGATTACATTCTTGTTTAATGACTGTGATTTACACTTAAAGCAGAACCAGATCTACATGAAATGCAGAACATGTGAATTGAGAAACAATGTCTGAGTCGACAACCTGCTTTTGCTATCTCAGTAAATGTGGCTTATGCAGGCTAAATTTCAGAAAACCCCTTGCTCACAAATATTACATGCAAAAAATATTGCATAACAATGCCACGGCGGGTCAGACTAAAAACCTATAGCTTACCTTGTATGACTGATGTCTGTTCCTAACAAGTCAGATTGGACTGGGTTTTGAACTGAAGATGCTGATAGCATCACAAACCTAATTATCTGTTAGTTCTCTTTCAAACAACAAAAGTGTCAAGTTGTTTCGGCATCCTGTCATCTTTATCAAGACGTGTTTCTTTATTAAATGTATCACAGATAGCCATTTTTGTAATAACATAAAAACGGCACTGCTAGTTGGAATCTGGATATTGTATTATTTTAAAAAATGTATTATTTAAAATTGTATTATTTAAATAAAATATATACTGTATATATATTTCCCATCTGACTGGGTGGGCAAGCTGTCATTCTGGGTGGGTCTAGGCCCACCCGTAGCTCCGCCCCTGGTGCCAATACGTTTTGTGGTCTGCGCCGACTCGTACATATGATCCGCTCTGTGCTCTCGTGTCTCTGGACCGGAGAAGACTGTGTGTGCTGCGGTGGTTCGCGTGACAATGTGAAACCAGACTTCATTTGCTCCAATGGATAGCATATTTACACTGTCAAATCATTCCCTATACCCTATATAGTGCACTATTTTGTCATTATTTTGGAGCAGACTAGTTTATAGATAACTAACATATTCATACTAAAAGCCAAAAAACTTCAATTTTGATTTAATCTAGTTTATATCTTGTGTTTTCAGGCTCCTCATGCTGCATGTGACTATGAGAATATCAGTGACGTCAGACAGCGCTCAGTCTCGGGAACTGAGGAGAACATGATATATTCCAACATTAAACTCCCCACAGACTCTTCTGATCCACCCCACACGCTATATTCAACAGTACAGTTACCCACAACCCCCTCTGACGGGCTCCTGTACGCGTCTGTCAGTTTCCAGAAGCATGAAGAGTCTCTCAGTGACGCTAAAGTCATCTTCAATAATGAGGAGATTTACTCTGAATACACCACGGTCAGTCCTCGCACGTCACTCAACTAGTTCAGTCAGATCTTTCTGTAATTCAGCTACAATTACTATGTGATTTTAGGACACTTTCTGTGAGATATTTGGACACTTAATCCACAGGAAATGTCATTTCATTAGATGCAAAATATTAAATCAAGTGTCATTTACTGTGAAGAAAGATGCACAAGAACAATGTTTAGTTTCAATTTGAAATGCTAAACCGATACATGTAGTGCTGAAGACAAACACAGTTATGATAGTGTGTGTTTGTGGTTCATTACAGTATTTTTCAGTTGCTAACAAGCATTGTTCAATACCGAAACCACATTTTCAAAACTCTTCACACAGTCTGCATTAGCAGCATGAATGTTGGCCAAACAGTTAATCTCACCTACAAAACTCACTCAGACCAACATAACACTGGCAACAATTCTCATTCAGAAAACACACATTGTATTCACAACACACTGACCTAAAAAACACTAACAACAGGAGGCATTACATAATTGATGAACTTTTCTTTTTTAAAGTTTCAATGATTTTCCACATAAATCAGTTCTTCATATAGAATACTGTAACACAATTTCACTTTATTGAAAGCATTTGTAACACGAATGAATCAGAAATTAATCAAAATTTATTTTTTTTATATGAATATAATACTTGAAAATTATAACCAAAAGGTGAAAAAAGAGGGAAAAACTCCAGGGCTGCAATGATAATAAAAAAAGAATAAAATTACTGTAACAACATGTGTAGTTGTTCATTACAGTAAATTACAGTGATGTTCTAGTCTGCTCTCTCTCCTGCATTGGAGCGGGTGGAATTTCAGCTAAAATTGCAATTAGCTTGTAATGATTTTTTTTTTTTTTTGGCTATAAAATTGAGAATATTTTAAAATAATTACTGCATAAATGCTTGGAATTTGCCATCATTCTGTTTTGAATGTGTTTTTACAGTTTTTTACGATTGCTTAAGCACAATTTTGAAAACAGGGCCCAGTTTGTCAAAACACTACACACAATTAACACAACCCTACACCAAAGTAGCACAACACTTCAGATCATTTGCAAAATGGAACACTTTTGTCAAAACTATACACAACTTTATAAAAACAATATTTTGTTACCATACGAAACACACACATTTCATATGACTTTAATCTTTTTAAACCAGTTACACACTGCTGTTGCTAACCTAAAACACTTTTAGCAAGTCTAATTCTCAGTGATTAGAGTACTGTAAATGAAGTACACGGAGAAAGTGCAACTATATAATATAACACTACACAAGACCAATGCTCCAGACTGAGGAAAATATCATTGATTTCTCTCCATACCCAAATCATTCAACATGGAGAATCACAACAAAACATGTCCCAGTTGTCATGCTACTACAGTAGTGTGCATAACAATGTTTGCTCAGCAAACAACAGACAAATGTAAAATACTGTATCCAGTACAGGTTACAATTACAGTAAATAACAACAACAAACATAAAAAATAATCTGAAAAAACTGACAATATTGTACAGAAAATACTATAGTAAACATACTATACATTATCTCCTCGCCTAGCTGGATCTGGCCATAGTGCTTCATCCACATCACAGGCAATGCCCTCCCTTGCAAGTGAGGGAAGAATCTTCTTGAAAGGTGAATCCATCCTTGCACACACCCTGCATCAATTAGCACCTTCTCCATGGCTTGATGAGGCACATCCTGACATAGGGCTGGAGATTGTAAACCTTCCATGCCAAAAAAACAAACAAACAAAAAAACTCAATGGGTTTAAGGAAGGGACTGTATGGGATGTATTGGAGTGAAAATTGTGGATGCTAATGAAACCAGTTTTGGACCAGAGCAGATATTCTGATTTCCCCATATGACAATGTATCTCATCTGCTCTGCATCCATTTGGTCTTCTGCTGTGATGATTTTGTGCAGTCTGTCTGAAATGTGAATATGTGGGCCGTGTTGTAAGAACCTAAGTTGGCATGCAGGTGGAGGACAGCAACATATATTGTGATGTCAACACCACAGTGTCCCGGGACATTCAAAATGATGTTTCTCCCTCTCCCTCTTTCTGCAACATTGCCTTTCATTTTGTTGAAGACTCATAAACTCACATTTTGCCTTTTTATAGTACTATAGCACCTGATTGTTGAGTTTACAGTTAAGCACCTGAGTGTCTGCACACCTGACGGCTGTGTTTGATCAATTGGTTTATAGGGGTGGTATTTTGGAAAGCAGTGTCTTGAAATGGCAAAGAAGTGACATTATGTTTGATTTCTGTGTCTAATGTAGAGAAGTGTATTTAGTGTTGTGCAAAACAATGTGTGTAGTGTTTTGCAAAAAGTGTGAGGCTGAGAATGTGCTTATAGTTGTGCAGATCTGGGCTGAGGTTTTGCTCCTTGAGTGTAGAGTTTCAGTAATTGTGTGTTATTTTTAATTTTAGTGTGTAAGCAATCGTAAAAAACTGTAATCATTTTGAATGCAGTGTGTTAGCATTAGAAAAATGTGCTGAAAATACATAGTATTTTGCATGTTGTGGAGTACGAATGGGAAAAGAGTTCCTGAATTTTGAAAAGTGTGGTCACTGAATGCATTTTATCTGAAAGCAATGAAAAATGGTTCACAGTTTGGTCTGCATTGACTTTTGTTTCACTGAAGAGTTTTGAAAATGTGGTTTCAGTATTGAACAATGCTTGTTAGCAACTGAAAAAAAAAAACCAAATGTGATGAATGTAATGTGATGAACCAAAAAGTTCTGAGACCTTCATCTGTAGTAGCATTTCTTTGCACAAGACACTTGTTCTGAAATCTGCTCATTTGACAGATTTTATTGTCATTTTAGTTTAAAATAGTAATTTTGTCACACCCACTCAAAACCACAAAAAGTGTAGATAAACAAGCTAAGACGAAGAGCAGAGTGGTTATATCTGCTAAAAGTCTACAAGGAAACAGCTGAACAGACACACCCCAGCAGGGTTTTTAGGTGTTGATCACACAGGACACATATTCAAATGTGACGTGACATGGTCTCCCATACTCAGAATTTGTGCTCTGCATTTCGCCCATCCAAGTGCACACACACAGCAGTGAGTATTGAACACACACTGTGAACACACCACCTACAGATGTATTTTCATTATGAATTTTTCTTACTGCAACTGTTAATTTATATTTTCTAATTGCACTGCGTATATTTAGATGCCTCATGTGGAGCAGAAGGACCATACGGAATAAAGCAGTGTATGCCATGTCAGTTATGAGACTGAGATGTTAATGCATGCTGAATGAATCATGCTCCTTGTTCATATCAAGTCTGTATTGTACAGTTCATCACCTGTGTGTGTGTGTGTGTGTGTGTGTGTGTGTGTGTTATATACAGCTCTCTGTTTATCACTGATCAGGTGTTTTATATTCAAAGTGATCATCTTACAGTAACACTAACCTGCAGAATCACCTTTAACTAATCAGTGTTTGACTACTAATTATTTTGTTTATATACTCGGTTGTGTTTGAGTTTGCTGCCCTCTGCTGTTTAAACATTAAACATGCAGTTTTGAACAATCTTCAGTTTTGACAATTATTTATTAGGTAATGGTCATTGAACAGTGTCATCACGAAATATCAAAAAATCTACGAAGACTGATTTCAAGCCTCATTCAGAAAACGAGCGATGGTTTCTCTAGATAAGACTCTTATTCCTCGTCTGGGATCGTGTAACGCTTTGAAGCTGCACTGAAACTGTAATTTTGACCTTTAACCATTTGGGCTCCATTGAAGTCCACTATAAGGAGAAAAATCCTGGAATGTTTTCATCAAAAACCTTAATTTCTTTTTGACTGAAGAAAGAAAGACATGAACATCTTGGATGACATGGGGGTGAGTAAATTATCAGGAAATTTTAATTTGAAAGTGAACTAATCCTTTAAGTGGAGCACAACTTTTACTAACAAAAGTTTTCTGGCGTCTTCGCATCTTTTGTTCTGTAAGTCAACATTCATCACGTGTCAAGCATTACTATAAGCTGCGTCAGAGAAAGTACTTGTGTCATGCATTAAACCAGATGATTATTTGTGCTTCAATCACATCAGAGTCACCTAAACCAACCACAACAGCTGCAGATCACAGCAGGAAACCAACGACAGCAGATACTGCATCTAACAGACCCGTCACATCTGTATTTCCTTCATCATCATCATCTTCAGCGATATTGATGCTCTCATCGTCTAATAATGCAGCGTCATCAAAACCAGAACAAGGTATGAAGAGTTCAGTTGTTTAAAGTTTTTGACTTTTTTCTCAAGTTTCATCAGAAATAGGACATTTAGAGTCATGATCACATGGTTTTGTTGTCTGTATTTCAAGGTTTTGCCATGATGGTCATGTTGATGGTCGTAGGGATCCTGACAGGGTTTGGATTCTCACTGTTCATGTACTTCAGATGGAGACAAAAGAAAGAAGGTGACCGTCTTTCTCATGAATCATTTTATTACCTCTCATTTTCATAATCAAACTGAACTTCAGTGTCACAAAGCTGTCAAAATAAAGACCTTTAATACATTTTGACACAAAACAATAAATCTGGTATCACAAAACAGGGAATCAGCCCAGAGATGTTGTTCAAGGCCCGACTGAGCATCTGCCCAACAGAGATAATGAACCAAACAGAGACGTGAGTTCATCATGTGTTTGAGTTTGATCTTTTATTAGTGGATTATAATCATCTTCTCCACTCTTGATCTATTTGTTTTTACTCTTCTCTCTTCTCTTCTGTCAGGTCTCTGATTATGAAGACATCAGTGACACTCTTGATCATCCTGTCTACAGTTCAGTTCTTCCTGTATTTGATGAACACGACGCCTCTGTTTATGCTTTAGCACAATTACCCAGCAGCCCCTCTGACAATCTCACCTACTCATCCATCATATTTTCAGCTACACATCACTCAGACAGGACTTTTGACGGGCAGGAAACATGTGACTATGCCACCATTAGACCATAAAAGACTGTGGACATTCATGGACATCAAGTTGATTTAAAGTCAAACCTAAATTAACTACCCACTAAGCAAAGTTATGTCCAGAAGACGTCTTTTCAATGTCTTGGAACATGTTGAAAAGACATCCACTGAGAAACCAGAATGAAAGTTTTTTTGACATCTTCTGCACTTCCGATATAGACGTTCATGGAACCTCCGTACAAGGTATAAAAATAAAAAATAAAATAAAAATCTCAGCCACGGATCCATCCATAGGCAGTCAAACACACATCCACACCTTTAGACAACTTAATATGTGTAATTCACACATCTTAGGATTGTGAGGGAAACCAGATCTGAAGGAAAGACTTTCTGGCTCAGCTGGAACTCAAACCAGAGACCTTCTTGTTGTGAGGAGATGTTGTTTACCACTGAGAGTTTAATCAAACAGACTTACTCAGGAAACCCACAGTGAGACACATGACACTGAACAGAGAGAGACAGAAGATCAACATCCATTGAGAGCAGAAGACAATAAAGACTGAGAGCTGATCCTTCACTAATTCACCTCCAACACTGACTGATTTATGATCAGCAAATTATTGTGACTTGACTATTTTACTTTCATAAGCAATAATCAAGCAATTCAAAACAAAGCCTCAAATCAATGGCAGAGACTGCATAAATGTACATTTTAAACATAAATGTATTACAATCAAAGGACAGTGTCAGTACCACTTCTCCAGGTTTTACTGTAAATTTCACTTTCTATTATTTCTATTATCTCTCTGGTTAAATTTGATAAAATGTATCTTTGTATGGCAGTAAGTATTCTGCAGACAAAAACAATTGTCATAAATAATAACAGTATTACTGGATGTGAAATGTCAGTGTCTGATATTAGGTTATGGGTGAGATCATCATCAGAAAAAAAAAAAAAAACAAAAGTGTACGATTTAAGAAAATCACTCTTTAACCAGTATTTTTAGTAGGTAAAAGAGGTTGTTTTTTTTTGTTTGTTTTTTTTTTTGTAGTGTGTTTGCAGGGTTGCGTTGTGTTAAATATCAACCAGCAAGTGCTTGTGGTTTTCTTTTGCTCTTCTGTAGGTCAAACCAAGATTCACTTCAGCCACCTACGAGTGTGATGAGAACAGGAATAACGATAATGAGCGTTTGACCCTGTATATCTCATCCACATAGAACAAAAGTTGCGTCCCATATGCCGCACTATACACTATGCACTTATACTGTACACTGTGTACTTATGCACTATGTACTCATCAGTGTAGTGCGTAAATTGTATAAGGTTATTTTGTCATTAAACATCAGAGTCTGACAGCCCCTCCGCTACATAATTAAAGCTGCGACAGTTGAGTGCATGAACACAGTGTGAACACAGTACTTGCACTATTTATACTTAAAAACGTGATAGAATAGTGCATGCGATTTGGGACACACCTATAGAACCTTCAGTTCTTATTTGGATTGTAAATATTGAAATATTTTACATGCGAAAGCCAATGAGGTTTAAGCGCAATTTCGACTCCTCCCCTTTTCCTTATATGGCGCTGAGCACTGCACACTTGTTTGAATGAAAACAAAGTTCACTAGTGAATCGACATGTGAACAGGCAGATCAGAGAGAGGAAGATTTTCTGTAAGTAATCAATTACTTTTGGATCTGTTCCTCACACAAACATGTCTTCAGGAGACTCGTCAATTATGGATGATTTTATGGTACATTATTGATCTTAACAGCAGTGATGTAGCTAACGGTCGCTCTGAGGCTTGTGAATCACTAAATATATTCACAAACTCAACATCTGACTAAGATAAATGATAAAGTATCCTGTATATATTATTATATTGAGCACTGACCTCTAAAATGTGCTGAGATATCAAATTGAAAAACAACAAATCAAACTAGATTTAACATTTTCAGAAGGAAATGTGAATATGACATGCTCATGCAAAACTCCCCCTCAATGCAATGGAGTGGTTGCCAGTTCTTGTCTGGTAAAATTGGGTAAATATAATCAGTTTATCCCAAATGTAGCTTTATTAAGGAAACTTTGGAATATATAACAAAGGATGAACACTATTATTTATGACATTTCTTTAGGGAAGATATAATTTAAGGACAGACAATAAGGGCATTTATCTTTTTATAGTCTGTGAAAAAATGCTGTGAGAGCTTCAAGAGAATCTCTCTAGTATAGTGTTTGTGATGTTTTATTCACAGTTGCATTTATTATTACAGTTTTGAAGCATCTACAGTAAACACACAAATTGTTGTCTTAAACTGCTGGCTCCATCTAGAGGCTGATTGTGTTAATGTTGCATTTCATGACTAAACATTATATTTCTTGACTTCATTAAAATTACTTTTATGTACAGCATTTGCATTGTATTGTAGTTGACAGAACATAAATTAACTTTCTTGTGTTCTGTTATGATGAATTGTAAATGATTTACAGATTTACAGCTCCTGTATGTTCAAAAAGAAAGTCAATCTGGAGGAATAAAACTTTGACCTAATATTTGATAATTAGAGCTATTGTTCATGCAGATGTTTTTATGACCAAATCAGAGATGAAGGGAAGCAGATAAACTTAAGTTCAACAGTCATCACAGATGCTGATGTTTCTCTGACATCTTCTGTCAGTGGTGCTGAATCCACATCAAACTATGATATTATTAATGTTTTTTGTTTGTTTTTTTGCATAAAGTATTCAAGCAATCAGATCTGGTCCACCTAAAAACTTGTTGATGTTTCTTACAACTTATAAAAATGTCAAAACCCCAAAGTATCAAATGCATTTATTTGTATTGCCAAGAGTGTTTTGTACAGACTCTTGTTCACCTCTAGTAGAAGATTTAAATAACACCAATAATCTTCAGTGTCATTAGTCCTTATACAGAGAAGATGAACCCTGTATGATCTCTCAGTATCAGACACTGTATCCTCCACTAGGTGGCGCTCTTTCAGTGTGATTAATGTAATATTCAGTCAGTGCTGATGGTGGGAGGGGCCAGTAAAGCTGCTCATTACTGATAAAGAGCTGAAGAAAGAGGAAGTAACTAAAGCAGACAGATGTAGAGACAGAGAGATTCACACAGAGAACATTCAGCATAAAGAAGACTGAACTCAACTCACAATGAAGATCCTCCTCATCTTCTTCACTTTCTACCTGATCTCAGGTCAGAGCTTTTCTCTTTCATCACTGCAGTAATGATGCTGTTTTCTGTTCATGAGGTTTCTGATCACAGTATCAATCTGATTGACAGGTGCAGTGAGATGCTTTAGTGTCACTGGATATTCTGGAGGAAGTCTTCTTGTTGATTCACGGAAGACTTGGCATAACAACAAAGCTAAATACATGAGAAAGCTACAGAGTACAACAATAATAATAAATTATAGAAAAAATAATCAGTGGATTAATGAAGGAAGATTTACTTTATTTTGCAATGAATATAGAGACCTCATGATTTACATTAGAGAACTGAACACACAAGATGCTGGAACTTACCGAATTGGGGTTGAAGGCCAATGGTCCATTGATATGAGTTTGAAAGTGGAAGAAGGTCAGTCAATTTAGGATCAGAGTTTTTGTGTAATGAAGTTAATGAACATCTCAAAGCTTTTATGTAAGTAAAATATATTTCTTCATTATGTGAATGACAGATTCATGTTGTAAAGTGTCAAAGAGAGTGATGGTGAATATTGGAGAAACTGCCACCTTCAGCTGTGGATATTCACAGAATCATATTAATGATCCCAAGATCATATTCAAAGAAGGAAAAGACTCAGTTGAGATGATTTACAGCCCATGGGATAAGAAAGAAAAATTCAGTGTTTCTGATGACAGACACAAAAATCTCTTCAGTGTGACAATTACTGCTGTGACACCAGATGATGGAGGAGTTTATTTATGTGGAGTTTGGATCAGAGGACAATCATACAGTTACTTTACTTACTTTAGTTACTCCATTATCAATACTGTTCATCTACATATTATTAATAAGTACAACAAATTATCAGTCCTATCTGGTACAAACGTTTCTACATTCTGTGTTTGCTGCAAAATTGATTAGATGTGATATTTGTGATTGACAGCTAAAGTGGGCGTGTCTAGAGCGAGCGGATACTCAGGAGGTCGTATGATGATCAAGTGTGAACATCCTCAATACAAAACCAATCCAAAATACATCTGTAAAGAATCAGATGGATGTTCAGAGAGGAAGAATCCAGGAGTTCATGATGAATGGATGGAGAATGGAGATGTTTCTTTATAGTCTTGATGGTGTTTTTTAGAGAGCTGAAAGCTGCAGATGCAGGAACATACAGGTGTGGAGTGAATGTGTCTCACTATACTGAGAGCTTCACTGAACTTCAGATGCACATCACAGACGGTGAGGAACATGAAATACTGTATCTTGTGTGTTTGAAATATCTGATCTGATTTTAATGTAATTTCTCTTGGTTTACAGATGTAATGTTTGTGACTGAATCTGCTCATCTTGGTGAAGAAGTCAACATCAGCTGTCAGATCCCAGAGGAACATGAAGTTCATTTCTGCAAAGAGGATGATAATCACATCTGTCAAAACATCAGCACATCTACAGTGACAGAAATGAATGGTTCTTCTGAGAGAAATGAAGAGAGAGTTTTTACAGTGAGCATCAGTAATGTGAGCGTGAGAGATGCTGGAGTTTACTGGTGTGGAGCAGAAACCAGAGACACACATTTGACTTTCATCTCCCTGAACACCAAAATTCAGCTCAACCTCATCAGTGAGTCAATTCAGATGATTTCATTGTAGTAAATTATCATGGTGATCCATGATGCTACCATCTGGTAAATGGCATAAAGTTGAACAGAGTCAGGTTTAGATAAACTAAACTCAAAGACGTAGAAAAACAATAACTATATACCACTTACCTACATTCAATCAATCACGGTTGCTAGATAATGTGTGCTTTGTCAAATATTGTGTTTTTCTTGGATTTTTGCATAAAACATGAATGTAGTGAAGTCTGAAGAACACGACAGAATAGTGAAGTGATGAACTTGAACTGGTTTAATATGGCAAGTATGTAAATGCACATCAGAGGGACGAGCCAACCATTAACATGACGTTTAAACAAAGCTTGCTTGAATTTGAACTTCCAGTTACAATGAAGGAGGCAACAGCGTCAGGTCAGTTGGGCCTCCTGAGGTTGAATCCAAGGGAGTTAACAAGTTCTGGGGAAATAGTGGATAGTGTGAACACTTGGAATGGGGTCGAGCGAGCAAGAAATCATGGAGATGCATGAGCATAAGAGGCACGTGTGGCTTATGGAGTAATGTCCTTGCTTGAATAAGTTTGTGCCGAATCTTAATCAAATGGGAGTGTAACATGAATTGTGCTGATATTTGGTGTGGTTTACCTGTAACAGACAAAGAGCAGCACTATAATAACACTAAATACAGTAAATAACTGCATTAATATACAAACTATTGACTCCTCCCCTCACATATGAACATAATAATGCGTGAACACATAATATAATCAAATATTGACCAGCATTATATCGCTCACATTAACTCACGATTACATCTACTATTATTATTTATCAACATGAATTATAACATTATAAACTTATCTCTGCACTGAAGATGACATGCAAGTTATGAGATATAGCACGGATAGATTATAACGATGAATTAGCATTGTGTCGTAACATTACAATGCCAATAACTGTGTCATAACACAAGTATAGATCAGCAAATAAAATAATATTCAACAACACAAGAATTAAATGCTTTTGTACTGTAATGTCAATGTGCCACTGGTGTCCTTAATAACAAGGGTTTCTGAATTCGACATATACCTCCTTTAAGATGTATTTTTGGTGAACCGATCTGAAATGTTCAGTATTAACATTTTCACATGGTATTCCATGTGTTTCAGATTCGTCTGCAGTGACCACTTTAGTTGGGATTTCACTGAGACCCTCACTATCACCTCAGTCTGCACAGTCATTTCAGAATTTATGTGATTTTTTATGCCACTCTTTATCAGTGGTTTTCACTGTTCCTGTTCCTGGGGACCCACTCTTCATATTTTATTTGTCTCCCTAATTTAATACCTGATTTATATCATCAGCTTGTTAGGAAAGAGCACCATGAGCTGAAATTACTGTGTCAGATAAGAGAAACATACAAAATGTGCAGAGCAGTGGGTCCCCAGACCAATCATCACAATTCTGTGTCACTTAGTTTGCTACATTGAGCACTAAGGCTTGCAGTTTTTACAGAGCCATAGAGACTCAACAGCAAATGTGATGTGGTCCGATGTGTTTTTACAGCATGTTTCTACTTGCATTTATCATCTTAATACCAAATGGGTAAGGCCCAGCTAACAGGGAATGTTCTCATAACTTTGGCTAATGTTTTGCCACCATTATGGTGATCAGTGTTTCATGTAGTTGGGCTCTTGACTCTTGGTTGTAATATTAGTTTTTCTCTGGCTGTTTTAACAGTGTATTCAGACACTTTTACTGCATCAGAGTTAGTGAAAGAGACAGAGCAGCAGCAGGTGATGTTGAATGTTAGTTAATGTCATTGAGGAATGTTTTGAATTACTGATCACATTTGAAGTCTAATCACAGAAATGTGTTTTATTAATTCATTTGAATATTGTGCTACTTTGAATATACATGTGATACTACTGTGGCATTAAAAATTATGAAAAGTTAACAGACAACAACAATCAGCATATGAAATGCAACAATGGTGTAATGCTCAAATGTTCGCTGAAAACATTATTGCAATTGCTGAAAAATAAGTTAATAAAAGTCAGGGCCAAGAGCCTAACTAAAGCAAACATGGACCACCATCATAGTGACTTCAAACGAAACGTGTTTTCAACTAAACATCAACATTTAAACCTCTGTTTTTCTCAATAACTTTTGTACAACTTTTGTATCTTTTATCTTCAGTTGATTTCATCTAAGGCTGTGGCCGGAAGTCACTTGTAGTTTCTGTTCTTGTTGTTTCTCTTTCCTTCAGTGATTCTGCTCATTAACAACATGTGTTCAGATGTTTGAAAGAATGTTTCAGGAACATCATACTAACCTTTAAATAATGTTCTTTTAACATTAAGGAAACTGGATATCTTTATGTTCTTGGAATGTTACAAATCAGCATTCTTATTAGTTGGTAGTAAAAATTCGATTGAAAGAACGTTTCAGGAATATTAAGAAAACGGGACTTTAATGTTTAATGGAGATTTTAATGTTTCCATAACGAAAAATTAACGTTTGGAAAACGTTCTTAGAACAAAAAATTGTTAGCTGGGGGGTGAAACAGATGTTCAAAAACAACTGTTTGGCAATGGAATATACATATTTGTATTAAATGTCCATTCTTGTGTGTTTGTGTGTTTGCAGTGGCTCCAGTAGTGAGACGTGAAGGAGAATCTGCTGAGATCATCTGCCCTTATGATTCAATCTATAAATCAAAGTCAAAGTCTCTCTGTAAGGGGAAGTGCTCCACTAGAGATAGAAATACTCTCAATGAAGAGAAAGAGACCAAGACTGACAGATTGACTCTGAATGATGACGGCACTGCAAGTGTCTTCACTGGGACCATCACTGGACTGACAGCAGAGGATGCTGGGAAATACTGGTGTGCAGTGACATTAGAGAGAGACGTGAATTATCTTTACACTCATCTGATCGTCATCATGAGCGAGGGTGAGGAAGGTTTATCATCTGAATATGTCAAACTATGGCTGTGAATTGATGTTCTTCTATTTCTCCTCATTTCCAGAGCTGAACTTGACTAAGTATGAAGGAGACAACATGTCAATCCAGTGCAAACATCATGATGAACATCAGAAACTCTTCTGCAAAGCACATGAACCCTCCATGTGTGTGAAGGATGGAGTTTCATTGGAGACGATCAGAGATGATCGATTCTCTTTCAGTGATGAAGCTTCTACTGGAGTCTTTACTGTGAACATCACTGATCTGAGAGAAGAGGATTCTGGGATATACTGGTGTGGAGCTCACATCATCATTAATGTCAATCTAGAAGTCAAGAAGAGTAAGTATTGCCTTTGTCAACGTATAATGTTATGCTACTGATTATAATTTACTTTTTATACTAACATCACAACGTACAAGTCTTGGTAAAAGCAATGTTCTGGATTCAATACAAGTTAATTATAATTAATTATAAGAGCCAGGGAGGTGCCAGAGATGGAGATGGAACCGTTGGAAGAGGAGACCAGGTGCAGACAGAGAGCTAATAGGGCTGAATGACACCGATGGCTTTGGAGACGAAGGCTGGAAGGAAGGCAGAGCCCGGTGGAGCTGAAGGGATGGAGGAATGAAGCATAGCTGGAAGTCCAAAAGTCTGTGGTGCAGTCAGGGTGACATCTGACCAAGGTGGAGCCAAAGGGACGAGGAAGACCAGTGGAGCTGTGAGGGGCAATGGTCTCTAAGCCAATAGGTTGAGGAGGAGTGATGTGCACAGAAGCTGGAGGCAGAGCCATTGGCTCCTCTTGACTGGATGGAGCTGGAGATCGAAAGATCGGAGGCATATCCACACAACAGAAAGGTGTTAGAGGACAAGTCGGGGGATAAAGGGTACCAGCAGAGGTGGGGCTGAAAGACGAATCAAGAAGAGGAGGCGGGAGAGAGAAACTGGGTGGGAACAGGCTTTATGCTGGGTGAGACCAGTGGCAACAATGAACTTGAGCTGGGCAGGACCAGCAACGATGAATAGACACTTGTGCAGGAAGGGACAAGCAGAAGAGAAGGTTCATGGATGGGCAGGGTGGGAATCACTACTTCTGTTTCCCATTTAATTAGTTGTTGCCGGCTCACACACCTAGTCAGACTCATTGTGGGGCTCGGGCTCCGGGGTGATGGTAGGCTCTGTCCCCTTTCAGGCTCTGGCTCGTTTATCATGGCTCCCCGTCTGAGGTGGGCTCTGGCTCATTCTCCATGCACGGCATGGGGGTGGCTGACTGGGCAGGGTTTGGGCAGATAGTGTTGCGACAAGTATGGTTGCTTCGGAGTGGGCTTCCTCTTCTACAATTAGTGGAGAACCAGCCATACACAATGTGTACTCAGTGTATTCAGATACTGACCAGTGTCACAGACACGTCAGGTTCCACCTCCCTCCAATACCCACGCACTCAATCATCAGAGTACTAATCACCGCCACCTGCACGTCATCAGCACTGCAATCACCACCTCCTCAAAAACCCCACACTCACACACAGTCACTGTCCGGTCTCGTTCGTACTACAGCTACATGTGTACTTACCTCAAGGACTCCAACTTGCTACTTACCTGTCTCCACCGTCTCCAGTGTCTCCTGTACTCCTCGTGTGCTTCTCCAACTGAGTGTGAGTGTTCCCAGTCTTCAGTCTCCAGCGTGTTCATCCTGATTCCTCCTACAATCTACAAAAGGACCGTATCACTATTCTACCATCTCTTCAACTTCAGTAATTGCCATATACTCACCCTTTTCTCTGCTGATATCAATAAATATACTTTACTTGCTTTTACATCTGCCTCCGCGCCGTCTCTGTTGTAACAACCAGTTGTCATTCTGAGAGAGTGCTCAGCACAAACAATAACAGACCCTTAACTGAAGGAACTGAAGAGCTTATAAACACAAGATAATGAACAGAATACAAACAGGTGTGATCTCATTAATGAATAACCAATAGTGGCGGGGATCTAAAAGTCTATTAAAATTAAACTAAACACACACAAAACATGACAAATATGTTACAATTATTTTTGTGTGAAAAAATCACTTACTAACCTTTTCTGTGTAAAGTTATACAAAATTTTACAGTAAATAATCTGTGTATATAATAATAATAAAGTTATACAGAATTAATGTGCTTTTATAAAATTGTAGGCTTCACATTTTTGCATTTAAACTCTCCAAAATTCTTTCCCATTCATTTATTCTAGGAGTCTTGTCGTGACCTCAACCTCAAAGAAAATGAGGGACGAGCCTAAATTTATTCTCGTGGTGATCAGGTTTTTATGCTTGTGAATGTTAAAACTGTAAATGGGGCTCAACCTGAACGGCACTGTTTCTATTTAAAAGTGATTAGCTTCAGTAATTGTCTTGACCTCACAAATAGTGGTAGATTTAGAGATTAAGTTTAGAGATGAAATGGTTGAGCAGGAAGTTGGTGGTTTGTGATTTCCTCAGGTAATGAAAGCAGAAGTGAAAGAGCCGAACAGCCACAAATAGATTTTAGGAAATATGCAGATGCAAATCAAATGACATTTAGCTGTCTATCTGTCTGTCTATTTATACATTTTTTGTGTATTTTATTAAAAAACTGGTTTAGAGATTGATGTTTATAGAGTAAACTCTTGTGTTTGTTCTCCAGGTGTTTCTGAGCGGATCGTCGTCTCTTGTGTATGTGTGACTCTGCTGTTGATGGGAATGTCAGTCCTGTTATTATACAAATTAAGATACATCAAGACACGAGGTGACAATCGCACACACACGCAAACACACACATGATTTAATGGTCTGCTGGCCTTGTGTGACCTGCTGCTGTTTTACTTTCTCTCTGCGATTCTGAATTCAAATTACTTTAGCAGTCGTTTCATGAATTTTGGGTTTCACACTTACAGTCTTGAGACACCCAGGTCTAAATGGATAAAAACAGCTCATATTTTGTTTCCTGAAGCTTTAGAGTATTGCTTTATCTTACAATGATTTTAACTTTTGATTCATTTGAAATTCTCTTAATATTCTGCGTTATAATACATTTGACTGCAATTGGATAAGAACAAAACCTGAACTAAATTAAGCTGAATAAACATCAACACTGTCACTGAAATGATTTGAAACAACATTGAACTGAACTGAGCTGAATAATGACATTAATTTTCCTGCTTTGAAACAATCTGTATAGTATAAAGCGCTATAGAAATAAGGTGACTTGACTTAATTTTACTCTGGTTATATTGCACAGATCTACACCCTTCCACAGATGGGACAGAGATGAGCGGTGGAGAGGTGAGGAGTGATTACATTCTTGTTTAATGACTGTGATTTACACTTAAAGCAGAACCGAATCTACATGAAATGCAGAACATGTGATTTGAGAAACAACGTCTGAGTTGACAACCTGCTTTTGCTATCTCAGTAAATGTGGCTTATGTACGTAGGCTTCATTTCAGAAAACCCCTTGCGCACAAATATCACAACCAAATAATATTGCATAACAATGCCACGGCGGGTCAGACTAAAAACCTATAGCTTACCTTGTATGACTGATGTCTGTTCTAAACAAGTCAGATTGGACTGGGTTTTGAATTGAAGATGCTGATAGCATCATTATCTGTTAGTTCTCTTTCAAACAACAAAAGTGTCAAGTTGTTTTGGTGTCCTGTCATCTTTGTCAAGACGTATTCCTTTATTAAATGCATCATAGATAGTGGTTTAGCCATTTTTGTAATAACATAAAAACGGCACTTCTAGTTGGAATCCGGATATTAGCGCGAAGAAGAACACAATATTACTACTGACATGACGTAACTGAAGAGACGAATTAGCATAATCTTATTAATCTTAGAAAAGAATTCTAATGCATGACAAAACAAATCACATTTAACATAATTATTGAAGAATTGTTAAACGTTAGAAAATTGTGACTGGGTGGGCAAGCTGTCAATCTGGGTGGGTTAGGCCCCCCCCGTAGCTGCGCTTCTGGTGCCAATTACATTTTGTGGTCTGCGCCAACTGAATCTCTTCGATATGATCCGCTTTGTGCTCTTGTGTCTCTGGACCGGAGCAGACTCTGTGCGCTGTGGCGGTTCGCGTGACCATGTGAAACCAGACTTCATTTGCCCCCATATTTACACTGTCAAATCATTCCCTATCCCCTATATAGTGCACTATTTTGTCATTATTTTGGAGCAGATTAGCTTATAGATAACTAACATATTCATACTAAAAGCCAAAAAACTTCAATTTTGATTTAATCTAGTTTATATCTTGTGTTTTCAGGCCCCTCATGCTGCATGTGACTATGAGAATATCAGAGAAGTCAAACAGCGCTCAGTCTCGGGAACTGATGAGAACATGATATATTCCAACATTAAACTTCCCACAGACTCTTCTGATCCACCCCACACGCTATATTCAACAGTACAGTTACCCACAATCCCCTCTGACGGGCTCCTGTACGCGTCTGTCAGTTTCCAGAAGCATGAAGAGTCTCTCAGTGACGCTAAAGTCATCTTCAATAATGAGGAGATTTACTCTGAATACACCACGGTCAGTCCTCGCACGTCACTCAACTAGTTCAGTCAGATGGATCTTTCTGTAATTCAGCTACGATTAGTGTGATATTTTAGGACACTTTCTGTGAGATATTTGGACACTTAATCCACACTTGAGGAAATGTCATTTCATTAGATGCAAAATATTAAATCAAGTGTCATTTACTGTGAAGAAAAATGCACAAGAACACTGTCTAGTTTCAATTTGAAATGCTAAACCGATACATGTAGTGCTGGAGACAAAGACAGTTATGATTGTGTGAGTTTGTGGTTAATTAATGTGATGAACCAAAAAGTTCTGAGACTTTCATCTGTAGTAGCATTTCTTTGCACATGAGTTTTTACTGTCATTTTAGTTTAAAATTGTAATTTTGTCACACCCACTCAAAACCACAAATAAGGGTAGATAGACAAACTGTTACTTGAACCCACAACCTTTGGGTTGCAAGTCTGACTCTCTAACCATTAGGCCACAAATGCCCAAGTGTTAAGAAATGCAGCATGCAGGAGGAAAAAGGAACTACTTACAGGTGTGTTTTCATTATGAATTTTATTTAATGCAACTGTTTATTTATCATTTCTAACTGCACTGCATATGTTCAGAGATGGTTCAGAGATATTAATGTATGCTGAATGAATCATGCTCCTTGTTTACATCATGTCTGTATTGTACAGTTAATCTCCTGTGTGTGTGTTTTTTCTATACAGGTCTCTGTTTAACTTTGATCAGGTGTTTTATATTCAAAGTGATTTTACAGGGGCACTAACCTCAGTGTTTGACTATTAATTATTTCATTTATATACTCTGGGTGTCTTATATATTTTGTTTGAATTTGCTGTCCTCTGCTGTTTAAACATTAAACATGCAGTTTTGAACAATCTTCCGGTTTGACACAGTTATTTATTAGGTAACGGTCAGTGATCAGTGTCATCACGAATTATGAAAACATCTACAAAGACTGATTTCAAGCCACATTTGGATGAGATCATCAGTGTTTTTTTGCTCTTCAGACTATGACTGTAAATGTGTGCTCATTTGTGTGGCAGAAGCTTCAAACCTGCACCCCAGACAGCAACATAGTGTGGCCCAGATCCGGCCCAGATCTGGCACATGTGGATTACACACGTAACAGAGGTGGGCCGAATCTGGGCCACACTATGTTGCTGTCAGAGAAGACAAAAGAGCAGAAAGATGGTCATGGTCACTATCTTTGGTTTAACTTCCTGTGTGTCAGTGTCATCAGGACTGTATTTCATCACAGTGAGTCAGAAGAGTTTAGCAAGGAGGAAAAGGAAGAGGTGGAGCTGTTTGATTTATAAAAAACTCTTCAGAGCACAAGATAAAAACACACAATCAGACGCGACAGAAGAATTGACAGTGATTCTGACTGCTGAACACAATACAAGAGGATTCACAGCGGCAAGTTCACAGTTTTATCATTTGGGATTATGAAGACCTTCCTCTTCTTCACTATCTGCCTGATTAAAGGTCAGACTTTTTTTTAATTACTGTATCACAGCCTGTAACTTTTTACTCAACTGATATTAAATCATAAGCATTGTGATATTATGTGTTATGCCTGTCTTTATTTGGGAATATGTAATTTTTTGTTAGTATGAGATCTTACGGCACTTAAAAGAGGAAGTGGATTTTGATTGACAGGTCACATGGGTGATGCTGCTGACGGCATGCCTGGCATCGCAGGAGGAAGTGTCATCATCAACTGTTTATATGGACATCAAAATCAGAAAACTAGAGAAAGTGCAAAAAGCTTTTGCAAAGTGTCTGGCAGTGAATGTACAACCATGACAGAAGTAAAGAATGATTTATGGATCCCAGAAGAGAGATTCTCTATGACTGATAATACATCTCTGGGCTTAATTAGTGTGTTCATTAGAAACCTGACCGTAAACGATAGTGGAACGTACAGATGTAAAGCCGGCAGTGCATCGATTCAGATGGTCAATTTTAATGTGGAACAAGGTAAGAATGAATATTTATTTAAAATATTACTCATCTCCTCTGTCACACCTTTAGATTTAACATTTATGTTTGGCAACAGGATTTGTTAGACATTTAAATTAAAATTCTCTTGTTTCCAGAGCCGTGTTGTGGGAGATCAGAGGATCAGACTGCTTATATATTAACTACAGCTGTCATTCACTGCAAATATCCAGTGAACTATAAAGATCATCTCAAGCTATTGTACAAAGTTCAGAATGGATCATTAGAGTCTATTATTGTAACACTTGGAGATTCAGTCACCAGTGGGAGGTTTTCTCTGAATGTAAACGAACAGGAACATGTCTTCACTGTGACTATTACAGATGTGAGTAGAAGTGATGCCGGGGTGTATTACTGTGGAGTTCACCCCAACAACCCTTTCTTCACTCACTTTTTCACGGAGATTCAGCTTCATGTTTCAGGTGAGAAACAGTTAGCAACAAACTGCATATTAAATGTACTTAATGTCAATTAATCAATGCCACTCTAAATCTTCATCTATCGTCTGAATGTGGTCGACAATGGGAAATCAAGAACAAACAGATGCTCCAGTCCAGTCTGGTGAGTCCTTTAACATTAATACTGCTGAATATTACAGAATAATTCTGCATTTGGATTAATGACAATTTACACTGTAAAATCAACAGCTGTTCTAACTAACACTTTCTGTATTATTTACATACTATGCCTTGTTTACTCAGAAAACCCAAGTTAATATTAATTGATTGGTTTGTGTCATTTTGTCAAGCAAAAAAAAAAAATAAAAAATTGAGGCGGGGCATTTCTCAATAGTCTTTTCACTCATTTTCTTCACTTCTGCAGTTATCTTTCTCTAGTAACATTCACTCATTTCACTAAGTCATCTTGAATGTTTAATACAATTGTAAAATTTAAGATAACATCACTTAAGCTCACATAACACTTCATAATTTCATGCTGACATTTTCTAAAATGTTTTTGTTCAGAGTTCCCTTTGGTTGGGCACTTAGAACTTAGAAAAGGTGACTATCTAATAATGTCTGAAACTTTACTTGGGTTGATAATCTCTCTATATTTGTGACAATATCTTGCAGTTAGTCATGTTTGAGTCACACAGAGACTTCAACATGCAACTTTCACAACATTTAGCATGCAAAACACAACAATGGTAACAATTCAATTTTATTTATTTTTATTAATTGTAACAATAACAATTTTATTTGCTGTTTTTGTTGTGCTACTATTGAAATAAGACAGCAAATAAAATGGACAAATAAAAACAAACAAATGGTAAAACAAAGCAATTGCAAAATGTATTCATGCCGCAGTGCACTCTGGGAGTCAGAAATTATGAGTAGCTATACTAATGTAAAGTAAATTATCAAGTACTCTCAATTCGTTTTTAGTTACTAGAACTCTTGTGTAAGTGAACTATACTAAGCATTTGTCAGTACAACATACTATTCTTATTTCACTTTACTTTTTTAAGGCAATCGGTTTGCATGCTCTTTAGATTTTACAGTGTAGAACATGAAAATTTAAATGATTTGCTGGTAAAGTGATAATGCTGGTTGACCAGATGCAACATCCTGAAGGAAAAGCATTGTGTAAATCATCTACATGGCTCTTCGAAATACTTGAGTCTGATCAGTGGTGGCTCATTGTCATTTTAATAATGGTATCAATAATTTAGTAAGAAAGTGATTAAAATGAATGTTAATTTTATTGGATTTTTCGATATTCGCTTTATTTTTTACTGTATTTTAGACAGTGTTTCCTCTTGTGTTTTTCAGCTTCAGTTGTGATTATCATCATTGTGGAGGCTTTGGTTTTACTCCTGATAGCAGTTCCAGTGATTATAGTGGCTGTACGAAATAAAAAGTCTAAAGGTAATATTTGACACTAAATAAGTCATTTTCTCTGATGTTTCAGCATTTTGAGCATACAACAAAACACTGAAGATTGCCTACTAATTGAGTTTGGGATGATGACATGTATGTAAAGAGTTGAAGCAGTAACCTGAGTAAGACTGTCATGTTGATGTATTTCACAGGTCTGCTGTCGTTTAATCCAGTGTTTTATGAACAGGTGAGTGATCAGAAACTGATTGTGATCATTAGTGGACCGTTTGTTTCATGAATTTATTCAGAGTTTTATTTCTTGCTTGACTCTGTAATGATGTTGAAACAGGATTTTCAGTACTTTGGTATGAATCTCCAGTAGCTGGTGTGTGAATGATCATATCCATGTGTTTAGCCCTGTGAACCTGAAAAATAGATTGAGATCTTTGAAGAGTCTGTTAAATCAAGCGTAGCGCCAGTTCTGTCAGGTCATGTCAGTCAAGCTCGCATCAGCTGACTCTCAGGTGACCGACGTCTACCTATAGGAATACGACGCCTATCATGGCATCCATATATAAGCTCTTCAGTATTATCAGCAGCTATCACATTTCTCAGGAGCAAATTACCCTCCTCCATCCCCAGCTCCTCCTCTCGTCAGTCAGGATTTGGCCTTCTGATTCCTGTATCAGACTAATTCTTGAATTTCATGTAGATGTTAAATTATTGACATTAATGATATCTGCATATGTTGGTTTTGTTCTGGTTACCCTCTTTGCATGAATCCACAGGGAGTTCTTGCCCAGAACAGAACCATACCGCCAATCCAAACCCTATGCAGTTATCAATCATATTTGACGATAGTTGTCCTGACAGAACTAACTAACTCTTGTTTCCTGTGACTGTAGATCAAAGACACTGGACTTCCCTGTAATCCAGAGGACAGAGACACAATAACAACTGTGGTTTACAGCTGTGTTGACTCAAGTGCTCTATCAACACCACAACACAAATGAGTTCATTTCAACTAATGTAATATGTATTCATAAACATTTTAAGAACCAAATCATCTTTATTCTTCTCATAATTTTCATTGTTTTACTGAAAATGAGTACTGCACTGTGTCATATTTGATCCTGATATGTTTACAGCTGACATACAGAAACATGGATCATTGAAATATTTTAAATGTATTCATTTTTAAAGCTGAACATCAGCAAACATGCATGTGCAACTGGAATTAACTACGAGATTCGCACAGCATCAGTAACTACACAGTTACTTCAGCCTTTAAATAAAGCAACATAACATCAGTGTTTCTCAGCTCATCACTGACTGAAGCACAGGCTCTCTTCAGCACAATGGTGACCCATTGATTTCTTCTATATCATTATGTGCAAAAAAAAAGTCATAAACCCAGTTTCAAAGACAGGGCTTAGACTAAGCCAGGATTAGGCCTTAGTACATTTAGGACATTGTTGATGTTTTATTGAGAATATTTGGTCACCATTATGGTGATCAGTGTTTAACAGTATATTAGCACAGTGTTTCCACTGTTGACCAACACCTCCTGCGAGGACTTCAGAAGATGCAATCATCTGGATCAACATGCACATTGCCCAATTTCTATATCCTAATTATTGTTAATGTAATTCATTTTTCCAGGAGCTCATTTCTTCTACCTTCAGTTAAACTGCTAACAGTGATTGTAAATTAATTGCCTAAATTATTACATTATTTGCTAACTGCATTCTTTAAATTATAATGTTGACATGCATTCTCTGTAAAGCTGCTTTGAAACGATATGTATCGTGAAAAGCGCTATACAAATAAATGTGAATTGAATTGAAAAAATTGTTTCCCAACCCTGTTCCTGGAGGCATACCAACACTGCACATTTTGCATGTCTCTCTAATCAAACACACCTGATTCAAGTCATCAGCTCATTAGTAGAGACTCCAAGACCTGAAATGGGTGTCAGACAAAGGAAACATGCAAAATGTGCAGTGTTGGTGTGCCTCCAGGAACAGGGTTGGTAAACACTGCATTAGCAACATGCTAACACATTCAGAAACACAATTTGCAAACA